>NC_068920.1:156660121-156960121 GCF_023091745.1 Budorcas taxicolor | reverse complement strand
TTCAGAGCAAAGAAGAGTTCCAGACGAAGGTAGGTCATTTCATAATGGTGAAGGATAAATTCAACAAGAAGACGTAACAGTTGTAGAGGCTTACGCAGCTAATACTAGAATTTCAAAATGCATTAAAGCAAAATTGATAGAATTAAGAGAGAAATCATTATATAATGGGAGATTTCAATACTCTTCTCTAGATAATCAAGAGAACAAATAAGTAGAAAATTAGTTAGAATACAGATGACTTCAATAATACTATTAACCCACTTACGTCAATAGAATGCTTTAGGCAGAAACTCTAGAATATACTTTTTTTTCAAATTCACTCAAAACCTTACCAAGATTGACCATATTCTATGCCATAACATAAATCTCAGTCAATTCAAAATAATTTCAGACCATACAAAGTATGTTCTCTAACCACAACAGAAGCAGAAATCAACAGTATAAAATATCTAGTAAATCCCCAAATATTTAGAAATGAAATAACACATTTTTAAATAACTTATGGATCAAAAAGAAATCAAAAGGAAAATTAGAAAACATTTTGAACTGAATGAAAATGAAAGCCCAAAATATCGAAATGTGTGGAATGAAGCTAAAGCAACACTTGAAAGGAAACTTACAGCACCAGATGCTTACATCAGAAACAAAGGGAAGTCTCAAATCACTGACCCCGGCTTCCACTTTAAGAAGCTAGAAGAGCAAATTAAACCCAAAGTAAGTGGAAGAAAGCAAATGAAAATGTGAACAGGGTGGGAGGGAGGTCCAAGAGGGAGGAGACATATGTATACTTATGACTGATTCATGCTGTTGTATGGCAGAAACCAACAGAACATTGTAAAGCAATTATCCTCCAATTAAAAGAATACATGAACATAAATCAATGAATTAGAAAACAAAAAACCAATAGAAAAAAATTAATGGAACCAAGCGCTCTTTTTTGCTATCAATCAAATTGATAAACTTAGCCAAACTCATCAGTGGGGGTGGGAGTCGGGGGAGAAAGGAGACACAAATTATATCAGGAATGAGAGACTAGAAATCATTATAGATCCCATAGATAGAAACAGAATAAGAGAATATTATGAACAACTTCATGGGAATAAATTTAACAACCTAGATAAAATAGACAAACTCACTGAAAAATACAACCAAAGCTCCCTAAAAAATAACAGACTACTTGAATACTCCATATCTATTAGAGAAATTATATTCATAGTTTAAAAATGTTCCACAATAACCTAGTAATTGCACTCCATGATATTTACCCAGAAGAGATGAAAACCTATAGCCTCATAAAAAATACTGCATTTGGATGTCTGAGCAGCTTTATTCATAGTCACCCCAACTTAGAAGCAACCAAGATTTCTCTCAGTAAGACAGGTATGTGGATAAACTGTTGTATATCCAGATAATTGAATATTATTCAATGCTAAAAAAAAAAAAAAGAAATGCTAACCAAGCTATAAAAAGACATGGAAGAGCTTTAAATGCATATTACTAAGTGAAAGAAGGCCATAAAACTGTATGATTCCAGCTCTATGACAGGCTGGAAAAAACAAAGCTTGGAAACACTAAAAAAGATCACTGGTTGCTGAAGGCTAGGAGAGAGGGATGAATAGAGAGGATTTTTCAGCGCAGTGAAATTATTCTTTATGATACTATAATGGTGAATACATGTCATTATGCATTTGTCAAAACCCATGAAATGTATAACACCAAGACTGAACCCTAAATTAAACTATGGGTGCTGGGTAATAATGAGGTATCAATGTAGGTTCATCAGTTAAAGCAAATGTAATCCACTCTGATGTGGACACTGAGAGTGGGGAACTGCTGTGGGCAGCAAGGGGGAAAGGAGTACATGAGAACACTCTCTACTTTCTGCTCAATTTTGTTGTGAGCTAAAACTGCTCTTAAAAGTAGTCTATTTAAAAGGAAAGAACAAAAACCTTTCCACAAAGAAAACTCCAAGTCCAGGTGGCTCTACTGGTGAAATATACCAAATATTTACAAAAGAAATCATACCAATTCTACATAAACTCTTCTGGAAAACTGAAAAGGAAAGAATGCTTCCTAACTTGTTTTATGAGGTCAGCGTTACACTGATATCAAAACCAGAAAAAGACATTTCAAGGAAAGAAAAACACAGACCGGTATTTCTCATCATGAACACAGATGCAAAAAATTCTTAGCAAAAATTTAACAAATCAACTCCAACAATATACAAAAGGGATTCTGCATCATGACCAAGTGGGGTTTATCATAGGAATGCAAGGTTGGCTTAACATTCAAAAATCAATCTTCTGAATTCTCCATAGCAACAGACAGAAAAAGAAAAATCATATGATTCTCTCTATAAATGCAGGAAAAAAATATCTGACAAAACCCTGGAGGAGGAAATGGCAACCCAACCAGTATTCTTGCCTGGAAAATCCCATGGACAGAGGAGCCTGGTGGGCTACAGTCCACAGGGTCTCAAAGAGTTGGACGCCGCTGAGCAACTGGTCACATGCATACAATATCCACTGCAGATCAAAATTCTCAGCAAATTGGGATTAGGAGGGAAAATCCTCAATCTTGATAAAAGCCATTTATGAAAAACCTACATCTTATAGCTAACATCTCTTTAACAAGTGGTAATGGGACAACTGGTCAACCACGTGTAAAAGAATGAAATTAGAACTTTCTAGCACCATACACAAAAATAAACTCAAAATGGATTAAAGATCTAAATGTAAGACCAGGAACTATAAAACTCTTAGAGGAAAACACAGGCAGAACACTGTTTGACATAAATCACAGCAAGATCTTCTATGACCCACCTCCCAGAATAATGGAAATAAAGACAAAAATAAACAAATGGGACCTAATTAAACTTAAAACCTTTTGCACAATGAAGGAAACTATAAGCAAGATGAAAAGGCAGCCTTCAGAATGGGAGAACATAATAGCAAATGAAACAACTGACAAAGAATTAATCTCCAAAATATACAAGTTGCTCATGCAGCTCAATACTAGAAAAACAAACAACCCAATCAAAAAGTGAGCCAAAAAACTAAACAGACATTTCCCCCAAAGAAGACATACAGATGGCTAGTAAACAAATGAAAAGATGCTGAACATCACTCATTATTCAGTTTAGTTCAGTTGCTCAGTTGTATCTGACTCTTTGTGACCCCATGGACTGAAGCACACCAGGCTTCCCTGTCCATCACCAATTCCTGGAGCTTGCTCAAACTCATGTCCATCGAGTCAGTGATGCAATCCAACCACCTCATCCTCTGTTGTCCCCTTCTCCTCCTGCCTTCAATCTTTCCCATCATTACAGTCTTTTCCAGTGAGTCAGTTTTTCGCATCAGGTGTCCAAAGTATTGGAGCTTCAGCTCCAGCATTGGTCCTTCCAATGAGTATTCAGGACTGATTTCCTTTAGGATGGACTGGTTGGATCCCCCTGCAGTCCAAGGGTCTCTCAAGAGTCTTCTCCAACACCACAGTTCAAAAGCATCAATTCTTTGGCACTCAGCTATCTTTATGGTCCAACTCTCACATCCATGACTATTGGAAAAACCATAGCTTTGACTAGATGGGCCTTTGTCGCCAATTTGTCATGCATTATTAGAGAAATGCAAATAAAAAACCACAATGAGGCATCATCTCACGCCAGTCAGAATGGCTGCCATCAAAAAGTCTACAAACAATGCTGGAGAAGGTATAGAGAAAAGGGAACCCTCTTACACTGTTGGTGGGAATGCAAACTGATACAACCACTGTGGAGAACTGTTTGCAGATTCCTTAAAAAACTGGAAATAGAACTGCCATATGACTCAGCAATCCCACTGCTGGGCATACACACCTAGGAAACCAGAACTGAAAGAGACATGTGTAAACCAATGATCATTCCAGCAGTGCTTACAATTGCTAGGACATGGAAGCAACCTAGATGTCCATCAGCAGATGAATGGATAAGGAAGTTGTACATATACACAATGGAATATTACTCAGCTATAAAAAAAAGAATGCATTTGAGTCAGTTCTAATGAGCTGAAGCTGAAACTCCAATACTTTGGCCACCTGATGTGACGAACTGATGCACTGGAAAAGACCCTGATGCTGGAAAAGATTGAGGGCAGGAGGAGAAGGGGACGACAGAGGATGAGATGGTTGGATGGCATCACCGACTTGATGGACATGAGTTTGAGCAAGCTCTGGGAGTTGGCGATGGACAGGGAAGCCTGGCGTGCTGGAGTCCATGGGGCCGCAAAGACTCGGGCATAACTGAGTGACTGAACTGAACTGAATGAGGTGGGTGAAACTGCAGCCTATTATACAGAGTTAAGTAAGTCAGAAAGAAACACCAATACAGTATATTAGCACATATATATGGAATTTAGAAAGATAGTAATGACGATCCTATATGCAAGGCAGCAAAAAAGATACAGATGCAGAGAACATACTTTTGGACTCTATGGAAGAAGGCGAGTGTGGGATGATAGCAGAGAATAGCATTGAAACATGTATATTACCATATGTAAAACAGACGACCAGTGTAAGTTTGATGCATGAAGCAGGGCACTCAAAGCTGGTGCTCGGGGACAACCCAGGGGGATGGGGTGGGGAGGGAGGTGGGGGGAGGATTCCTGAAAAGGGGGGAGGGATGCCAGTGACTGATTTGTGGCAGGGGCCACCACAGTGTTGTGAACTGACTGTCCTCCAATTAAATAAATAAATTTTAAAAAATGGTGGAGAGTGCTGACAAAACATGGTCCACTGGAGAAGGGAATGGCAAACCTCTTTAGCATCCTTGCCTTGAGAACCCATGGAGGGTATGACTAGACAAAAAGATATGACACTGAAAAATGAACTCCCCAGATCGGTAGGTACTCAAATATGCTATTGGAGAAGAGTGGACAAATAGCTCAGGAAAGAATGAAGAGGCTCAGTTCAGTTCAGTTCAGTCGCTCAATCACGTCCAACCGTCTGACGTGACTGAGTGTCTAAACTATACTGAAGAGGCTGAGCCAAAGCAAAAATAACAGCCAGTTGTGGGTGTGACCGGTGATGGAAGTAAAGTCTGATGCCATAAAGAACAATATTGCATAGGAACCTGGAATATTAGGTCCATGAATCAAGGTAAATTGGAAATGGTCAAACAGGAGATGGCAAGAGTGAACATCAACATTTTAGGAGTCAGTGAACTAAAATGGACCAGAATGGGCGAATTTAATTCAGATGACCATTACATTTACTACCATGGGCAAGAACCTCTTAGAAGAAATGGAGTAACCCTCATAGTCAACAAAAGAGTCCAAAATGAGTACTGGGGTGCAATCACAAAAATGACAAAATTATCTCTGTTCGTCTCCAAGGCAAATCATTCAATATCACAGTAATCCAAGTCTGTACCCCAACAACAAATGCCAAAGAAGCTGAATGATTCTATGACACCTACAAGACCTTCTAGAACTAACACCATAAAAAGATGTCCTCTTCATCATGGGGACTGGAATGCAAAACCAGGAAGTCAAGATATAACTGGAGTAACAGGCAAGTTTGGCCTTGGAGTACAAAATAAAGCAGGGTAAAGGCTAACAGAGTTTTGCCAAGAGAACCCACTGGTCGTAACAAACACCCTCTTCCAATAATACAAGAGATGACTCTATACATGGACATCGCCAGATGGTCAATACTGAAATCAGATTGATTATATTCTTTGCAGCCAAAAATAGAGAAGCTCTATACAGTCAGCAAAACAAGACCAGGAGCTGACTATGGCTCAGATCATGAATTCCTTATTGCCAAATTCAGGCTTAAATTGAAGAAAGAAGGGAAAACCACTAGACCATTAAGGTATGACTTAAATCTCTACAATTATACAGTGGAAGTGACAAATAGATTCAAGGGATTCGATGTGATAGACAGAGTGCCTGAAGAACTATGGATGGAGGTTCATGACAGTGTACAGGAGGCTGTGATCAAGGCCATCCCCAAGAAAAAGAAGTGCAAAAAGGCAAAATGGTTGTCTTAGGAGACCTTACAAATAGCTGAGAAAAAAAGAGATGCTAAAGGCAAAAGAGAAAAGGAAAGATATATCTATCTGAATGCTGAGTTCCAAAGAGTAGCAAGGAGAGATAAGAAAGTTTTCCTAAGTGACCAATGCAAAGAAATAGACGAAACAATAGAATGGGAAAGACCAGAGATCTCTTCAAGAAAATTAGAGCTACCAAGGGACGTTTCATGCAAAGATGCACACAATAGAGGACAGAAACAATATGGACCTAACAGAAGCAGAAGAGATTAAGAAGAGGTGGCAAAGATACCCAGGAGAACTGCACAAAAAAAGATTTTCATGACCCAGATAACCACGACGGTATGACATGGTACCAGACATCCTGGTATGTGTCTAGGCCAGACATCCCAGAATGTGAAGTCAAATGGGTCTTAGGAAGCATCACTACAAACAAAGCTAGTGGAGGTGACAGAATTCCAGTTGAGCTATTTCAAATAATAAAAGATGATGCTGTGAAAGTGCTGCACTCAATATGTCAGCAAATTTGGAAAACTCACCAGTGGCCACAGGATTGGAAAAGGTCAGTTTTCATTCCAATCCCAAAGAAAGGCAAAGCCAGAGAATGTCCAAACTACTACACAACTGCACTCATCTCACACGCTGGCAAAGTAATGCTGAAAATTTTCCAAGCTAGGCTTCAGCAATAGGTGAACCAAGAACTTCCAGATGTTCAAGTTGGATTTAGAAAAGGCAGAGGAACCAGAGATCAAATTGCCAACATCTGATGGATCATAGAAAAAGCAAGAGAATACCAGAAAAACATCTACTTCTGCTTTATTGACTATGCCAAAGCCTTTGACTGTGTGGATCACAATAAACTGTGGAAAATTCTTCAAGGGATGGGACCATCAGAGCACCTTACCTGCCTCCTGAGAAATCTGTATCCAGGTCAAGATGAAATAACTAGAACCAGACATGGAATAACGGACTGGTTCCAAATTGGGAAAGCAGTATGTCAAGGCTGTATATTGTCGCCCTGCTTATTTGACTTATATGCAGAGTACATCATGCAAAACGCCCAGCTGGATGAAGCACAAGCTGGAATCAAGACTGCCAGAAGAAATATCAATAACCTCAGATACACAGATGACACCACCCTTTGACAGAAAGTGAAGAAGAACTAAAGAGCCTCTTGATGAAAGTGAAAGAGGAGAGTGCAAAAGCTGGCTTAAAACTCAGCATTCAAAAAATGAAGATCATGGTATCTGGTCCCATTACTTCATGGAAAATAGATGGGGAAACAACGGAAACAGTGACAGACTTTATTTTCTTGGGCTCTAAAATCACTGCAGATGGTGACTGCAGCCATGAAATTAGAAGCCGCCTGCTCCTTGGAAGAAAAGCTATGACAAACCTATACTGCATATTAAAAAGCAGAGACATTACTTTGCTGACAAACGCCTATCTAGTCAAAGCTATGGTTTTTCCAGTAGTCACGTATGGATGTGAGAGTTGGACCGTAAAAAAAGCTGAGTGCCAAAGAACTGATGTTTTTGAACTGTGGTGTTGGAGAAGACTCTTGACAGTCCCTAGGACTGCAAGGAGATCAAATCAGTCAATCCTAAAGGAAATCAGTCCTGAATATTCATTGGAAGGACTGATGCTGAAGCTCCAATACTTTGGCCATCTGATGCGAAGAACTAACTCATTGGAAAAGACCCTGATGCTGGGGAAGATTGAAGGCAGGAGAAGAAGGGAACAGAGGATGAGATGTTTGGATGGCATCACCCACTCAATGGACATGAGTTTGAGCAAGCTCCGGGAGTTGGTGACGGACAGGGAAGCCTGGTGTGCTGCAGTCCAGGGGGTCATAAAGAGTCGGACACGAATGAGTGACTGAACTGAACTGAATAGCTACATCATACTGAAAAATGGAAGAGCAGTTTTCTTCTAAGACTAGAAACAAGCCAAGGATATCTGCTCTAACCACTTTTGCTCAACAGGGTACTAGAGATTATAGCCAGTTAGTAAGACAAGGAAAAGAAACAGAAACGTCTAGTCTAGAAAGAAAGAACTTAAACTGCTGCTGTTCACAGAGACGGGCTTCCCGAGCGGCGCCAATGGCGAAGGACCCAGCTGCCAGTGCCGAGGATCTGAGCGACGCAGGTTCAAGCCCTGGGTCAGGAAGATCCCCTGCAGGAGGGCATGGCAGCCGAACCCAGTACTCCTGCCTACAGAGTCCCACGGACAGAGGAGCCTGGTGGGCTACAGTCCACAGGATCACAGAGAGTCGGACACTACTGAAGGGACTTAGTACATTCACAGAGATATCGTCATCTGTGTAGAAGTCCTGAAGAATCTACAGAAACAGCTACTAGAATAAGTGAACATTCAACAAAGCTGTGGGATACAGATCAATTTACAAAAATCAGTCTTATCTCTATAAATTAGTAATGAACAACTGGAATTTAATTTAAACAAGATAACATTTACAACAGCACAGAAAACTAAATTTTAGGAATTAGTCTGACAAAAGCTATGTAAGACCTATACGTTGAAAAGTATACAACATATACTGAAATAAATTATAAAAGACCTAAGTACACAGAACTGCATACTATGCTCATGGTTCCAGTGACTCAATATTGTTAAGATGTCAATTTTCCCCAAAATGATGGACAGATTCAACCCAAAGATTCAACCCAGTCACAGTCATAGCCTGGGGGATTCTATAAAAGCTAACAAACTGATTTTCAATTTTCTATAGAAATGCAGAGGACAACAGCCAAAACAATTTTGAAACAGAAGAACACATTTTAGGGACTTATATTACCTGATTTTAGAAGACAGTGGGGGTGGGGGGGAGTGGAGAGAGGGAGGGACTGCAAAGAGCATGAGGAAACTTCCTGGGTGGACAGTATATTTATTATCTTTATCTGCTGATGGTTTTGCATGTATATGCATACATCCAAACTCATCAAATCACTGACTTTATTTATGCATGGCTTATTATATGTCAGTTATGCCTCAATAAAGCTGAAAAAAATCTCATTCAGTCCTCATGTCCAGTTTTTTGAGGCCATCATATCATCGGCTCCATTGTGCAAATGTGTAAAGTGAACCTTAGAGTAATAAAGTGACTTAGCGTGGTCCCCACTCCAGTACTCTTGCCTGGAAAATCCCATGGATGGAGGAGCCTGGAAGGCTGCAGTCCATGGGGTCGCTGAGGGTCGGACACGACTGAGCAACTTCACTTTCACTTTTCACTTTCATGCACTGGAGAAGGAAATGGCAACCCACTCCAGTGTTCTTGCCTGGAGAATCCCAGGGACGGGGGAGCCTGGTGGGCTGCCGTCTACGGGGTCGCACAGAGTCGGACACGACTGAAGCGACTTAGCAGCAGCAGCAGCGTGGTCACACAGATATCAACCTATCCCTCTCACTCCTGAGCAAGGAAGAAAGGCTCTTCTCCCTGCTTCTCATTTATTCAACTAATGATAAGCAGTGATCCTATAACATGCCACTGTGGTTGGAGTAAAGAGACATAGCAGTGACAAAAAGTCCTTCCTCAGAGAATTTGACGCACTGCTGGGCCCAGGGCCTTTCTAAGCTGATTTATTAGTCTGTCATTGCTTTTCTCCTTATTTCATATACTTACATCTCTCGAAAAAAGAGAAATATCTTGTTGAGTTTCTGCCTCCCTCCCGGCTGCCCGTGCAATCGCTGTTAAGCATCGCAACACTATGAGATGGGTATCACTGCCACTTTACAGCTAAGGAAACTGCCCAGGGAGGTGAAGGAACCTGCCATGATCACACAGCTGGAGGGCCACAGAGCCAGATCTTCCTGTCTCCCGACCCAGCAAGTCAGGCAGTTGCTCCAGCAGCAAGAGTCCAAACGAACCCTGTTTTCCTCACAGACAAAAATCACAACCAGGCTCCAAGTCCCTGTGGACCAGAACAGCTGTTCACCAAACATTCTGTTTTGCGCTATTAATTCACTTAAAAGCAAATTTGGTTTCTAACCAGCACAAATGTCATAGCCACACTCAAGAAGTTAGAGGGGAAAAAAAAATGAGTCTAGAAATTGCAAAGTGTTGGTTTTACTGGATCAAATGTGCTGCTGGCCTGTGTCTGTAGCCAGATCGGACTCCTGACCCAGCCAGCTCTCCCCACTGTCCAGGCAGGTCTTTTTCTGGGGCTCAGAGAAGTTCTCCAACCTCTGTTTCCATCACGAAGGGAGCTATGGGGGGAAAGCCCGTTCCCACTCTGTTTCCACTGTGACAACAAACTCTTGCAAAGGACAGAGCAATTACTAGGAAATGAGAAGCAAATAACAAATGCAGTAACAGATGAGAGAGACAGCTGCTTGGGCTTCCGGTGCTAAATAGCATCAGCACTGAGATGTGGAGCCACCCGCCCCCACGCCTGGGCCACTGGAGGCACCTGGCCCACTCCCTACTACCCAATTCAGTTTTTTTTTAACAGAGAAGGAGCAGGACAGTGTAGATGTCAAGAGGACTCAATGGGGCTTTACTGTTATTATTTTTACTACCACATCCTAAATATATTCAACAAGTAACATCAGGCACTGTGTTGGGTCATAGGATATGGGGTGAATCATTCTGGCGCAACCCCTGTGTCCATGCAGTTTATAATCTAGGAGGGAGGCAGACTTGAAACACTAATTATTCAGGCTTTCCAAAGTTATGACGGTTCAGCACAGTGGTGAAAAGGCCTGTACGTGAGCAGTGGCAGACGGTGAGGTTGAGAGGGAGCAGAGGGGAGCCTGCTGTAGCCCGAGCTCTAAGCTGCTCACAATGCCTCCTGAGGCGGAAGGAGGAGTCGCCTGTGATGGGGACAAGAAGGGCACCCCGGTGGAGGGTGCAGTCTGCAGGAAGGTTGCTGAGATGGCAGGGAAACCAGGGAAGGCTGTGGGGCAGCACAGAGCAGTGGGCTTGCTGCCGGCTCTTCATGCAGAGTCAGGCCAGGAAAGGGGGCGGGTCTGTATCCTCGGAGCAGTGGGGAGCCTCAGAGGGTTCTGGGCAGGACAGGGACACAGTGGGATTTTGGCTTTAGAAAGATGTCTCCGAATACAGAGAGGAGGTTGTCGGGGGGAGGTGGGAGGGAACCAACCATGCAGAGATGTGATCGGAGGATGGGTGGCAGTGACTCAGGCTAGGCTGGGGCAGTGAAGGAAACGGTCTGAGAAAATGGCCCAGCATGTGACCTGAAAGAGGGGTTTTAATGATGTCAGCGAAACCGATCTCCTTTTTACAAATAACTGCCTTGCTGGCGGCGCTCTTCCCTTCTCCCAGGGCCAAATGCTCTGATTCCAGGAGCAGCAAAGACACACAGGGCTTGTCCGCCATCCAACACTGACCTCTGCTTTCAGGAATGCCCGCTTCTTCAGAGCAAGCAAACGGCATCCAGACAAAAGGCCAGAGGGTCAGGTTCCTGAACCCACAGGCAGTGTTTTCCTGAACTGCAACGTGTCATGTGGCCCCGAGCAAAGCGTGTGCTTCAGCGGGGAGTCTCCCAGGCCTGCAGGCCCGCCCCTCAGCAGAGCAGCAGACAGGGGGACCAGCCAGGCCTGAGCACTCAGCCCTTATTCGGGGAGGGTGAAACCAAGTCTCTCTAGGGTAGGCACCCCCAGGGACCAGAGCTCTATCTGGATACCACCTCCGCTGTCCCCAAACACTTGTAAATGAGGCCCACCTGTTCCTCCTCCTCACCGGATCTGCCCTACCCCAGGGCCACAGGGAGGAAGAGAGCAAGGATCCAGGCTGCATGCCCACCCGGAACACCCCCGCGCCTGCCTTCCAGCTGGCCTGTGCCTCAAACCCAAGTGGCAGCTGCTGCCCCCATCCCTCACAAGGCTCCCAGGCTGTGCCCACAGCTCTCCTCTGAGCCATTTCAGGGAGGGACCCTCCGGCCCTCCGTCTCCCCTCCACATCCTGCCCGCCTCGCCCCAGGATGCTCTCACCATCAGCGGGGCTCACAGTCTCCTTCCAGTCTCCCACCATCATCACTGAGGACATCAGTCCACTGGGCGGTACCCTTGCGCTTCTGGGTCACACTGTACCTCAACCACCCCCCAAAAGACCTTATCCCCCTCCACCTCAGCTACCCAAAGGCGCAGTCAGCACCCCGTCCAGCACAGTCATCAGAGCGACCCCAGCTCTGACCCTGAACTCTGAAATCCTTCTCCTTCCGGACCTCCTGGCCTCCCTCACCTAGACAAGATGCTGCCCGCTACCCTGCTCAGCATCAGGACGCTGGGCTCCCTGGGCCTCTTCCTGCATCCAGGGCCACTTCCTCTGCCCTCTGCTCCCCAAACGCAGAGCGCACCCCTCTGTCACCTGTGTCTTCTTGCCTCAGCCCTCAGGGCAGGCCCCTACCCAGGCCGGGGCTAGGCACCTCCCCACCATTGAGACCACCCTTGTCTCCCCACAACTGCAGCACAGCTCCCAGACCAGTCTCCCTGAGTGCAGTCGGCTCTGTCTCCCCACTTAGAACAAAGTCCCTAGAAATCTCCCACATCTCCCCTACAAATCTGTGCCCATCACTCCCTTCATGAAGCTCCCCCGTGATCCCCAGGCTAGCCAGCTAAAGCTCTGCCGCCTGCTCCTCTCCACCAGCCGCTCTCTGCTCGAGGCCCCGACAGCCCAAATGCTTCTAGTCCACTATCTGTTTCCATGTCTGCCCCTCACTCTCACAGAAATGTGCCCATGGCCCCTCTACCTCTGTCTCTCCAGCACATGGCTCACCAACTCATGAAGAAGTCAATGAGTGAGAAATCTGGCAGTGGGGATGGAGCAACGTCGGCAGGGGCAGCGGGACTGGAAGAAACACAGGCGTGTGGAGAAGCTTCCCACTTCACTGAGTCTGGTACCCACTGCAGTTCGTTTCCATATACATTTGGGTCTCTGGACACCCATCCATGTGCCTCTGCAACCCTGTGCTTCCCTGGCTGCCAGACGGGAAGAGAATGACACACACCTCTCTGGGGAGCATCCAGCACACCCACATCTCCTGCAAGGGCGTCCCTTAGGAGCGCAGGACCCGGAGAACAACAGCTCACCTTTTTTTCTCCTCAGACACTAGGTACCAAGAATAGTGTTAAACTTGGGGAAATATACCATCTGCCTTTGCAGTGTTATTCACGCTGCCTGAAATGTCATTCCCAACCCCTATCCCATTCCCCGAATCACCCATCAGACAGGATCCCTTTCAGCCTTCCAGGCTCAGTGCCAGTTGCTATTCAGTCACTCATTCGTGTCCAATTCTTTGAGACCCCATAGACTGTAGCATGCCAGGCTTCCCTGTCCTTCACTACCTCCCGGAGTTTGATCAAACTCAGGTCCATTGAGTTGATGATGACACCCAACCATCTCATCTTCTGCGTTCCCCCTTTTCCTTTTGCCCTCAATCTTTTCCAACATCAGGGTTTTTTCCAATGAGTCTCAGGTGGCCAAAGTATTGGAACTTCAGCTTCAGCATCAGTCCTTCCAATGAATATTCAGGACTGATTTCCTTTAGGATTAACTGGTTTGATCTCCTTGCTGTCCAAGGGACTCTCAAGAGTCTTCTCCAACACCACAGTTCAAAAGCATCAGTTCTTCAGTGATCAGCCTTGTCTATGGTCCAACTCTTACATCCATACGTGACTACTAGAAAAACCATGGCTTTGACTTTATGGACCTTTGTCAGCAAAGCGATGTCTCTGCTTTTTAATACTCTGTCTAAGTTTATCACAGCTTTCTTTCCAAGAAGCCAGTGTCCCAACACAACAGCAGAGTGAGTATCTCTGTGGCCCCAGGACACCGTGAGCTGTGTCTCCATCCAGACCTCAGCCTCCCCACCATTTGAGAAGCTCGGGTATGAACTCAGATCTGAAGGATTCCAAACACAGTGCTCTTCACTGCTCTGCTACTCAGACCATCACCTCCTCTGGGCCACTGGCTCCCACCCGGGCATCCCTGAATGTTCTTTCGAGCATGAGCTCACATTCAAAATGCACAGAACCTATTCAGAGCATGCGCTGGTGAGGAATCACAGCCTCGAGTGACTGGGAACTTCCCACACACAGGCACTGGACCGAGTTCTTTCGCGTGAGGTGAACACTATGGTTTCCCTCACTTTACACACGAGAAAACCCAAGCATAAAGAGAATGAGTAATTTGTTCACACTCCAAGCTGGGAATGGTGAAGCTGGGACTGTACCCCAGACTTGCCAGGCTGAGCCTGTGCTGTCTAGCACCCCAAGCAGGATCAGCGGGCCCAGAAGCTGGACTCGGGCAGAACCTGGTGAGTCGAGCACAGAGCAGAGCGTGCACATTCTAAGAACAGCGGTTCACCCACTGATGCTTCATGTTAAAACTAACAACAGAAACAGTTCCAACCTTCAAACTGGTCTC
This sequence comes from Budorcas taxicolor, assembly GCF_023091745.1. Taxonomy (NCBI): domain Eukaryota; kingdom Metazoa; phylum Chordata; class Mammalia; order Artiodactyla; family Bovidae; genus Budorcas; species Budorcas taxicolor. The sequence goes on along the minus strand of NC_068920.1, from coordinate 156,945,695 downwards.
TGAGAAACTGGTAGGCCTTCGATTCCACAGGCCAGGAGGTGGGCATAAGGACAGGCAGATTCTGTAGGGAAGGCTGGCGGAGACAAAAATGCCACCCTGCAAATGTACCCTCTCCCAAGGCAGCTGCCACCAGGACTCCCACAGAAAGACCCCCTTCACCATGCAGCCCTTTTCCTGGGCAGCAGGAATCCACCCATCCCTGCAAACCAATCCATCATGGCATGGAGGGGGTTCTAGGCCACAGCTAGCCAGGTAAACATGGCTGAGAGCCATTATGCTGCAAAGTTGTATCTGCATTAACCCACCAGGTTTTGATAAAATCGGTCACTTGCCAGAGTCACCAGGGAATAGTTATGACTCCATATTTGCTAACCTCCGTTTTCCTTGCTCTCTGCCAATCCTTAACTCACTGTCTGCCTGGCCTCCTCTGAGCCCTGGGCTGATGCTCTTGCGGCCCCGTTGGCAGAAACGAGCAAAGCCGCAGTTCTACCCTCTGTTATCAACAGCATTTGGAAATGTGAATCTTCAAAGACTGTGCTCACCAGGCAAAACCCCAGCTTTGAGGGAAGTGGTTACACCACAGAACAGGCACCCTGGTAATCACCTCCCCTCCTTGGTAGGCCCTCCTTGGCATCGTGCCTGCATTTGGCCAGAGACTGTTCTGCTACGGTGCCTCTCTCCTTCATTCATTCATGCTCCGTTCACTCAGCACATATTTATCGTGTAGATAGTATGTTCCAGGCGTGGGGATTACAACAGGGTCTCTCAGGATGCAACCCTCCAGAACCAAGTGAGCATAAACTCTTTCTCTGCCCTGGTGTGTTCAAAGACCTTTGTGGGGAGGCCAAGGAAGGAGACCCACCTGGGCGTGTAAGTAGTAGGAGGGAGAGAAGATAAGAAGAAAAGGAACTGAAGACATATATAACTGCAATTAAATGTTCAACTGTAGCAGTCTGCTAAATAATAACAGTAATACTGATATTATTTTAAAACTATCATATATGTGTATGTATATATATGTGCATGTGTGAGAGAGAGAGATGAATCATACAAAAAAAAATAATTATTTAATGTTGTTAGGAACCAAAATTGGCAGGGTAAAAGAAAACATGCCAAAAAATCAAAGGAATTAAGTTAACAATCCCGGAATGCTAGATTTGAACTGGAAAGACCAACACTGTACTGGTTGGGCTTCCGCCTGATAAAGTGGCATAAGGAATGATCCTAAAATCTCAGAGGCTCACGGTGACAAGGAGATCATTAGAGTGACTGCAGTTCAGCTGATCTCTGCTGGAACCACCGGGCTGTACCAAGTTATGCTGGAGTTCAGGCTTTGGGTCGGGGTCATGTCACCTTCTGCGTCCTCATTTGCGGACTCAGGCTAAAAGCACAAGAGCAATGGGTCCCTCAGAGAGAGTGGAACTTCTGAGAGGGCTAGTGAAGCTTCCTGACTTTCAGCGGCTCAGCTCACCACTCACATCCCAACACTTGGGCCCAAGTCACCAGCATGGCTGGCCCAAAGTCCAGGGGTGGGGAAATATACGCCACCGGCTGGGAAGCCATGATAAGGATGAGGAGGGAATAACATCGCCAGTCCAATCATCCAGTCATAAACTCATGACATTTAGTTTTAAAAAATAAATATCTCCTAGCCTCACCCACCAAAAAGGCCTAAAAGCATCAGCAGTCCAATAGCAATGAAAATGCTCTCCCCAAGGCTGTGTTTCTAAACACTGTTCTCCACTAAAAGAAACCAGGACCCCTGAGGGACTGCCTGACTCCAGGTCTTCAGCAAGAAACTGGTTTATCTTGTATCAAAGAGCAAGGAATTTCTCAAAAAATAATGGGATCATGTTAAAAGGATACAGGAGATGACATGAAAGGGCTCCCATTGGCTAAAGACAGGATAATTTATGCATTATACTTTATACCGTTATACTTTGGCCACCTGACTCATTGGAAAAGACCCTGATGCTGGGAAAGACTGAAGACAAGAGGAGAAGGGAAAGCAGAGGACGAGATGGTTAGATAGCGTCACCAACTCAGTGGACATGAATTTGAGCAAACTCCGGGAGATTGTGGAGAACAGGGGAGCCTGGTGAGTGGCAGTTCATGGGGTCACAAAGAGTCGGACACAACTTAGCGATGGAATAACAATTTATGCATCAAAAAGAACAGTGACTACAACTGACTGAAAGGGATTCCCAGCCCTACTCGAAGCCTATGGAATCAGAATCTCCAGGCAGAAAGCCTAGGGATCTGGATTTTTTTATTTTTATTTTTTTATTTTTTATGGCGCTCTCAACTGATTCTGAAGCACAGCCAGGATTGCAAGGCACAAGTTTCCTGATCTTCTGGGAATCCAGATTACTCAGGGTGCCCATCTCACTATTAGGTGCCAGCCTCTGCTTCCTGCAAAGTCTTGTCTACATCAAACTGACACGTGTCCCTCATTCACATGCTTCCGACTCTGGGGTGGTCCAGCCGTAACGTGGCAGACATCATCAAGGGGAAAGGTTCCAGTTTTCAGTCTGCTGACAACAATAACAAGAGCAGAGAAGCTGGGACAGCTCCCAGGGTGCTCCTTTTAACCATGGTTTTGACAATGACAATGAGGAACAAACTCTTCCGTTTTTAGCTAACATATCACAGATCTAAAATGGAGAAGTTTGGGGTTTCTCCAGATACCTCGCAGCAGATCATTCTTAATCCTCACTTGGCAGCAGAATCAACCGGTGAGCTTCTACAAAACAGGGCTGACCGTGTTCCGGACTCTAACCCAGAGGCTCAGAGTCCACGGTCTAGGGTGGAGTCCGGGCACCCAGTGTTTCCAAGGCTGCCCAGGTGATTCTGATGCGAGGCCGTGCTTGAGAACCACAGCTCCAAGCGCATCTTTAAAGCAAAACTTGACCGCAAAACTTAATGTCTTGTCACAACTTGATACGAGATACGCTCCTGGCCATGCCTCTTGAGAGCCCCCCACCCCTCCCCTCCTACAATCGGCCCGAGCAGCCATGCCTGCGTCCCCGGGCTCACCACAGACTGGGCGGCCCTCCCCGATGTTCAGGGCAGAGAATAAAGCTCCAGGTCAAGCCAAAGCAGAGAACGTGAGCAGAGAGCTAATAATTCAGCTGAGGCAACTGTCACGCAACTACTCCCCCAACAGGCTCCAGGGTGTAGTGCGCTGAGTGGGTGTTGGTTTTTGTTTTAATTAGAAAGAATGTGTAATCCCCACATTAGAAGAAAATAGAGAAAGACTTAAGTCAGCTAGTTCAAAAAATCAAACATAATTCTGCCCCCCCCAACTTAATGAATAAAACACACACACACACAAATACAAATCACTGCCACGTCCTCACACAAGCACTGAGCGCAGCTAGCAATACTACTTTCCCCTTGATTTATAGTGCGTTAGGTGCCAGCTCTAGGAAGGCCTGGATCCTTTGTCTGGCTTTGTATTAAAATACGCTGTTTTTCTCAAAGTCTTAACAACAGCACACTGTCAGAAGAAGGGCATCCTGTTAAGAGTGTTCTGGGGACTTCCCTGGTGGCCTAGTAGATAAGACTTTGCCTTCCCATGCAGGGAACTCAGGTTCGATACCTCGTCAGGGAACTAAGACCCCCACATGCCACGCATCAACTGAGCCCAAGCGCCACAATGCCTGAGCCTGCACACCAGCACTAAGGAGAAGCCTGTGTACCACAGCGAAGGGCCCGCGGGCCGCAACAGAGACCTGACCCGGCCAAAAATAAACAAGTGAACCAACAAATCAATATTTAATCAATACCGTGGTTTTGACACGTCCCCCGATCCACACTCCTCTTCTCTGAAATCTGCACCCCACTCACAAAGCTGGGTCCGCTCAGCTGTACACGCTCATCCTGGCCACAAACTCCTGAGCTGAGTCACTGAACCAGTTCTGGACACAGGACTCAGCTGGGCTGGACTGAGACGGGCTGGTCCCGATCTGGAAGGTGGCTTCCACAGACATCGCGCAAATGTGGGCCCTTTGGGCAGGGCAGGTTGGACCGCAGGGGCAGACAGAACAGGGCAGGAGAGAGGGGAGAGGGGAAGGCAGAGGCGAGGCAGAAAGCAGGGAGAGAGCGTGCGTCCTGCTCGGCAATGTAGGCTGCCTGAACTCCAGGCCCACAGGTATGGAAAGTGCCCCCTTTACGCTCGTAAATTCTTCCTCTGCCTATTCAGCTACTTGAAATGAATTTCTATCACTTGATAACAAAACCAGAACCGGGACTAAAATAACTGTAAAGCCACGTTATCAACTGCTAGACATTTCCAGAATTTTTTCCAAAGACTAAATTCAACTTTTTTTCTCTTCATTGAATATGCTGTTTCTAAAAATATATGTATGCTTTTAACGTAAATACGTATACATTTTTGCTGCAGCAACTGGCTTCAAAATCAGAAACAAGGCAACCATCAGAATTTGGGATCAACAGAAAAAAAGCTCCTAGGAAATGTTCCCTCCCATCTCCATCTTGAACAGTGAGCGTCTCCAGCAGGGGTGACCCGGGAGAAGGCCAGGCCTTAGACTCAGGTGTGGAGGCCAGCCATGGGCACTGACTGCCCCCAGCCCTGTCAGAGAGGCCAGATGCGGTCCCATCCTCTGGCAAAATCCAAACAGCAGGCTCAGAGGATGAGCCCCTTTGAGAATGGGATTCCTGGATGCTCTCTTTGCTACTGCTGCTGCTACTAAGTCGCTTTAGTCGTGTCCGACTCTGTGTGACCCTGTGGACTGCAGCCTACCAGGCTCCTCCGTCCATGGGATTTTCCAGGCAAGAGTACTGGAGTGGGGTGTCACTGCCTTCTCCAGATGCTCTCTTTGATGGGGGCTTAAATCGATAACATGCGTTTATAGAGACTTCAAGAGCGAAACCGGGAAACTTAGTCCCTCTAACAGGACAAAATCCTCCCTCCCCGCCCAAGCGCTGCTAGTACAGAGGGCAGGACAAGTACAGACCTCCGGCTGGATGGCTTTAAACACGGGCATGTCCATTAGCGTGATCTGGCTCTGCAACAGAAGAGAACTGGGGTTAGAAGACACTAGGAACCAAAAACAGCTGCCATGTGACTTTGAAACTCTACAGAATAATAACACATTCTGAGAAGTCACACTTTCCCCCTTGAAATAAAAATGCAGATAGAGTAAAAAATTGGGTAGACTTTGAAAACGCCTCTCCCGTCCCTTCATTCGTTATAAATCTTGATCCACACCCTTCCTTCTTGAATGTGAGATGAACTCCCAATTTAGGGATTGATAATAGTAGCTTGGAGGGTACATTTTTTAGTTTGGATATTTTCATTCTATTTGAGCTTTTGTTTCAAGTCTAAGTTACTTCTACAATTTAAAAAAAAGTTGCAGACACAATATTATAAGTTAGAATGTTAAACAGAGACACTCTCTATTACTCTAAAGTTTTTTTTTTTTTAATTGTGGCTTATAGAAAGTATACATTTCTTCTGAAGCCTAAGCCACCTCTAAATTATATGGTGGAGTCCCATTTGAGATGCCCCCACAGACCAGTGTTGGACCATGAACTGTTTATTCCACCAGCCCACAATGAGAGAACTACAGAATTTGAGAGCAAGCATTTGGAAACTTTTATAGCGATCCCCATGACATTTTTATTATATACTTTTTAAAGCATTAGTCCTTTGCTGTTGTTCACTGTTTAGTCACTAAGTCATGTCCAATTCTGCGACCCCCCGGATTGGAGCACACCAGGCTTCCCTGTCCTTCACTATCTCCCAGAGTTTGCTCAAACCTATGTTCATCGGTTCAGTGATTTCATCCAACTATCTCATCCTCTGTCATCCCCTTCTCCTCCTGCCCTCAATCTTTCCCAGCTTCAGGGTCTTTTCCAACGAGTTGGCTTTTTACATAAGATAGCCAGAGCACTGGAGCTTCAGCTTCAGCATCAGTTCTTCCACTGATTATTCAGATTTGATTTCCTTTAGGATTGACTAGTCTGACTCCTTGTTGCCCAAAGGACTCTTAAAGAGCCTTCTCCAGCACCACAGTTCGAAAGCATCAGTTCTTCAGTACTCAGCCTTCTTTATGGTCCAACTCTCACATCCCTTCATGACTACTGACTGGAAAGGAAAGAAACTGGTCTTTTATCAAACCTAGCTTCAGTTCAGTTCAGTTGCTCAGTTGTGTCTGACTCTTTGCGACCCCATGAATCGCAGCACGCCAGGCCTCCCTGTCCATCACCAACTCCCGGAGTTCACCCAAACTCATGTCCATCGAGTCGGTGATGCCATCCAGCCATCTCATCCTCGGTCGTCCCCTTCTCCTCCTGCCCCTAATCCCTCCCAGCATCAGAATCTTTTCCAATGGGTCAACTCTTTGCATGAGGTGGCCAAAGTACTGGAGTTTCAGCTTTAGCATCAGCCTTTCCAAAGAACACCCAGCACTGATCTCCTTTAGAATGACTGGTTGGATCTCCTTGCAGTCCAAGGGACTCCCAAGAGTCTTCTTCAACCCCACAGTTCAAAAGCATCAATTCTTCGGCATTCAGCTTTCTTCAGTCCAACTCTCACATCCATACGTGACCACTGGAAAAACCACAGCCTTGACTAGACGGACCTCTGTTGGCAAAGTAATGTCTCTGCTTTTGAATATGCTATCTAGGCTGGTCCTAACTTTCCTTCACTAATTTTGTCCACACAGAAAACACACGTCTAGTTGAAACACTGTTCCTGTGGCTATAAGCTCATCAGGTGGCAGTAAGAGCAGGTGTCACTGCTGACAGTTTTGCAGGCCAAGGCGTGGCCTGGGCTGACTTCCCACGGCCTATACTTCTCTCCAGATGCCACGTGGGGAGCCAGGACACAGTCAACAGATGCCTCTGTGACAGGCCAGGGCAAGGAGCGCTGAGAGCTCTAGATGCCCATGAATGAGAGGAGACACCTGTCCACTGTCCACAGCGCATCTCGGAGGACACGATGCAGTGAACAGATGTGAGCTCTGGAATTCACAGGGCTCGGCGTGTGTCTGGACACCATCACTTAACAGCACATTCTCTTTGACACGTGACTTTTAACTACTCCCGGTTTCAGCTGACACATCTAGAATATGGTGACAACCATCCCTGTCTTATAGGATGACCGTGAGAATTCCAGACAAGAGGAGCAGAACGCCTGGTACCTAATAGGTACTCTCTCTATATAGGTATATATGTGTACATATATGACTGTGTGTGTGTGTACACAGGTACCAGGCATTCTGTACCTCTTGTCTTGCATATTCACAAAGATTATATATTTATATGTTTATGTATCAGAATATTTTGGCCAAAGGGGAGTCACATACATGGGTTCATGTTCTGGTATAGGGTTCCTGCCCAAAACACCAGATAGGAAATAATGGACTATTAACATGTTTGAACATCCATGTTTCAAAGCTGCTCTAAAAAATACTTAAAGGAGGCTGTTATATTGTCATGAGAAAAAAGCCTCATATCAAGAATCTTTTTTTTTGAAAGTCGCTTAGTTGTGTCTGACTCTTTGCAACCCCTTGGACTATACAATCCATGGAATTCTCTAAGCCAGAATGCTGGAGTGGGTAGATGTTTCCTTCTCCAGGGGATCTTCCCAACCCAGGGATTGAACCCAGGTCTCCTGCATCACAGGCAGATTCTTTACCAGCTCAGTCACAAGGGAAGCCCAGGAATTTTGGAGTGGATAGCCTATCCCTTCTCCGGTGGATCTTCCCAACCCAGGAATCGAACCAGGGGCTACTGCATTGCAGATGGATTCTTTACCAACTGGACTATCAGGGAAGCCCTGATGTCAAGAATACATTGGAGAAAAATAGTAACATACGTGGTATGTCAACTGTAACCACAATCCAGGGCTTAGGTAGAATTCTGATCCTCTTGGCACAACTGAAAGGTGACCCAAGATCAGTGGATTTCTGGGAAGCATGGGATGCATCCCAAAGCATACCATCCCCAGGGCTGAGAAGGAGATGAAAATAAACAGGTGGCTTTGCCTCTCCAAGGGGCTGGGGCTTGTCACGAGCACTGAGGTGAAATGCTGCCGCTACTGGAAGCTCAGCAGCGACATGGATGGTACTGCAGAGTCTGAGCAGTTCCACCTCTGGGTGTATCCACCGACAGCAAGCCAGCCCTGGACGTCAGCATAAAGTGAGTGACTACTGCTCGCTGAAGCCTGCAGGCCTGTGTGTCTGGCCCAGAGATACAGGGCCCAGAGCTCCATCCCAGGTGCAAACAGACTGGCATTTCTCCTACCAGACTCAAGGAGATTGTTGGCCAAGTGCTCCTGACACATGGATTAATTCTGCCATCCTGGGGAGCAGAAAGACCTCGTGAAAACAGAAGATTTGAGCTGAGATCTCAGAGGGCCTTGGAAATCTCTCCCGCAATTCAAGTTCACTCCCAATCCGGAAGAACTGGCAGGATGTTTGCAGTGTCATTTAGGGAAAGAACCAAAAGTCTGCTAATGTGAAAATGAGAAAACTTCCTTTCCATCCTGCCATCAGTTCTAGGGTTTGCTACGTGATTTTCCAAATCATGTATTAAGACAGTGACTTTGCATTTCATAATTTTTCAGATGGTTCAAGTTTCAAATATTATTGTCCCTGCTCAGACCATCAGTCAAAAATGTGCTTAGGTATTTTATTCAAGATAAACCAGAAAAACCAGAACAGAGGTCACCAGGCTGAAAATAGACTGGTTGGTCCCAAACATACCATCAGAAACTATTCAGGAGAAGCTCTCCCATTTCTATCTTCTCAGTTCTGGCCCAAAAGGATGCAGTGTCCAAAGCAAGAATACATCGATAAATAGGTAAAATCATTGGGGTATAAATTACATGTCATTTTACTATAAAGCTGAACACATGTAGCAAGGTTGAGTAAGGTTTTGAGTAATCCTCCCTTTGAAGCTGGAGCACTGCAAGGCAGGCAGTTTTACCGAAAGGAAGGGCGTGTGTAGGAGTGGGGACTTGTAGGGCAAGATCAGGGTCCTGTTCCTTTTCACAGCCGGTTCCCAGGCTCCTAGGAGTGTGGCACAGCCTCGACAGGAACAGGAGACAATGAGGCCCTCTGGTTCCTACTGTCATGGGAGCACGTGCCTGTGATGAGGACATGCATCACCGTCTCACAGGTCTCATGACAAGTCTCTTAATGGCCTCTCCTTGTTTTTGAAAATAAAGCCTTCATACAGGATGTCCACTTCATGCAGCGCTGAAGAATTGATGCTTTTGAACTGTGGTGTTGGAGAAGACTCTTGAGAGTCCCTTGGACTACAAGGAGATCCAACCAGTCCATCCTAAAGGAAATCAATCCTGAATGTTCATTGGAAGGACTGATGCTGAAGCTGAAACTCCAATACTTTGGCCACCTGATGCAAAGAGCTGACTCATTTGAAAAGACCCTGATGCTGGGAAAGATTGAAGGCGAGAGGAGAAGGGGATCACAGGGAATGAGATGGCTGGATGGCATCACTGACTCAATGGACATGAGCTTGAGTAAACTCCAGGAGTTGGTGTTGGACAGGGAGGCCTGGTGTGCTGCAGTCCATGGGGTCACAAAGAGTCGGACATGACTGAGCGACTGAACTGAACAGGATGTCCAGAGCACAGGAGCTCCAACACTCTGGCCACCTAATGAGAAGAGCCAGCTCACTGGAGAAGACCCTGATGCTGGGAATCACTGAGGGCAAAAGGAGAAGGAGGGCAGCAGAGGATGAGAAGGTTAGATAGCATCACTGGCACAAACGTGAGCAAGCTCCAGGAGATGAAGGACAGGAGCCTGGCATGCTGCAGTGCATGGGGTCGCAAAGAGTCAGACATGACTGACAGACTGAACAACAGCAACAGGATGTCCAGTTACCCTGGTCACCTGCAACAACTTCCTTCACCCTAACCCCTTCTCCCATCTCCTTCCTCCCAGTGCAGGGCCCCCTAGAAATCCAGGCCTTTTAAAGAAATAGCCAATCTCCACATACTGCAGGAAAATTATCTGGAGATGCGGCCTTCAGAACAAAGAGACCTAGCAGAGCACATCACAGTATGGCCCTAAGGAAAGAGAGCAAGGTGGCTTTCCATGGATAAGTGACAGCAAATCAGCCAAAAAGAAAACAAACTGGTTTCTACATATGCTGAACGTATGTTTTCCCTCTAATGGTGGCTGGCTAAATCCCCTCTTTCCAGCCACAAGCTTAGTACAAGGAAGGCTCCCTGTTCCACCCACACTGGGTCCAAATAAACAAAAAAGTTGTTGGCAGAAACAGTGGGCCGTCTTATAATGAAAAATATCTATAAATTTGCATTGAGATCACTCCGAATGAGCCCTAGGATGGCTCAGGGAACAAAAAGCAATCGGCTGCAAAGACGCATTCCCGCCTCTCCTCCTAGAGCTGCTGTGTCTGCCAATTTTAGAATCTTGTGTCAAGGAAATGCAAATTAAAGAGGAAGACACCATTTGTGGTCCAACAGCACCATCACAACTAATCATGCTACGAGTTGCTCTGTTCTTTTTTCAAAGTAATCTGATAGTAACCCATTAAAAACATTAACATTTAATTTCATTTTTAATGTCAAACTTAGAAAAAACCTACAAGAATAATATGATAAACTCTACAACCTTTCACCTAGTTTCACTACTGATATTTATTAACATTTGGCCTCATTTACTTTATTTTTATGTACATAATTATATAAGTATGTAATTTTTTTTTCTGAACCATTTGAGAGTAAAATGCAGATATTATGACTCTTCACCTTTTAATCCAAGAAAAAGATGACCCTCTTACATAATGATAAGATTATTACACTCAAGAAATTTATTGTTGTTACATCAGTATTATCTAATATACAGTCCACATTCAGAATTTTCAAATTATCCCAATACTGTCTTTTATAGCAATTTTTTCTTTATCCAGGATCAAGCAATATGTTTAGATATTATCTCCTGTAAGGTGAAATGAGCATACTATTGACTCAGCAATTCCAACACCTATAGAAAGAAAAGCACTGGTTTATAAGAAGACATATGGAGAAAGATCTACATTTAGATACAGAGATGAATATAGACGTTTACTGAACAATCATTTATAGTAGTAAAAATATGCCAGTAATCGAAAAGACCATCAAAAAAGGAACTTTTTGGAAAAAATTATGGTACATCCAGACTCTGGGACACTATGCAGCCTTAAGAACAGAGGATTAAATTTATACATACAGATCCGGATAACTATCCACGATCTAAAGACAAGTTCCAGCACTGCTTTTTGTTCAGCTTTCAGCCACTGGGGAGAAAGCCTGAGATCTAGCTACAGAGCACCCCCACTAGAACAATAACAACCTCCGAAAGGAGTTTAACCCTTTTTACTGTAAAATGACACATTAACAGAAAACCACGCTAAACAAATGCATGAGTTGATGACTTATTATTAAGGCGAACACTTTAAAACCACCACCCACATTAAGAAACAGCCACTCCAATAGACGGATGCATGGGCCCAAACACGTGTTATATACACACAACAGAGTATTATTTGACTTAAAAGAGAAAGGAAATTCTGACACGTGCAACGACAGAGATGAACCTCAAAGACATCATGCTAAGTGAAAGAAGCCACGAAAAGACACTGTATGCTTCCACCTGTGTGAGAGCCCTGCAGCAGTCACATTCACAGACACAGCAAGTAAGTGGTGGAGGTTGTGGGGATGAAGAGTTGTTTAAGGGGTACAGAGTTTGGGGCCGTCATGATGAAAACAGCTCTGAAGATGGGCTGCATAGTAATGTGGATGTTCTTAACACAGATGAACTGCACACTTACGGTGGTGAAGATGGTCAAGTTTGTGTTACATAGAGTTCTCCATGATTAAGAAAGAAAAGAGGAGTCGCCCCAGAGTTCCTCCATGTGCCCTGTCCCAATCACAAGCCCCTCCCTCCCGTGAAAAGTAACCACTATCTTGACTTTCCTCAAGTTCCTCTATAATTTCATCACCCAAGTAGTCTACCAAGACTATGTCTTGGTATTGACCATTCCAGGTTGCCTCAAAGTATATTCTTTCAATACGTAGGCTTGAATCTTTTATTTTGTGACTATCTTCTTAAATTATAGTTTAACTATCTGTTCAGTTTCCTGGTATTCTCCTCTTTCGGGGATTTATATTATCTGTATGTTGAGTCTTCTTTGCCTATCATTAATATTTATCACTATTTTTCAAGGTCTTCTTATCTCTTCATTTATTTTGATATTAAACTTTTTCCTCCCTTAAGGCATTTTCTGTTATGTTTATCTATTCTTGTGCTCAACTTTCATTTCCAAAATAAGTTTTATTTCCAGTGTTTTCCTAACTCTGCCATTTCTGAGATGTATATATGTCAGATTTATGTTGTTCATGAACTCACAGTGTGACCTTAACTTCTTCTTTAATTTTGAAATAGAAAGTTACAGTTTTCATCTGTTTTGTGGTATGTCTCTCTGGCAAGGTTTCATCATCTACAGGATTCTCTCCTTACTCTTTTTTTTTCTTGTAACAACTGAAAAACTTGACATCAGTAATTTTCGGTAGCTTTCCGAACTTCATATAGCTTTTCTTTTACTTTCATGTCGTCTTCAACAACAGGCAGCTGCTTTTTGAGATTCCACACACACACAAACACAAATTTATTTAAACCTCCCTTTTCCTTAACTGTAACTTTCCCCATCCTGATCACCTTCGGTCTGCTCCCAAGCTGAATTCCTCTTTGGTACAGGACACTTGTTCTGGAAGTAAGCCCTGGTTGACTGGTTTCAAGAGCTCTTAAGGGTTAGTTCACAGATCTCTTCTACCCATCCATTATCTGAGTGGTCAAAACTCCTTTCAATTTCAGTTGCTATTCTCACATTGACCTGCTGAACTTTCCGGTGAATTCCCATTGGAAATTTTGGGGTTCTTCTATCCCCTAGTCTGTCAAACGCCCCAGTACGTACTTCTGCTTTCTTTTAGACTGAAGCTGATGCTCTGCAGGGCTTGTTGACACCGGCGGCATATCCCCAAGCTACTGGTATTTGAGATTTGATAGGGATAACTTAACACCCAGTTTTATTGTAAATACTGCTCACGGGTTTCAGGGTTTGCTATCTAGCTGTTACGGATATTTTTATGTGGTGATTCAGGGAGAATAAACAACTACGCTGCTGCCACTGCCATCTTCCCAGAATCACTCAAGTGATTTCTTTTACTGGACTCCTGGGTCTGGCTTTTTTCTTTCTTTCATATTATTAGACAGGAAACTAAAATACCAGGTGGTCTGGTTCAGTTCCAACACCTGGCAACTCCAATGCTTCCCCAAAGACCAAAGACTCCAGGGGACCTGGCTTCACATCTAAGCTGAGGACATACTGGCCCTGGCAGGAGCAGCCAATTTTTAACACTGAGCTCTCAGAGCACTCGCTGCCCTTCCCTTCAGTCTTCCCAGCTTGGGGCAGGCGGAGCAACACTCTAGGGCTGAGACTAGAAAACCGGGCCGTGGTCTTGCTGAGGGGTCCTGCTGGACAATGCTGTTCTAGGCATGGCCTGTGCCCAGTCACTCAGCTGTGTTCAACTCTTTGCAGCCCTGCGGCCCCATGCATCCACCGGGCTCCTCTTGTCTGTGGAATTTTCCAGGCAAGAATACTGGAGTGGTTGCCACTTCCTCCTCCAGGAGATCCTTTCAACCCAGGGATCGAACCTGAGTCTCCTGAGTCTCTTGCATTGACAGGTGGATTCTTTACCACTAGCACCACCTGTGAAGCCCCAGGTACAGCCTAATTCTCTGCTATTCCATGTGGCGAAGAACTGCAAAGGGATTTTTTGCTGTTGTTTGGCTGTGCTGCACGGCTTGCCTAATGTCAGTTCCCCAACTGGGAGACTGAACCTGGGCCACAGCAGTGACAGCCCAGAAGCCTAACCACTAGGCCCCAGGCAACTCCCAAGCAAAGGGATTTTTAAACTTCATGGTTACTTCATCCTTTTCACAAAGCAAGGGAAAAAAAAGTCAAAACTGTAACAAGCAAATAAAAGTTAATAGATTACAGAAGCTACGCCATCAGCCAGCAAGGTCCATGACGTCTTCTAGAGGAGACGGAGGAACCACAGCTTGAGGCCTGAGAGGACAGACTAGCACTGCCCTGCCCAATACAGTGGTCACTGGCCACACGTGGCTACTGAGCATCTGAAGTGTCGCCAGCATTCCAACCTCAGAAGACACATTGAGCTTGGAGGATTTAATGTGAAAAAATAATGTAAAGTACCTCAATAATTTCATGTTGCTTACGGATTGAAGTGACATTTTTAGACATACTAAGTTAAAGGAGTTGCCTGGTGCCTAGTGGTTAGGCTTCTGGGCCGTCACTGCTGTGGCCCAGGTTCAGTCTCCCTGTTGGGGAACTGACATTAGGAAAACAACAGAATGGGAAAGACTAGAGATCTCTTCAAGAAAATTAGAGATACCAAGGGAACATTTCATGCAAAGATGGGCTCGATAAAGGACAGAAATGGTCTGGACCTAACAGAAGCAGAAGATATTAAGAACAGGTGGCAAGAATACACGGAAGAACTGTACAAAAAAGATCTTCACGACCCAGATAATCATGATGATGTGATCACTCATCTAGAGCCAGACATCTTGGAATGTGAAGTCAAGTGGGCCTTAGAAAGCATCACTATGAACAAAGCTAGTGGAGGTGATGGAATTCCAGTGGAGCTGTTTCAAATCCTGAAAGATGATGCTGTGAAAGTACTGCACTCAATATGCCAGCAAGTTTGGAAAACTCAGCAGTGGCCACAGGACTGGAAAAGGTCAGTTTTCATTCCAATCCCAAAGAAAGACAATGCAAAAGAATGCTCCAACTACCACACAATTGCACTCATCTCACATGCTAGTAAAGTAATGCTCAAAATTCTCCAAGCCAGACTTGAGCAATACGTGAACCATGAACTCCCTGATGTTCAAGCTGGTTTTAAAAGAGGCAGAGGAACCAGAGATCAAATTGCCAACATCCGCTGGATCATGGAAAAAGCTAGAGAGTTCCAGAAAAACATCTATTTCTGCTTTCTTGACTATGCCAAAGCCTTTGACTGTGTGGATCACAATCAACTGTGGAAAATTCTGAAAGAGATGGGAATACCAGACCATCTGACCTGCCTCTTGAGAAATCTGTATGCAGGTCAGGAAGCAGCAGTTAGAAGTGGACATGGAACAACAGGCCGGTTCCAAATAGGAAAAGGAGTACGTCAAGGCTGTATATTGTCACCCTGCTTATTTAACTTCTATGCAGAGTACATCATGAGAAATGCTGGACTGGAAGAAACACAAGCTGGAATCAAGATTGCTGGGAGAAATATCAATCACCTCAGATATGCAGATGACACCACCCTTATGGCAGAAAGTGAAGAGGAACTAAAAAGACTCTTGATGAAAGTGAAAGAGGAGAGTGAAAAAGTTGGCCTAAAGCTCCACATTCAGAAAATGAAGATCATGGCGTCTGGTCCCATCACTTCATGGGAAATAGATGGGGAAACAGTGGAAACAGTGTCAGACTTTATTTTTGGGGGCTCCAAAATCACTGCAGATGGTGACTGCAGCCATGAAATTAAAAGACGCTTACTCCTTGGAAGAAAAGTTATGACCAGCCTAGATAGTATACTCAAAAGCAGAGACATTACTTTGCCGACTAAGGTCCGCCTAGTCAAGGCTATGGTTTTTCCTGTGGTCATGCATGGATGTGAGAGTTGGACTGTGAAGAAGGCTGAGTGCCAAAGAATTGATGCGTTTGAACTGTGGTGTTGGAGAAGACTCTTGAGAGTCCCTTGGACTGCAAGGAGATCCAACCAGTCCATTCTGAAGGAGATCAGCCCTGGGATTTCTTTGGAAGGAATCTAAAGCTGAAGCTCCAGTACTTTGGCCACCTCATGCGAAGAGTTGATTCATTGGAAAAGACTCTGATGCTGGGGGGGATTGGGGTCAGGAGGAGAAGGGGACAACCGAGGATGAGATGGCTGGATGGCATCACGGACTCGATGGACGTGAGTCTGAGTGAACTCTGGGAGTTGGTGATGGACAGGGAGGCCTGGCATGCTGCGATTCATGGGGTCACAAACAGTCGGACACGACTGAGTGACGGAACTAAGTTAAATAAGCTCCAGTACTTTGTCCACCTCATGCGAAGAGTTGACTCATTGGAAAAGACTCTGATACTGGGAGGGATTGGGGGCAGGAGGAGAAGGGGACGACCGAGGATGAGATGGCTGGATGGCATCACGGACTCGATGGACGTGAGTCTGAGTGAACTCCGGGAGATGGTGATGGACAGGGAGGCCTGGCGTGCTGCAATTCATGGGGTCGCAAAGAGTCGGACACGACTGAGCGACTGAACTGAACTGAACTGAAGTTAAATAAAAAATATTTTTTAAACAATTTCACCTTTTTAATATGGCTATTAAAATTTTTTTTAATTGCATATGTGACTCAGACTATATTTCTGCTGGTCTAAGAAATCAAAGGCCTTCCTAGGTGATGCCAGTGGTAAAGAATCTGCCTGCCAATGCAGGAGATGCAAGAGTCTCGGGTTCAATCCCTGGGTCAGGAAGATCCCCAGGAGGCGGAAATGGTAACCCACTCTAGTATTCTTGTCTGGAAAATTCCATGGACAGAGGAGCCTGGCCGGCTACAGTCCATGGGGCTACAAAGAGTCTAACACAACTGAGCTACTGAGCGCACACCCAGGATGCCAGAAGTCCTGATTTTAAAGCCCAGACGGACAGTGCCACTTACTGTTCATGTGAAGGGGTGACTTTCCTCTCTGCGTATTCACCTGCTCACCAATATTCAGGGAATAATAAATAGACCTAATTTGCAAGCTTTTTGTGAAAAGTAAGTTAGATTAATGCATGTAAACATTTAGTACAAGACCTAGACAAAGGAAGTGTTCCAAAGTGGAAGCTGCCCTTGTTATCATCACCTAGCATCAGGTGAAAAGATGAAGGTTTCAGACCTGGCTCTGCCCACATCTGGTTCTTTGATACAGGTTTAAAAAAAAAAAAAAAAAAAACCTCTTAGATCCTCTATTCCTTTCTTAGAAAGTCAGGAGCTAATAATCTACCTTACTGAGTTGTTCTAAGGACTGAATTCATCTCATCAACATGTATTTACTGAGCACCTACTATGAGTGAGGCACCGTTCTGGGCAATGGGGAGAGAGCAGTGAAGAAGTCAGATAAAGTTCCTGTCCTTCGGGAGGTGGCATTCTAGCAGAGAAGGGCCATGTGAAACACTATTACAGAATGTAATGTCTGGAGAGATATGAAGGAAACAGCAGGGTCAGGGCAGAGCTGTAGAGATGCTACCTTAGTGGGTAAAATGCCTCTTCCAGGACTGACATCTTAAGAGAGATGGTGAGACATGTGGGAAAGTGCCATTAGGACAGAAGGAAGAAGCAGCACCGGGCCCCGGGGCAGGGGGATGTCGGGTAAGCCTGGGGAAGAAAGAGGCAGCCGGTGTTCAGCTGGACAGCAAGGAGGGACACGAGAGGAGGCTCGGCCAGACCCTGGGGCACTGGGGGCCTTGAGAGGAAGGCGAGGTCTCCTAGTACAAGGGGACCTCTAGAGAGTTTCACACAGGTTTTAAAAGGATCCCTCAGACACACTGAGAGAGGTGACCCATGTGTGGGGCTCAGCGTGGGGCTTACCTTGTTGCAACAAGGTAAACATAGGAACAAGTGATGGCAGAGCAAAGAGATGAGGAACACTTGGCTCCACAGGCCCCCAGACGGCACAACACCTGTTAGAGCAAGGGGCCCTGGGATAAGCGGGCATGGTCAGAAACACTGGTGGTTCCCCAGAGAACTGCAGCCCAAGTCAGCACTTTGCAATCGGGTCACCCCAGAGCCAGTGTCCTCCGTCGACCCTCACAGTGCAAAAGGCAGACAGCAGATCACAGCTCAACAAGGAGCCTGGTCTGCTCCTCCAACACGAAGCCCCACGGCCACACCCACAGCAACACACTGGCTAGTGGGAAAGCGATTCTGAAACGTGTGTAATTACAAAATCCATTCAAATGATATTGTCTATCATTGTAGAGAACAGTCATTGTGAAAATATAGAAAGTACAAATAGAAAGAAATTAAATTCCAATCTTCTAGACTCTTACAACCAGAAACCACAGTCAGTAATATGCTTGGCTATATAGATATTCAGATACTTGTGACTATGTAAACATCAAATATTTTCTTATGCAAATATAAATATTTATGTGTGGTGCATGCTTTTTTAAAAACAGTACTATTCTCTAAATTGTGCAGTAACCTGCTCCTTTCACTTTTGTTGTTCAGTCACTCAGTCATGTCCGACTCTTTGCGACCCCATGGACTGCAGCACGTCAGGCTTCCTCGTCCTTCACTATCTCCCAGAATTTTCTCAAACTCATGTCCATTGAGGTGGTGATGCCATCCAACCATCTCATCCCCTGTAGTCCCCTTCTCCTCCTGCCTTCAATCTTGCCCAGCAACAGGATCTTTTCCAATGAGTCAGCTCTTCGCATCAGGTGACCAAAGCATGGGAGCTTCAGCTTCAGCATCAGTCCTTCCCACGAATATTCAGGGTTGATTTCCTTTAGGAAAGATTTGACTGGCTAGCCAGGGTTTGACTGGCTCCTTTCACTTACTATTCATATGTATTGTATAAGCCTTCCAAGGTGGTTAAATTTTGACAGACAGTGCTGTTTTTTTTTTTTACTCTTTCAAAGCCATTTATTATTTTGCTTTTATATAACTGTATAAAATATGTATCATACATTTCTTCCTTATTTCTTTTTCTAATTTTGATCTTCATACCAAGGCAACAAGTATTCAAATTAATTCTTTATACAGATAGGTATAGACAGATAGGTGTATATAGATAGGAATATATATGTAGGTTTTTCTACAGATAGAAAAACAAAGGTTCTTCTGCTCAAACAATTTTTCCAAATCAGGTATTAAAATATATCTTCTGAAAATATTTATAGGTTTTTTTCATTTTCAAAAATTTTTACTGAAATAGTTTACAATGCTGTGCTAGTTTCAGATGTCCAACGAAATGATTCAGTCGCACACACACACACATTCATTTTTTACGCTCTCTTCCATTACAGGTTAGTCTGAGATACTGAGCACAGTTCTGTGTGTCCTTCCTGATGGCCTATTTTCTATCTAGTGTATGCTCAGTTGTGTCCAGCTCTTTGCAACCCCATGGACTGCAGCCCGCCAGGCTCCTCTGTCTCTGGAATTTTCCTTAATTTCTCCCTCCCCCCAGATAGCATCCTTTTTTAATGCTCCATGGGGTTCATAAAGTATTCATAAAGAATACTTTATTCAGCAATCCCCTATTGGTGAATATATGGGTTGTTTCCAATTTGAGCGAACACCTGTGAGCGGCCATCACCACCCCCACCCGCCACCCCCCAAGCTTCCTGTGGTGGTGCCCAGCCCCCCACACCTGTTCGGACACTCACGGCAAACTCCTCGGGAGTCACTTTCAGGACATCGAAGACAACGGCGTCGTAGCTCTTGCTGGCATAGTCGCAGCTCTGGCCCTCCAGAGAGTCTGAGCTGCTGCTGCCCTGCGGAGGACAGGGAAAGACGGGGCCACCTGAGCAGTCTGGCTGACCCCACCATCACTGACGCCCAAACCTCAGAAGTGAGACTGGCAGGACCGTACAGTGATAAGAGCTTCTGTTGTTTAGTGCTTCACTCTGTTCCAGGCACTGTGTTAAGCACTTCATGGGCATAATCTAACTTAATTCTCATGACAACTCGCTGATGATGCACTATTATTAGTCCCCTTCTACAGATAAGGAAGCAGAGGGCATGCCACTTGCCCAACATATCTCAGCCAGGAAACGGAAGAGCCAGAATGCAAGCCCAGTTGTGTGTCTCCCTTAGTCTCTATACCCCAGCTGCTTCTGGCTGCCTGTGGGGTGACGGCTGAAAAGATACAGCCCACCCTTCACACCTTAGGAGGCCTGAGGAATCATCTGTTTTGTTACGTGTTTTTAAACATCACCTGGTTTCACCTTTTTTTTTTTTCTACTTGAAGTTCATTGCAGGAAATTATACAAAATGTCAAATTGGCTCTCAAGGCTTGTTTCACATAGGGGCCACTTGGAATTCAAAGCCTGTTAGCTGATGAGGTGAGAGGTAACTGGCTGGCTCTGGAGATGGCATGAAAGTTATATTTAGTAGAGCCCCTTGTTAAGAAGAACACTGTGAGGCCGGCATGTAAAGGAATGGTCTTCAGTTAAAGAGCAAGTTAAACTCCCCAGATGTGGCCAGTTTCATGAAACCCAACACTGCGGGGATCCCAGAACGTTGAACGTACCTTCCGTTCAATTTTACTTAATTTCATCAAATTCTACTTTGGGGAACCAGTCGAGCTTACCACCCCAAAATTGTGCCCTGTTCATAAACGGTTTTATTCGTCTCAACCCGTGAAGAGGGATTTTGTGGTTTCCATTAACCTCAACATCTTGGACTGAGATTTAGAGAATATGCTTTTATTAATTCCCCTTTATTTCACTCTTTCCAAAATGGCTATATCTGGAAAAACTTTGCAACCTTACTGGAAACTAGAGGGTTTTTAGGCCAGGGAGGGAAACCAATAGTCAACAACTGAAAATGTGAGGTTAAAAGGAGGAGCTGAAACTTAAACCTGTAGACTTCAATAGTCCTGTGTCATTTAAAGGCTTACAAACGAGTCTACCATACCAAACTCTCTGAGATGATCTTAAGATGCTCTGAGCTCTGAAATCAGACAGGCCTGCTTAGAATGCCAGCTCCAAGCAAGCTGCCGTCTGACCTCTTCAGTTCGCTGTGCCTCAGGGACCATCCATAAAAGGGTACCTACTCCCCAGGGCTTTGGCACTTGTATAAAATGCAGCTTACAAAGCAGCTGGCAGGATCCCCTCCCTGGGTGACAGTGTTTCAAGGGACCTGGGAGTGGAGGGTGAGGGGATGGCTATTGCGATGGGACATTCTCCCCTGAGAAGAATGTGTCCTGAACTTCTGAAAAGTAATCAAGACTAATTCTGAATGCTTCTGGAACTGGCCGTCTATTCGATCGCTCAGTCTCACGAACTCCGAGCTGGCGGCTACCGATAAATCTCTTTGCACGCCCACGATCCCCTCCCACGGAGCAGCCTGGAGCAGCTGGTGCAGCTGACTTTCTTCCAGGGAATGTCGTGTCATCATGGTTGGCACCAGTGGCTCCAGAGTCACAGGGGCCTAGCTGTCAATCCCCGCCAGCTGTGTGATCTGAAGTCAGTTCATTCACCACTCCTTGCCTCAGTTTCCTCACCTACTGACTGGGGGTGAAACAACAGCCCGTGCCTGCTGGGGTTACTGTGAGGATTAAACGAGATCGTGCCTGTGGAATGCACCAAAAAAGTGCCCGGTATATAGTAAGCACTAAATCGTGGGTGTGTATCTGCATAAATATGTCACTCTGTCACCAAAATGTATTGAGCACTTCAATAAGATATGTATTCATTCATAGGTTCATTTGACACATATTATTGAGCACTCACCACTTTCTGGATACCCATGTATGTGCATATTTGTATAGATACATATATACGTACACATATACAGCATATATATGCGTGGTTGCACTTATATGTGTATGGATTCATATGTATAAACAGAGACTAGAAAAGAAAGAAGTTTTACTCTAGACGGAATGTAAACTGTAAATGGAAATAGAAGTCTGATTCCTCCAGTTACCAAACAGAGTCCATTCCTGGAATTTCAGGTTTTATAACTTTCCTGTAACACCCCACTGCACCTGCCCCAAACACACACACTCACACAAGGGGCCTTATTAATCACAAGCTGCCCCAGGTTCATTCAGTGGTGCTGGTGGCGGCGGTGGTGGTGGTGATGCCATAACTTTATTGGCGCCATCTGGGAATTTTAACAGGGACCCATGAGTCTGCTTTCAGAACCACAGATCAAACTAAGGAATTTTTTTAAAGGGTGATAAGCAATGGATTAACCCCTGTGATTTCTAGCTGATTGCACAGGCTCATTTCAAAAGCCCAACTCGACTGGGAGGGCCTAATGAGCGCAGAACTCAGAGCTCCCCTCTTGCCCATCTGTCACAGGAGCCCGGTGTTACACATCTGACATGGCGGACTCCCTGAGCCTCAGATGACACCCAGCCCTCTGCCCGCCTCCGGTCCATTATGGAACTTGAAAACCAAACTCCCAAACCCCCATGGCAGGGGCCGGAGCCCAGGCCACTCTCGACCACCAGCCCTTACGGCCGTTTCCTCCTGAGCAAGGTAAACAGGAGTGCAGGGCCAGCTGGAAACCCTTCTGTCTGACTTCATCCCGGAATGTGCAACTTACTTATAATCAGCCACAGCTTGGCTGGGGAAGGTCTGATCCCTTCTTGCCACCAAAATGGAATGTGGCACTTGCTACGACTGGACGGGGCAGGTATTTGCTTTTCTTTGAAAAGAACGACTTCAGAAAACACCCTGCTCCTCAGGGCTGACTGCCTCCCAAATCTCACATCTGGCGTGGCCTCGGGAAGGCTAAGAATGGTGGCATTCACGGAGCCCTGCAGCCCCCGGGCCTCGACTCAGGGCCTGGGTCAGATGCAAGGGCCCCTCCCCACAGCTCCCTCCCTGCCGACCCCGTCCTCCCAGCGCTGTACCTGTGGAGTGGCGGAGGTGACCAACACGCTAGCCATCAGACCATTCCTCTTGTACATAGTCTCCGGGCCACAGGGAGCTTCAGGGCAGCCTCTGTCGGTGACATAACCTGTCTGGAGAAGTCCTGCAAGGCAAAGGCGCTCATAAAAACCAGCCTTCAAATCCAACCTAATCCCACCCTGGGAGAGAGCTGTGCTGGACTCGAGCAGGTGACCCCAGAGGATACCCTCAAAGAAAGATTACAAGCTGTGGCCTTTGGGCTAAATACGGCCCACAAATGTGGTCTGTTAGGCTTGTGCAGGTTTTAGGAAATTTTTTCAAATTAATCACCAATATTTAAAATTGAAAGGTTTCACATAGAATTCTGGGTTTCTGACTTTCCTGGTGGCACTGGGTCCACTTTCTTGCGTGATGGCCATCAGCTGGACTGAGCAGCGCTGCTCCTCGTGCTGAAGGGCTTCCTAGGGGCCTTCCAGACTCCCCTTGGCCTGGGTGGCCACTTGGGAGCCTGCCTGGCCCTCCTAGGTGCCAGGGTTTGTGACCTCTGTTTCAGCCTACAGTCTTCTAAAGGACCAACCCGCCTTACACACCTCAAGGAATTCAACTGATGAAATAACGAACTAATCAAGGGATAAAATCTTAATATACTGGAGACTTTATTTTCATACTTTTTATTAAACGTTGGACTATATCATGAAAATGTTTTCAACAAATCATTTTAAGTATACAGATCAGTGTTTCTTACAGGTGAAATGCTAAAATAAGCTGCCTATAATAGCTAGGGAATATATTTTTAAGTTTTTTGGAATATTAAAAATTAACAACACAAAAAATGTTTAATTTATGAAACAAATATGTTCACATAAATTTGGGAGGGCTCTAGAAAGTATCGATATTTGAGAAAAGATCTGGTTAACTTACATTACATACACTGTTTTATCCTTTCTTAGCATTAGGTGCCTCGTACTTTAAATCGGTGACAAACCATGACAAATTTTTAAAGGGGAAGCATTACTGTAAAATGGAAGAATTATGTAGTCCTAAAGGCTGTATGGCTGTACATTTAATTGATAATGTTCTACTTATTTAGACTTTTGAAGACACAGCCTCTCTTCAATTAAACATTTTTATAACGGAATGGTGTAAACTGAAGTGATAAAGACTGTTATTAAAATAAAATGCTTAGACAAGAAGACAGGGGATGAAGACAAACTGAATCCACCAGGCTCCCTATGTAGCAGAGTGTTTCATCAGTAACACCACGAATACTGGCTGAGACTCGCAGAAGCCTCACCACGGGCCACGCGCTTTACCTCCAGTGCCTCCTCTAACCCTCACGACATCCTCGGGTGGGTCTTGCTGCTACCCCCACGTTCCATGTGGGGAATCTGAAACCCAGAGAGGTTAAGTAACCTGTGCCCTGCCGTCCCACTAAACCATCATCATTCAGGACCCGGCTCAAATGTCCAGCATCATTTCCCCTGGTTATCTCACCTGAGCCACTCAAACCAGAACCACTGTTCATCTGCCAATGAGCGCATGCCCCTAGTAGGGCAGTTATCACACCACCAAACATCAGAGCACTGTAACCACCACCAGCTTTTTTACCAGGCGAGAGCCCAGGACATAATGGGGGCAGGAAAGGAGAAGGCAAAGGGGCCGCCTGGAAGCCAACTGCAATTATCAGGCAGGTGACAAGGGGCCTCTGCGCTGAGGTGGCGGCAGTGATGTCCAAGACAAGCACACAGGCTGAGAGGCAGTAAGGACAGAAACACAACAGACACTGATGGGGGGAGGAGAGAACCAGCTGAGGATGCACGACTTCTGGCTTGAGGTACCAGGGGATGCCGTGCGCCTCATCGAGAAAAGGAACAGAGGCGGTGTGGCAGGTTTGTGGGGAAAGATGGTGAATCTGATTTAGGACATGCTGAATCTGTGCTGCCCATGAGAAAACCCATTCTGGGGAGCACAGTCAAACCCAGAAGTCTCTGGGAAAGATGGGCTGAGGGTAGATCAGAAAGAGGAAAGTACCAGCCCAATCTGGACTGCCTGTTATCCTCCCAGAGCCCTCAGCCCATCACAGAGCCCTGTGCCACCAGGAAACAAGTCAACAATCAAAAAAGGAGGTCAGTGCAACCTGGGCTCTGTCCCGATACGTCCCCAAACCACTCCATCTTCTTCAACCATCTCCTCAACCACAGTCAATGGGCCTCCTCCCTGCCCTCCTTTATCCCAAAGCACTCAAAAGAACTAAGCTGAGCTATAAATGACACCTGAGGCTCAACTGGGGAAAGCTGAGTATGGACAATGGATGACACTGAACTGCTACTCACTTTGTTTGGAGCGATAACAATATGGAGGGTAAGGAGCAGAAGGGCTTTATCCTTAAGTGATGCACCTGACAATTTAGAGGCGAAGTGAATTTGCAACATACTTTCAAATGTATCTGTAAAATACATGTTAATGTTAACAACTGCCATTCACCAACAGTTCTTTGTATCAGTCTCTCAATTTTCCTGAACGCTTGATAATTTTCATACTAAAAAAGAAAAAAGAAAGAAAAGATTGATCAGGTAAGTTGTTCCTCAAAGTTCAGTTCGGTTCAGTTACTCAGTTGTGTCAACTCTGCGACCCCATGGACTGCAGCATGCCAGGGTTCCCTGTCCATCACCAACTCCTGGAGTTTACTCAAACTCATGTCCATTGAGTCAGTGATGCCATCAAACCATCTCATCCTCTGCTGTCCCCTTCTCCTCTAGCCTTCAATCTTTCCCAGCATCAGGGTCTTTTTAAATGAGTCAGTTCTTCGCATCAGGTGGCCAAAGTATTGGAGTTTCAGCTTCAGCATCAGTCCTTCCAATGAACACTCAGGACTGATCTCCTTTAGGATGGACTGGTTTGATCTCCTTGCTGTCCAAGGGACTCTCAAGAGTCTTCTCCAACACCACAGTTTAAAAGCATCAATTCTTCAGCGCTCAGCTTTCTTTATAGTCCAACTCTCACATCCATACATGACTACTGGAAAAACCATAGCTTTGACTAGACGGACCTTTGTTGGCCTCAAAGTTAGGGTTAGGACAATTTCATGCCAAGCCACTGACACCCAACCCTGAAAACACACAGGGGCTCATCCTCACCAGGGAAGATGGGCACCATCCATTTACCCGTCCATCCATTCATTCACTGAGCTCCTACTCTGTGTTCACCTTGTTCTAGCCAGGAGTTCCTACCATTTTTTGTACCTTGGACCCCTTTGGCCATCTGATGAAGCCTATGGGCCCCTTCTCACAGAGACATTTTTAAATGAATAAAGTAAAATTACACAGGAAACCAATTATACACATGACTATGCATGAAGCAAATTATATTAAAATTCAGTTATTATTTTCAAAGCAATTTATAATGTAGGAATATATGTATTTCTTCAGGTAAGGTTTTATATATATCATTGTATTAAATAGCAAGATCTATTGTGGGTCTAATAACAACCATAATTTCAAAGTAGTGATGAGCATAAATATTCTGAGGTGAAAGTGAAGTGAAAGTCGCTCAGTCATGTCCGATTCTTTGTGATCCCATGGACTACATGTCCACGGAATTCTCCAGGCCAGAATACTGGAGTGGGTAGCCTTTCCCTTCTCCAGGGGATCTTCCCAACCCAGGGATCAAACCAGGGTTTCCTGCATTGCAGGCGGATTCTTTACCAACTGAGCTATCAGGGAAGCCCAGTTTCCTGAGCTTCTGAGGTGCGTGCCCACAATTACTACGTGGTATGGAAGTAGCTCCCTGGTGGCTCAGAGGTTAAAGCATCTGCCTCCAATGTGGGAGACCGGGGTTCGATCCCTGGGTTGGGAAGATCCCCTGGAGAAGGAAATGGTAACCCACTCTAGTATTCTTGCCTGGAGAATCCCATGGACGGAGAAGCCTGGTAGGCTACAGTCCATGGGGTCGCAAAGAGTCGGACATGACTGGGCGACTTCACTTCACTTCATGGAAGTAGCTACGATTTTATTGGTGACAAAGTCCCAGGTACTATAAATATGACTGTGATTTATTATCTATGTTAATAACTGAGGGAGATGCTAACCTTCAGTTAAAAGTCAGGGAAAATAAAAATGTCATTTTTTCCCATCCAAATTCAAGGAAAGCTGGTCAAGAACCCTGTTCCAGATGCAGGGAACACAAAGTGAACAGGTCCTGCTCCCTGAGAACTCAAATCCCAGCGCAGGAGTCAGAGACCACATGTGGACCTAGAAGGTAACTGAGATCTTGAGAGTCTTCAAGGAATAAAATAGAGTGGAAGATGGTATTTGCCAGGGTGGTCAAGGAAGGACTCTGAAGATGCAGCATTTGAGCTGGAGTCCTAGGAAGGAATCAGCCATGAAAACCAGTCGGAGTGTTCTTCACAGAGGCCACAGCGAGTGCAAAGCCCGTGAGATGCACAGGAGCTCAGCAGGTTTGTGATGCAGAAAGAGCCGCAGCTGGGGGTCAGTCAGTGGAGGCAGTGGAGAGGCTGGGCCCTGCAGGCCATGGTGGGAGGTTTGGGTTTTACCTGGAGGCCTGGGAATGGTCTCTGACCAGGCGACTGACAAGATCCGATCTCACGGTTTTGGAAGATCATAGTGGCTACTGTGCAGAAAACTGGCTGGGGAAAAAAAAATAATAACTGGCTGGGAAGCCAGAGATATGGGCAGTGAAACCCAGTTGGGGGTAAGAGATGGGACTGCTCGGACTGCTGGCCCCAGGGAAAACAGCTGGATCCGGGAGGGGTTCTGGACATGAGACGGAGAAGACCTGCTGATGGGCTGCACGTGAGGGGAGAGGAAAAGAGAGGAATCAAGAACGAATGACTTCTACCTCTGGAGCCCTTATGAACAGATAGATGGTGGCCCAAGAACCACCTGGTGCTCAGAAGTCCATCCATTTGTTGGCTCAACACCCCCACCACCGAGACCTGGAGGACCAATTCTGGGGATCAGAGTTGAAGATGGCGCCCCCCTGCCCTCCAGGGTCCTGCAGGGTAGTGGGGGGAGAAAACCAGCAGGGAGCTACTCTCAGGACAGCTGGTGTAACAGACCACAGGTTCACCTTGGGGGTTTAAGATACCACTGAGAAGAGCAATTGCGCTGGTCTTAAATGGATGAGCGGGCGTGTTTTCAGACAAGGGTGGGCCATGGGCACTCTGAGCATGTGCAGAAGCCCAGAGGTGTGAAACAACACCAAGACGCCAGAGTGCCAGGAGCACAGGGGGCAGGTTCCCCTCCCTCACCTGACCCCAGCCCCTGCCCATCCTAGACTAACCCGGGGATAATAAGCCAGGCAGGGGTCCCCACGGAGTCAGCTTTAACAGATGGACCCAAGATTACAGCCACAGGAAGAGCATCTTGCCTCCTGGTCACTCCCTCAATCCTTCCATAAACTTGGTGATCCTTTCCCTAAGCCCTGTGCAGGGGAGTCAGACCAGCCCCCAAGGAGCTCACTGCAGTCTGACTGCTGTCATCCTGACAATCTATTAGAGATTTACTTTGTTTCAGGCGTTGGCTAAGGGTTTATATGCATTAAAAAAAAAATCTTATGAATGAGAAAACAGTTTCAGAGAAACTACGCTGTGACCTGGGGATACGTTCTCACACAGCTGCCTGCCTGCGCCCCCTGCTGGACACGGAGGCAGTCTGGCATCAAGGGAAGGGCCGCTGCTGCTGCTACTAAGTCGCTTCAGTGGTGTCCGACTCTGTGCGACCCCATAGACGGCAGCCCACCAGACTCCCCTGTCCCTGGGATTCTCCAGGCAAGCAAGAACACTGGAGTGGGTTGCCATTTCCTTCTCCAATGCATGAAAGTGAAAGTGAAGTCACTCAGTCGTGTCCGATTCCTAGCGACCCCGTGGACTGCAGCCCACCAGGCTCCTCCGTCCATGGGATTTTCTAGGCAAGAGTGCTAGAGTGGGGAGCCATCGCCTTCTCCAAGGGAAAGGCACCACCCTGCTAAGTCTGGCCAGGCTGACCTGTGCCAGACAAGCCCAATCTCCCCACCCTCCCTGTACCTCCCTCACCTCTTACACACACACACACACACGCATACACGCACGCTTGCTCGCTCAATAAGCTCCCTGGAAACAAAGCGCTGAAGGCAGGGAAAGCAGTTCTCATGATGTAACCTCGCAGGAACGTGGCAGCTGAATCAGAACCACAGAACCGCCGCGTCTCTGGTTTCTGTGTGACAGACTCCGGTCTTGCGTGTGTGGGCTCTCAAAGAGGGGAGGGCAAGTCCCATATGGGAGGTTGGTTTCCTTCCAGGCTTCAACGTCTCAGGTTCAGAAAACCAAGGAAATAACAGGAGACAGTCTGCTGCAGACCGCTGGGGAGAAGGCAGAGAAACCACTTTTTCCTGAGTGTGTGGAGGCTCTTTCAAAGAAAATACACACATCCGGGAACATTCGGTAACAAGAGAGTGCTGTCTTCCAACTGTTTCGGACAAGCTCAGAGACAGACCCAAGCCCGTTTCCTCACGTGGCCGCCCTGCCCTCCTCTGCAGGCTTGGCCACAGCTGCCCCATCCTCCGTGTCTGAACCGAAGGCGCAGGGGACGGAAGCAAAGAGGGTTGTGCCCACAGCCGACGGTTCATGCCACGTCAGGAGAAACGAGTGCTTGTGCTCTCCGTCTCTGCCCTCTCCGGACGCCTGGGCACGTCCGTTCCATGTTACCGAAAGATCTCCCCTGGGGTAACCATCCCCCTAGAGCTGGACCACCTGCCAGGAGCCCAGGAGGGGTGCCCCGTGAGGGCTGGCAGCACTACGGCTCCCTTGCCCCGACCCTCTCCGAGCTGGCCCAGCCTCCTCCTGGCCAGCAGCTTCGTCTGGTGGCTTTCAAAGCGAGGCCCTGGCCACGTGAGCACGTGAGGCCCGACAGGCCATCCCTCTGGGCCAGGTTTGCCCGTGTCCCATCTACGCACCCCCACCACCCCTTTCCAGCTACCACCACGTGTTCAACATCCCACATCTCCCCTCCTCGCTGAGGGCAGAGAGTGGGCTGGGCCAGCCAGACGGCTGAGGAGGCACCGCTAATGTCCAAGGGCCACTGCGGCTGAGCCCCCGGCGCGGAGAGAAAGCAGCCGTGCTGGGCAAGAGGGCTGGGTTCCAGACTGAGAGTCCGCAGACAGATGGAAATGAGAGAAAACTTGTGAAACTGAGCGAACCTGGAGAAAAGGACCAGGCAGGGCGTCCCCCAGTGAAGGGCAGCACCTACATGTATGGAGCTGATGTGGGGCCACCCCCTCAAAGGAAGACGACAGCGCGGACCGAGGACCCCCACCCCTCACATGCTGCGTACTGAGACCAGGGAGGCAGAAACCAACCAGGGTCATCTGTCCTCAGAAAGTCCAGCTGAGGAATGCCCACTCGTCTCAGGGAGAAGGGCTTCCGGAATTCTCTACATAAAAGTAATACATGTGCATGCTAAAATCATATAAACTGGATAAAAAGGGGTAAAATAAACAAGAAAAGTCCCCACAACCCCACCCCTAGCTCCTGTCCCCCAAAGTTAACATGTTCACACAGTATGGGGCAGCACATGTGTACACAGCCACACATGGATAGACACGTGTGTGTACACAGCCTGAGGTTCAACAGCCCCACCTCCAAGAGGCTGACAAGCTACAGCCGCAGCAGGACTGGCAGGAGCTAAGAACAAGATAGCTACAGAGCAAGCTCTCAGGCAGGAGAAGGAGCAGGTCACCTCTGTGGCTTAGAGAACAGATAAACCAGGATTTCCGTTCTCACCCATCACTGACCTTGTGCCCTGGACAAGCTGCTTGACCTGGCCAAGCCTCACTTTCCTCATCTGCGAAATGGGGACAGCTGGGGTGCTGACGGAACAGACGGTTGAGGGGATGCACAGAACGGTGCACGTGAGAAGCGGCCGTGGCACTGTATCTTTAACGACAACTATTACTGGCATCAGCAGTCCTCAACGGCCACTGTCATTCTCCTGGGGGCAGGGTTGGGCGAGGGCAATAATGCTCTTAGTATGAGACAGGAGAAACCACCCCGAGGGCAAGGCAGCGAGAGGAGTGTGAATGAAAAATATGCAGTGGGGGCGAATGCGGAAACCTGGAAAAGGCCGCCAGTCTGGTTCATAGTGTGGCACCTAAACTAGTTCACCAGGCTAACCTGATCACTGTACTGTGGTTACATGAGTTAACCGGGAAGTCGGGTGAAGGGCATGTGTAAGTGCTCTGCCCAGTTCTGCAAATTCCTGTGTAGAAAATTACTTCAAAATAAAAAGGTAAATTTAAAAAGGGATCCTACACCCTCACCTCCCACCCCATAGGCCACCCCCCAACGCACACACATAAGCTACACCACCAGGCCTGATGCCAGGGACTCACCATTGCCCACACAAACCAGGATTTGACGGTCGCGCTCTGGGGCATGGAGGTTTGGGTATTTTATGCCTGTTATGTGTGGGCGGTTGACGGAGGATGGGATGGAGGGCAGTTTCCTCTGAGCAGCGGAACCCTGCCTTCCTCCTAGTCCCTGCCAAGGGCAGAGGAAGCGCTGGTGTGGCTGGGGACTGTCCAGGTCACTGACTGGACCCCGTCTGTCAGGAGCATCGCCAGGTGCCACAGGTGGCACGCCTCTTCAGGCCCCCTCCTCTCACTGCTGCTCTGGGATCCACGGGGGGACAGGGCCCCCACTTGGGCTCAGCTGGCTCTGACTCCCACCTGCAAGGCCCTGAGCACTGCAGCGCCAGAGGAAGGCGAGAATCCACGACATGGAGCGAGCGCAGGGCGGGTGGGACCTCGAGCAAGTGGGAGCCCATTGCTTGCTTCAGCCAGCATTGACCAGAGAGCCCTGGAGTGGGCACCAGGCGCAGGTGGGCTCACAGCGAGGACCTTTTGTCCTCTGCTACTGCTCCCCCTCTGACCAGGTGCCTCAGAAGCTCAAGGTGAGGAGGAGGTTGGCGGGACAGGACACCCACCCCCTTGGTGCTTCCTGACAAGTACCACTGAGTCCTGACCCTCATGGACAGCCTGGCGCTTCCCACCAGATTAGGAAGGACACTGTCTCCGGAGAGTAAGCCAGGGCGGGCAAGACCGGGCTGGAGAAGAGGGCTGGGCATAGCAGCAGTGGTGGGACGAAGCCTACAAGGAACAGAGGGCTCATCCCTCCACGCGACGTGAACTAGGGCTTCAGGGAAACACCCCCTGAGTTTTAAGTCATCTTCCAGGGCCTTCCACATTCCGTGGAGAACACTGAAGGGCAAAGGCAGGTGGGAGGGCGAGTGCTAAAGGACATGGAGAAAATGACACCTTCCCATCAAACTATATGGGTTCAAGACGATGAGCCAGGCCCACACACTGGTGGACTTTCCTTCTCCTAATCTTGCCAAAACGAGAAAACAAGAAAGAATGTGAACTCTGTCGTATTAATAATATTGAAATACAGGGAACGATGACAACGGCAAACCAGAAATTAAAAGTGCCTAGAAAGTTTGAAGCAAATGGAATCAGATCAAAGAGAAAACTACGAGCATTAGACACATGGCCACAAAGCCGACTGTCTCCTCTATCCAAACAATAACTGGCTAGAAAATGTAATGGTACAAGGATCTACTAAAAAAGAAAACACATAGAAATCAACTGTAAAAGGAAGGTACAAAAAGCATTTGAAGCAAATTATGAAACTTTACTATTAGACAAAAAAAGAAAAGACTTAAATTAAAGGAGAGACATTTCACTCCTTCCAAATAAGGAGAAGATATTGTAAAGACATCAATTCTCCCCAGTTGACCTATAAATAAAATCCAAATTCATTCTAAATCCTAAGGGGATTCATTCTGGAATTCAACAAGTTGATTTAAAACTTCATCTGGAGAATAATTAAAAGCAGCCAAGAAGTTTTCAGAAAAAGTAAAAAGTATAATGAAAAGGGATCTGTCCTTCCAGGAAGCCCCGTTGATGATAAATGGTCAGAGGACAGAACTTAGTCTGGAAAATAGGATCAATTATACATGAGAATTAGCATCTGGTCAAGATGGCATTTCAAACAGTGGGAAGAATGGATTATTCAATAAATGTTGATGAGACAATTTGCTATTCACTTGAGAGGGAATTTGCTTAAAATTTGATCCATGCCACTTATAAGAACATGTGTGTGCGTGCTCAGCCGTTTCTGACTCTTTGTCACCCCAAGGACTGTAGCCCACCTCTCTCCGTGGAATTTTTCAGGCAAGAATACTGGAGGGGGTTGCCATTTCCTCTTCCAGGGGATCTTCCTGGTCCAGGGATTGAACCCACGTCTCCTGCGTTGCCGGGAGGATTCTTTACCACTGAGCCACCTGCTGTTGCTGTTGTTGTGTCGCGCACTCTGTGTGACCCTAGGGACTGCAGTGCACCAGGCTTCCCTGAGAAGCCCACATAGTTTTGATAAAGATTAACTGCCATAAAAATACCAAAGGAAACACAAATCATTATGCTTATTATTATTATTATTATTATTATTATTATTATTATTATCCTGGGGTGAAGAAGTCCTCTCTAGGGTGAGAAAAAGTTAGAAAATAAAGGAATTTATTGGCAGATTTAACTATGTTTAAAATTAAAACACTTGTATAGGAAAAGACATGAAGAAAGGGATGAAAGTCAGTCAGTAAATAGGATACAGTTCTGAAATGCTGCATGAAATGACGAAGTCCTGTTAATACAGAAAGAAGCCACCCATGGGATTTCCCTGGAGGTCCAGTGGTTAAGACTTTGCCTTCCAAAGCAAAGACTTTGCCCCCAACTCTTTGCCTTCCAACGTTAAGACTTTGCCCCCAACTCTTCCTGGTTGGGGAGTTAAGATCCCACGTGATTCTCAGTCAAAAAACTAAAACAAAAAATGGAAGCAATAACTGTAACAAATTCAGTAAAAACCTTTAAATATGTGCCACATTAAAAAAAAAAAATCTTTAAAAAAGAAAGAAGCCCCGCAGGAGCTCTGGCTCATGCTCTGCAGAGCGGCCTTGGGCAAGCAGAGCAGTATTTATAGACACAGAAAGATGCCCGCAGATTCAGGACACATTCACTCTTTTTCATTTGTTCATTCAGCAAGTATTTGGTAGACAGTCTACTCTGTGTCAGGTACTATTCTAGGTATCGAGCATAAAGCAATAAAAAACAGACAGAAATCCCCTGGTCCAGTCTAGTGGGGGGAACTGACAATAAAAGCATTCGGTAAAATATATGGCACATGAGCTAGTGATAAAGAAGTATAGCAAGGAGAGGGTACAGACAGAGTGGGGAAGGGGTGGGTTTACAATTTTAAATGGGGGCAGTGGTCTAAGAAGTGATTACTGAGAAAATTACATCTGGACATGTTTCAAAATACTTATGTCTACATTGGAACACTCATACGAAAGTACAGAAGGTTACATACTCAAGTCGTTGGCGTCCCTGGTGGCTCAGTGGTAAAGAATCTTGCCTGCATTGCAGGAGACGCAGGTTCGATCCCTGGGTCAGGACGATCCCTTGGAGAAGGAATGGCAACCTACTCCAGTATTCTTGCCTGGGAAATCCCAGGGACAGAGGAGCCTGGCGGGCTGCAGTCCATGGGGTCCCAGAGTCGGACACGGCTAAGCATGGAACGACAAAGCACGCAGTCGTGCACTCGAGTCTCAATGCCAACGCTCCCAGGCGTCACTGTATGCCGTTGCTACTTTCTGCTTTCTGTACACACCAGTACCTTCCAACTTCTTCTAAAATAAGTAGGCAGCGCATTTGTGAGTAACACAGCATCTGGAGGGAAAACTGAAAGTGAACCTCCACAGACAAGCACTTCAGGAATGCTCCACTGACAGGGATCAGACATGGGAGGTTGGAGTCGAATGTCTGGTGCTCTGGTGCCACCTGGTGGTCATCTCCTAACTGATCGATCTCATTTCCAACCTAAATCCCATCCTCTGGTAATATTAATCCTAATTAACTGATCATTTAATGCTTCATCCACTTTAACAAGAGCCGACTCTGCCTCACTAGTCAACTTTCTCTTAGAACTGGGATTAGGATCGCTTTTTAAGCAATCAAACAAAGGCTTTAAATCTGCAGTAGTCAGTTTTAAATGTGGGTGTATCCAATTAATATCCCCTAATAATTTCTGGAAATCATTTAAAGTTAGTAAACGATCTCTCTGCAGCTTCAAAGGGGCATGACTCACGGTATGGGTCTTTAATACCCTCCCTAAATAAGAAAAAGGAGGATTTATTTGTATCTTATCTGGAGCTATCTTTAAACCCCAGCTTTCCAAGGCCTCAATCAATTCAGATAAAATTTGTTGTAACAAGGCTCTGTCCTTATGAGCTGCCAAAATAACATCCATATAATGTATCAAATATAGATCTTTATACTTTCCTCTAACATTTTGCACAGCTTGGTATACAAATTTCTGACACAAGGTGGGGCTATTTTTCATTCCCTGAGCCCTCTGGTGGCTCAGAGGGTAAAGCGTCTGCCTGCAATGTGGGAGAGACCCAGGTTCTGATCCCTGGGTTGGGAAGATCCTCTGGAAAAGGAAATGGCAACCCACTCCAGTACTCTTGCCTGGAAAATTCCATGGACTGAGGAGCCTGGGGGGCTAAAGTCCATGGGGTAGCAAAGAGTCGGACACGACTGGGCGACTTCACTTTCACTTTCGAGGTAAAAAAGAGGCAAGATGCATAATTGTGTAAAAACCCACCTGCCCTGTGGACAGGAACTGGAAAGGAAATGGGCAACAGAAGGAGTTTTGTTGGGGTGTCAGGGTCATGCTGGGATTTATTTAGCTTGGGATTTTCAATCACAGTTCTATGATGGTGTTTCATTCCTTCGTGTTGACTGCAACGGAGCCTTTCTATGGGGCGGCAGAATGTACTCACTCGAGGGACAGAAATGGAGAGGTGAGGTAAGCAACACAGAGCTATAACCCAGGCCATCTGCACATATGGAACCCCAAGAAGGCTGGGGGTTCATAAAGTAGAGGGACAGAGCTTCAGGTCACACTGAGCTTGGAGGCAGAGGGGTCTTCCCCAAGGGGACCACCTTGGGGACAAGGTCCCAGGAGTCTGGCTGGGAGGGGAAGCCACACCCGGGCCTTCAGATGATTAACCACTAACTGAGCATGTGCACAGACCACCAAACCAGTGCCTCCCCACCGAAGCCCCGGGGAAACTAAGGTGCATCCCACGGGTGGGAGGAAGTGACGATCTCCCCATCTCGACGAGGGTGCTGCCTGGAATGGGTTTCCTGGGCTTCCCCCCACCCCACCCCCAGGCCCTCCCACAGGCCCCTTCCCCAGGCCCCTCCGTGAGCCGTCTGCTCAGCCGGCTGTGGCGCCTGTCACTCTGGCAAGGACGTCTTCTCTCCGGGTTATCTCCCTGCTTGACCACGAGCCCTGGAAGGTGAGAGTCACACCCACTCATTCACCCTCAGAGAGTCCCGGGTTTGAATCCTACGTGATGGCAAGCAAGTGCCCCTCTAAGCCTCAGTTTCTGCCTCTGTAAAGTGGGGATACAGGACTGTCCTCCCCTCGTGTGGCTATGATGAGGGCGAACAGCACCAGCTGGCACTCGGGAGCAGCAGTGGGTACCAGGAGGCAGTCTAAGCATTTTATACATTTTAAGTTCCTGAACCCAGGCCCTCTCTGTGGAGGGCTGATCACAGTGCCTAGCAGGGGGTAAGAGCTTAACCACTGTTACTTTATTTCCAGTCCCCAGAGCAGCACCCAGCAGTCTGCCTTGTTCTCAGTGGAAACGAAGAAACAACTCTCCCACCCTAGCCTACTTCAGGAAGGTGCAAGGTCCGGGCAAGACTACAATGCTTAGGCTGCCCGGACAGACACTTGGACTTCACAAGCGGACTTCAAAGAGAGATCCCTGCTAGCCTGAAGAGGGTGGGAGACGCAGGGAGAAGGGATGCCAACTCCTGGGGTGGTGGCAGGGGAAGCAGCATCACTCTGGGCTCGGGTTTGGCTCACAGAGGACTCAGGCAGAAGCTACCACCCAGACGGGTGTCAAGTTAAAAGTGGCTGAGACCTGCCTTCACCATCCCTCCAGCCCTGATCTCAGGTGGTCAGGGCTGTGGTCCTGGGAGGAGCGGGTCAGCAGGCAAGATTGCTGAGGAAAGCTGGTATGAGGGAAGGAGTGGGGCTGACAGGTGCCCAACCTACTGAGAGTCACAGGCTCTGCCTGGGGTGGGGAAGACATGTTCGGTGCTGGAAGTCTGCAGGCCCTCTGCCACCCCTCCCCGACCCGGCCTCTTGGAAGTGGCTTCTAGCCAAGGATGTGCAAGCTAGAACACGTGCCACAGGGTGCTGGAGGAGACTGGTGGCCACACTCCACACCCCCCGCCCCACCCCGTCCCCCACAGCCAGCTGTGCTCAGGGGCTGGTTCTCTCCCTGGACCTTCCTCGTCCCTCCTTCTCCCTCTTCTCTTTTCCAGTCTCATTTTCCATGTCACTTCCTCTGGGACCCGTGCTGGGACCCCAATGCTGCGTCCTCCTCTTACAGGGTTTTAGAGCACCCAGGCCTCTTAGCACTCATCCCATTTGTCTTGAATCACGTTCGTCCTTCCTGGTGCATCACAGCTGCGGCCATGCTCAGCTGCATCCCCAAGATGTCCAGCAAGAGGGTCACGCCGGCAGCATCAGGAGCGACCCATGGCTTCCGGGGCTCACAAGTCCTTTCCTGAGCGCCCTCCATCCACATGCTTCCCATATCTGACTCGGAGGTTACAACAGGGCAGAGCCTTCCTCCTGCTCAGGGAGGACAACTGCTGCTCCTGTTATAATGCTTTGGTTCAAGAATGAGATGTTCAAACACAGAAGGTGTTAGAAGCAAACACAATGAATGACCTGAACCTTCATCTTATAAAAAAGAAAAACTCCACAGTCTCCTTGCCTTCAGACGTTTATAAAGACAACCTCCAAAGAAACAAACAACAAAAAGGAAAGTGTAGTAATTTATCTGGGTTGTTTCTTAATATTTCATCATTTTAAATTATACTTTATTGTACTTTTGTTTAAACTACAAAAATAATGTATCTTTGTTGCCATAAGCCCAAACCCAACAAGGGTATACAAATAAAAAGCCACGAAATCACCCTCCCCCAGAGCTGACCCTCTTCCACACACTAAGGTAATCCCATTGGGCAGACAGGAGTGTATTCCTCCAAGTTTTTGTGCCAAGCAACATAAATACATGTAATTAAGTGGGACTCAGACCAGAAGCCCAGGTCAAACCACAAAGGCCTGCGGGGCCCAGCAGATCGTGTCACTGGCAAAGCTGCAGGTGTATTGGAATGAGGACAGATGGGTCCAGTGGCTAACTGAGCCACTTAAAGCTCTCCATTTTGAACATTTGGAAAACACTGAGTTGGCCATAAAAGTATCGGAGAAGGAGACTAGACAGCGCTCCTGGGCAGGGTAGCAGAGTTGGCAGGAGCTCAGACTCTGGAGCCCTGGTCACTTCCTGAGCCCTGTATCTATTGGCTAGGCGACCACAAGACAGTCACTTAGTCTCTGTGCTTCTAATTCCTCTGAAAAGAGGCGATCCAACAGTCCCTTCCTTGTCAGTTCACTGTGAGAAGAAAATTATGTAAAAAGCACTTTGCACTGCCCTGGGACACACTACTACTGGTCACCAGTTCGCAACCACTGCTGGAGACAAATTATTCTGCAATTTTTTTTTTAAAACCTGATGATGTATCACGGGCTTCCATCACGTCAACATGGAGAGAGAGAGCTGGTTGCTTTTTAATAAATGCCTAATATGTGGCTGATGGGGTTCCCATCCCTTCCACTTTTTGCCACTACAAACAGTGGTGCAGAAAACAGCTTTGTACTGCCTTTTGCATTGGGGCTTCTGCAGGACTTGCTACTCGGCTTACAGATATGGATATTTAATACTCATTCAATATTTTCAGATTATATTCCCCAAAAGTTAGAACAATTCATACTCCCGACAGCAGTGTAAGGGAGCACTCATTTCCCTCAGTCACTTGCTAACATTGGTTTTATCAATTTTTGTTAACATTTTGCCACTTTAAAAGGTACAACAGAAAACTATTTTTATTTGCATTCTGGTAATGATGATCTTTTGAGGCAGAGACTCCTAACTTCTTTCTTTCTCCTTTACTTCTCCAGCAAGAAAACTCCTATTAGCTAAGCACACCCCATGGTCCCTTGTAGCTCGGTGTGGCTAAGCTCTACTCAGTGAGATGTAAATGTTAGTGCTGGGTGAGACTTCTGAGAAGTATGTGAAAGGGAAAGGGCATGGCTCTTCTCTTTCTCCTTCTGGCTTCTAGAATGCAGATGTGATGACTGGAGCTCAAGCAGCCATTTTGAGTCAGGAGGCAATCTGCTATGGCAGCAAGAGCAGCGAGACATTAAAGGAACCTGGCTCTGTGGTGACTTTGATTCCATCACTCCAACCTCTTTACTCTTTCATGAAATAGTATAAACTCCTACATGTTTAAGTCATTGTTATGCCAGGGTTATCTATCACATGTGACAAAATCTAGTCCTAATACACCTTCTGATCCTCAAAAGTCAAAACTGAGCCTTTATTTCTCTTTCTGTAGCACACATAACAATGCCTTGCTTTTTATTTTCCCTATGGTTACTTAAGTCTCTGAAAAGTGGACCACTCATTTCCCAACTCTCCTATCCATTCTCCCAAAGGCTTGGGTTTTATAGAGATGGTTTAGAATTTTCAACCTATTATGTTTTCTCATACAGTTCTCCTCTATTTTAAAAGTTCTTAATAACACAAAAGAAAAATCCCATGTCACAGTAGCAATATCCCATGAGATTAGTCTCTATGAGCTAAAGGGTGCACACCACTCACTGCCCCGCCACTCTCCACATCCCCCACCCCAGGAACTCTGCTCTAATTGTCCTTCGGCTAGAGAACTTCGTCGGACACTTCCCTCGGGCACACTTACCAGATGACATGTTTTATGTCCTCACACGTGTGAAATGCCTTTCTCAGTGACCAGGAGTGTCATCTCGATGGGCACAGCAAGGGCTGCAGCCCTCTCCCTCGAACAGTCTGGAGACCCCGGGCCACTGTCTTCCAGCCTCCAGGGCTGCATATAGGAGGCCCAATGTCAGCCTAATTCTCTCTACTTTGACAACAATCTGTTCTTTCTTCCTACAAAAATTTAAGATTTTTCTCTTTCTTCTCAGAGTTTAGGACTTTTACTAGAAAGTAGGTCCGAGTGTTGGTTTTTGTGTGGGATGAAAGGATCCGTTTAATCTGAAGAATCAGATCTTTCTTCAATTCAATGACATTTTCTTCTATTGTCTTCCTATTACTCCTCCATCTACTCCTTTTTCTCCTTCTGGAACTCCATGACTCCATGCCAGGTCCTGCAGATAAGGTCTCCAAGGCCTTTCCCTGCGGACAGCATCTCACATTTTAGTTCATTATTTCCATTTCTTTTTATTATTTTTCTGGGTTTTGAGGCGTTTCTTCTACTGGACCTTCCAAACCACCAATTAAAGCCATGTTTTTTAGTTCCAGCAAGCCTCTGGTACACTTTAATTGCATCCTCGTAGGAATTCTCTACTTATAAAGTTCTTAAACATCTTCTCCTTCTATCCTGCCTCAAAGGACCCACTGCTCCCAGTGTGAAGCTTGGCTTCCCTCTGTCACTGGCCAGGTCCCCACAAAGCTGTCATGTGTCTTTGCCTGCTGGAGGGTGCAGGTTCACGCAGCCCGTGTTCACGGCAGATTGCTCGAGCTACGGCGGCACTGGCGAGCCTGGACAACTTCTAGCCTCTGTTCAAGGGCACCCTCGTGAGCACACTGTGGTTTTCCTGCTGAGACGTGGGGAGAGGACCCCCTGCCCTGTGGTCCCCTAGTGATGACAGGGGCTAGGAGCATTTCTGCCAGACCCCCTAGGATCCGAGACTGAGCAGTCCCTCCGAGGGCATAGGCAGCAAGTAGGTAGCTGCAGCCCTGCCCATGGAATCCATTTCTCATCAGACTCAAAAGCACAGAGGAGAGGAACCCCACTTCTAGAACGAGACTAACCTAGAGTCAAAACTCAACTCTGCCACTTACTTGCTGTGTGATCTCGGGAAAATGACTTATCACCCAGTCTCAGCTTTCTCACGTGCTCTTACCTTTAAACCAAGTTATTTCCAACAACCTCCTTAAAGGAACCAATCCCTCTGATATGAAAGTTTCAGGGAACTTGCTTCTTCTAAGCACTGTATGAATTACTTGTACTGTAATCAGGGAAGCCTGGGGCCCTGGCAGGAAAGCATCAGAAACTTTACCTTCTACCACTTTGTGAGAGTAGCTTGACAGAAGGGTAAAGTACTAGGAAGAATCTGAAAAATATTGTAATATTTCAGCTTTTAACACTTTTGTGACTACTCCAACCTGAATAACATCTCCTAGGATTCTTCTAGGCAGATACTCCCCTGTGGTCATATGTTGTCTCAAGACCTGAGGACCATGGCTGCAGAGGGGATGGGTGTTGAGAACCATAAGCAAGTCCATGTTGGTTCCCATCTGGTGACACTTATTGAGCACCTACTGTGTGTAAGGCATGGAGCAAGGCACTGCATGGAATACAATAATGAGCAACACACAGCCCCTGCCTTGAAAGCGCTTGACGTCTAGTCAGGGAGATAAGGGGGAGGTCAAAAAAAAAGCAGACTGCAATGCAGACTGTGGCCAAGGCCACGAGAGGGGGCTGAAACAAGTGTCATGACAGTTTAAAAGGAGAGCTTAAGTGAGTCAGGAGTGCAGAAAAGCATTTTTAGAAGAGGTGTTGGGTAGGCTGAACAGAACCTCAGGGAGCAAGGAGGGCGGGAGGAAGTAGGCAGGAAGACAGGGGTTGACGAGTAGATTAGAGTCTCTGGAAGACCAAGAGCATGTTTTACTCACCTTTGTATTCCTTCCCCCATCCTCCCAGGGCCAAGCGTGACTCCCACCACAGGCTGGCCCTTTCTGACGAAGGGTCTGTAGCACGGATAGCCCAAAGTGAGGAGGGAAGCTGAACGGAGCGGGGGCGGGCAGAGGTTTGTGGGGTGAGACAAAGACTTGACTGAGGTTGGGAGAAAGGAGATCACCCAAGTCACCCCAACTGTAAGGAGGGTGACACAGAACGTTCATCTTCTGACCAACAGGAGCACAAGGATGACGCTGAAACAGTGTGGCAACAAGAGGTTTTGCACGAGGAGGAGAGAGAGAAAGGAAAAAACCCTGATCCAAGAATCAGGAGTGAAAACCCCAGAGCCCAAGTCATCCCAAGAGAAAGCCCCTGAAACACCCTCTGGGTGTGGCTCACTGAGGATACCTGAGTCCCAAAAGCCCCTGTGCTCTCCACAGCCCCACAGGCTCGCCGGCAGGAGGTTCCTCTGACCTCAAAGGCACTCGCTCACCCGTACCAGCCGCACCTCTGGGTGCCACACCCTGGCCCTCTGCTCAAGAGGGCACAGGGCACCAGGGTCAGTGAACCCACTTACCAGGAACACAGGTTGGGCTTCATAATCCCAGGCCAACAGGATAAACAGTCCCAGCAGGTCTCTTTCCAAACAGGAGCCTCTGAAAGAGTAGGGGGTAATTCGATTTACACGATGTTCCAGATGGTGAGACTTGTTTCTTGACGCTCAGCAAGGTCAGACCAAATATAGTAAAACAAGATCAGATTCTGAGCCTGTTCTGTGAAATGTCACAAGCCTTCCCCATAGATCAATATGCGATACCATTTAGCCAATCGGGTAGCAAAGCCTGCCCTAAAATCACCAAAGTTAACTTAAATCTCTGTGGTCACTATTCTCCTTTCCCGTCATGCTTTGGATACACGCTGGTGGAAGCACGGGAGGGTCTGCCATGGGACTCCACAGGAAGATGCATTCTAGCAGCTGCAAAGCCCGGCCAAGACCTCAGGAAGGGCCCCGCGGGAAAAACTCAGGATTACCCGGCACAAACACCCCTGCCCTCAGAGCAAGTGGCCAGGGAGGCAGCCCACGTGGCACAGGGCCACAGACAGGCATCCCGCACAGCCACTGCAGAGGGCCCTGGGGCCGGTCTGCCTTCCCTCCTCCAGACCACCCCCTCTCCGCACCCCCCACCATCCCCAGGAGGGCAGCCTCATGACCTCCACTGAGGAAAGCTGACTTCACCTCCCTTGGGTCCCTCCTTTAACCTGAAGTTCCGCATCGTCTCCTGGCACCTGACTCTCAACTCTGAGGAAGAGGTGTCCGCCTGAGACCCAAGGCCACCCAGGGCACCACCACCTCCCCACCGGCACCTCACTTTGCACCCTCAGCCTTCTCCACTCTCTTGATTCTTCCCTCTGCCTGAGAACACCCGAAGTTCTCCCCAGTCTTCCAAACAGCTTCGGCCCTTGAGCTCCAGGCCGCATCCCCCCCGACACCACACCACCTTCCCACCACCCGTTAGGTCAGCAGGACCTAACGGCTGAGCTTTGAACATGGTTCACCAGCCCCTCATCTCTCAGCCTCAATAACATCCTCATTCTCCTTCTCCTCCCTCCTGTCTCCTCTGCTTGCCCCCTTCCCTTAGTCCTCCCACTTCCAGAGCTTCCTTGCAGCCCTTCCCCTGGGGTCCCTGGGGCCCAAGGCGCTCAAGAGGCCAGGCTCTGCTTCCCTCTCTGGCTTCAGGCCACCCCCACCCCAGCCCACACTTTGTGTTCCAGAAGCAAGAAAACAACCCAAACACAGGCTGCTGACCCAAACCGACTGAGGCTTCCTCCTTACCACCTGCTTCCCGCAGCCAGGCCCCTGCTTGGGCTGCCCCTTCTGTTATGACCTTGAGCCACAGCTCATCAAACTCTCCAGTCCTTCACTACTAACAGGTGAACATGCATTGAGCAAGTACCTCTTACATACATAAGCTTATTTGTAAATTAAATATACATTCTAAGGTACTGATATGTTCGTTACTTTACAAAACAAATGCAAAGATCAAAGGAAGAGATAAAGATGAAATATGTTAAAATGATTATTCATCAATACAAAAAAAACTTCCATTCTCACCATTAATAATAATTTGAGTGGAACATGACTGATAAGCTTCCTTCCGTCAGCGTTTTAAATAAACTTCCCATGGAAATGCAACATGCGTGCAGAAGAATGCATACAGGACACAATGCAAGCACAAAGGTCAGAGGAGCCTCACAAAGTGAACACACCCAGGTCACAGGACCCGGATGGGGCGAACACACCACGATCCCCTCCAAAGACCCACCGCACCTCCTTCCATCTCTACCAGCCTCCCACGGGTGGCC
This sequence comes from Budorcas taxicolor, assembly GCF_023091745.1. Lineage (NCBI taxonomy): Eukaryota > Metazoa > Chordata > Mammalia > Artiodactyla > Bovidae > Budorcas > Budorcas taxicolor. The sequence goes on along the minus strand of NC_068920.1, from coordinate 156,901,705 downwards.
ACCACTCTGGTTTTCAACAGCAGAGGTTACGTCTGTCTATTTACACTTTCTATGAATGGAGCCATACAGGACATGATCTTTTGTGCCTGAATGAACATTATGTTTGTGAAATTCATCCTGATTTTTCATGGCTGTTCACTTACTGTTTTCCCTCTGTGGGAGTTTACCGTTCCTGTCCCCTCTGTACCGACGGACACTGGGACTGTTTCCAGCCTGGGCTGTCACAGGAGGTGCTGCTGTAACCCTTTTGAGTGGCGCCATGTGGTCCATTCGTATGCCTTCATGCTGGGTGGATACCCAAGAGTGGAACTACCGGGTCATAGATGACTAAATGTTCAGCTTTGTTAGACGATGGCAAGCAGGTCTCCAAACTGGCTAAACCGATCTACGCACCCAGCAGCAGGCTGCGAGCACCCTGGCTGCTCCACATCTTTGCTAGCACTTGAAGTGCTGGCATGCTCAGTTGCATGCCAATCAACTGATTCTTTGCGACCCCACGGGCTTTAGTCCAGCAGGACCCTCTGTCCATGGAATTTTCCAGGCAAAAGCACTGGAATGAGGGACTTCCCTGACGGTCCAGTGGTTAAGACTTTGCCTTGCAATGCAGGGGGTGCAGGTTTGATCCCTGCTTGGGAAGGTTAAGATCCCACATGCTTCGCGGCCAAAAAAGTGAAAGTGAAGTCGCTCAGTCATGTCCAACTCTTTGCCACCCCATGGACAGTAGCCCACCAGGCTCCTCCATCATGGGATTCTCCAGGCAAGAATACTGGAGTGGGTTGCCATTTCCTTCTCCAGGGGATCCTCCCGACCCAGGGATTGCGACCAAAAAAGCAAAACATAAAACAGAAACACTGGACTGAGCTGCCACTTCCTTCTCTGGGGATCTTCCCGACCCAGGGATCAAACCCACATCTTTTGCATTTCCTCCACTGGCAGGTGGATTTTTTATCACTCTGCCACCTGGGAAACCCAGCACTTGAAATAGTCTTATTTATTATTATTATTTGAGTGGTCCTGATCAGTAAGATACCACAAAGTCAGTATTATGATCACCTTTAAAGACTGAAATTAAGTGCCTCTCTCAAGGCTCACAAAACTAAGTGACTCAGAGCAGGAACCCAGGTTTTCTGACTCAAACAGTGTACTGTTTCCACCTGCAGCCACCTCCTCTCCTGGCTAACCCCAACTCCTCTTTCCTCTGGGAAGCTCTCTCTGATCACCCAGCCAGGTAAAACCATCTGGCTTACGGCCTCCGAGCACCTTGTACTCTTCTTCTGTAGCCACTGTCAGTGCTCTAATTAACCTTCCCTACACTTATTTGCTATTATTTTGGACTTATTTTTACACTTGTATACCTCTGCTGCTGCTGCTAAGTCGCTTCAGTCGTGTCCAACTCTGTGCGACCCCATAAACGGCAGCCCACCAGGCTCCCCCGTCCCTGGGATTCTCCAGGCAAGAACACTGGAGTGGGTTGCCATTTCCTTTTCCAATGTATGAAAGTGAAAAGTGAAAGTGAAGTCATTCAGTTGTGTCCAACTCTTAGCGACCCCATGGACTGCAGCCTAACAGGCTCCTCTGTCCATGGGATTTTCCAGGCAGGCGTACTAGAGTGGGGTGCCATTGCCTTCTCCAATTCAAATGCTGCTGCTGCTGCTACTGCTGCTCAGTCGCTTCAGTCGTGTCCGACTCTGCAAACCCATCGACGGCAGCCCACCAGGCTCACCCGTCCCTGGGATTCTCCAGGCAAGAACAATGGAGTGGGTTGCCATTTCCTTTTCCAATGCATGAAAGTGAAAAGTGAAAGGGAATTCACTCTGTCGTGTCCGACTCTTTGCGACTCCATGGACTGCAGCCTACCTGGCTCCTCCGTCCATGGGATTTTCTAGGCAAGAGTACTGGAGTGGGGTGCCATTGCCTTCTCCGATTCAAATGCTAGTACTTCCCAATTTTATACGTTAAGCAGGCTTCCCTGGTGGCTCAGAAAGCAAAGAACTCACCTGCAATACAGGAGACCTGGGTTTGACTCCTGGGTTGGGAAGATCCCCTGGAGAAGGGAATGGCAACCCACTCCAGCCATGGACAGAGGAGCCTGGCAGGCTACAGTCCATGGGGTTGCAAAGAGTTGGACACAACTGAGTGACTAACACACACACACACACAAAGAGAATAATCTTTCCTGGTTGGGCAGTTGGCTCAGCCATCACGCCTCCACCACACACAGCCTCACTGGAAACTGTCTTCTAATGGACGTGCTCTATGAGCAACACTACATGAAAGGCAGACAGCTGCTGAGAAACTGCAACACACAAATGGAAGTCCACAGGTTTTACAGGTGGAGAATCAGGACGCCTGAGTCTGAAAACCCTGGCAAAGTCCATCTACCCTCATGTGGAAAGTGGAAAGAGCAGCCTTGATGACCTCTAACCTTCAGATCTGACTGACACTGTATCTGATAAGCACAAAGGCTGCAGCAGTGCTCACTGCCAAAGAGCCCATGGCAGGTACACCCAGAGATAAATTAGAGAAACAGGCTAACTGAAGCAATTAGCATCTTTTGAAAGCATCAAAATAATGCTACATATCAGGGCTTCCCAGGTGGCACTCACAGTAAAGAAACTGATTACCAGTGCAGGAGATGTAAGAGATGAGAGTTCGATTGCTGGGTCGGGAAGATCCCCTGGAGGCATGGCCATTCCAATATTCTTGCCTGCAGAATCCTGTGGACAGAGAAGCCTGGCAGGCTACAGTCCATAGGGTCATAAAAAGTCACAGAAAGCGAAGGGAAACTAAAGAGCCTCTTGATGATCACGAAAGAGCAAAGTGAAAAAGTTGGCTTAAAACTCAACATTCAAAAAACTAAGATCCTGGCATCCAATCCCATCACTTTATGGCAAACAGAAGGTGCAAATAGTGACAGATTTTCTTTTCCTGGGCTCCAAAATCACTGCGGATGGTGACTGCAGCCATGAAATTAAAAGACACTTGCTCCTTGCAAGGAAAGCTATGATAAACCTAGACAGTGTATCAAGAAGCAGAGCCATCACCTTGCCGACAAAGGTTCACATAGTCAAAGCTGTGGTTTTTCCAGTAGTCATGTATGGATGTGAGAGTTGGGGCATGAAGAAGGCTGGGTGCTGAAGAATGGATGTTTTTGAATTGCGGTGCTGGAGAAGACTCTTGAGAGTCCCTTGGACTGCAAGGAAATCAAACCAGTCAATCCTAAAGGAAAACAGTCCTGAATATTCATTGGAAGGACTGAAGCTGAAGCTCCAATACTTTGGCCACCTGAGGCAAAGAGCCACCTCACTGGAAAAGACCCTGATGCTGGGAAAGATTGAGGGTAGGAGAAGGGGACAACAGAGGGTAGGATGGTTGGACGGCATCACTGATGTGATGGACGTGAGTTTGAGTGGGCTCCAGGAGTTAGTAATGGACAGGGAAGCCTGGCATGCTGCAGTCCATAGGGTTGCAAAGAGTCAGATACGACTCAGTGACTAAACAATGACAACAATGCTACATATCAGCCAGCGAGTAACTTCTACTCTTATCAAAAAGTTTCCCAAAAAGAACAAATTCTTATCTTAGTCACCAACCAATCAGTACATACATCAATCCTATACCTTCACTGTTTACAAGAAAGATCATGTTTCCTGATCTCAGACCTTAAACCCATAGTCCCAAATTGAACTCAAATTTTCAAATTATCAGGAAAAAACAACTAAAACCAAGAGAAACTGCTGCAATTACCTTTTCTCCATGAATCTATTTACCTATCTCACCTGTGGCTCTTCCAATGTGTGTCAGAAACCACACCTCAAGGCAGCACGGGCTGTGAGAAAAGACACTTGAGGAGCCCTCTGTGTCTCCCATAGCTCCATCTTGGGCAATTTGTTCACCCTCTCTGAGCTTCAATTTTCTCCTCCGAAGACCAAAGTTGACGCCCACCTACCCCGCAGACTCAACATGAGGCTAAAAAACAAGGTGTCAGAGACTTTGTAAAGTGCTAAAATATTTTATGATGAAGGGACCTCAGATCCAACAGCTTTCTCGTTTTACAGGTTCAGATCAGTCACTGGGCCCTCACCCTTTATTCCATGTGTCCATGTAATAAATACTTGTAGACTACTTACTCCGTGCCAGAAGCTGCGCCAGGCACGGAGGACCAGATGGTGGGCAGAGAAGCCATAGTCCGTGGTGTGACAGGATGCATACACAGTACCGGGGCAGGGGAGACAGATGTGACTCACAGTTACACTGAAGTGCAAGCTGTTACACCTGTGGGCCATGTAAACCATTTGGCTTTTTTCTAAGAGAAACCAGAAGCTACTGCGGGGTTTTAAGCAGAGGGAACCCCACACTCAGGTTGTTCTGGCTGCCAGTTACTGGACTTGGGCTAGGCCTTGAACGTGGTGGGGAGAAAAAATGCAGACTCTGACTCTGCAAAGTCTGGGAGCAGGGTGAGGGGAAGCTGACACCGGTCACACAGTGTTACCACCCGCTACACCAGGGCGCTGTGGGAACCCAGTGGGAACAACCCTAGATACCAGTGGACTCAAAGTGCTAGAGATACGGTGCCTACAGAGGAAAACAAAACAAAACACAGCTCCAGAGAGGGCACAGAACAAGAAATATCAACATAGTGAAAGTCCCTAATTCCACATAACAGACTTGATTGCCACAAAAGGAGACACACCAAATTCTCCAGAATTCACTAACTTGTTTTCCATAAATATTTAGTAACTCAGAAATGTATCAAAAGCACAGATTTCCCCTGACCTACTTATCAAGCTCATACAAGAGTGGGTGAGAATTACTGTATCCAATAAATACGAACTTAATTATTCATCATTCTTTCTTTTGTCTCTAATAAGATGATTTTCATGGGAACTTTTTTTTTTCAAGGAAACTTTTGACAGTTGAGGCCAAATATTTACATTTTCTTCTGATTACTCAAGTAACTGTCTTGACCTTAAAATACAATCAGATAATAAAAACATTTAAATCCTAATGAGGGAAAAGTATAATGTTGCATGAGTTTATATTATATATTAGTTTATACTAAAGTCCCATTATTTACATGGAATCACAGAACAGTGGGACAGCAAGAACTTGGGAAACCAGCCTTCAGTTCCTGGATGGGTCTGAGACAGGGCCCACCCACGAGGTTGACTCCGTCCTCCCACTCACCAGCATCTTCTGATTTTGTGGGAGTCCAGCTTGGAGAAGGCAGTGGCACCCCACTCCAGTACTCTTGCCTGGAAAATCCCATGGACGGAGGAGCCTAGTAGGCTGCAGTCCATAGAGTCGCTAAGAGTCGGACACGACTGAGCGACTTCACTTTCATGCATCGGAGAAGGAAATGGCAACCCACTCCAGTGTTCTTGCCTGAAGAATCCCAGGGATGGGGGAGCCTGGTGGGCTGCCATCTCTGGGGTTGCACAGAGTCGGACACAACTGAAGCGACTTAGCAGCAGCAGCAGCAATCTTGTGTGCACAGTCCCAAGGCAGGCTGAGTACTGCCTGCTACCCTGGGTGCTCCCAGCAGCCTGCACCACCCTCTCCACACTTTCCATGTGCAATAACTCACATAACTCACAGGCAATAAGTGAGCATCCCCCCAAAACGGGCATCCTGACAGCCATGGACGTCAACAGGTTAAGAGAACACTGTTCGAGCTCACCCTGACTGGATGCTCACGACGTGCGAGCACTATGCTAAGCCCTGTTCCTCTCATCTCCTTAAAGTCAGGTAAGACCAGGGGGAGGTAAGTATCATCGTGCTTCCCGTGTTGATTAGGAAACAGAGCAGTGGTCACCTGCCTGAAGCCACAGGGCTTGCAAGTGGGGTCGGGACACGAACCCACAGAGGCCTGACTTCAGGGTCTGCTGTAAGTGCTGCCCCGTCTGCTTCGCTGACGCTGAGGTGGTAAGTCTCCTGTAAAGAACACAACGGACCTGAAAGCTCTGCAAAATAATGGCGGGGGCGGGGGGGGGGAGCGATGCGCCTCTCCGGGTCTGCACAGTCTCTCTCTCCTCAGAAAGTGCAGGTGAGACAAGCCAGACTCATGCCTCCTGTGGGGAAAAGCCGTGGAACTGATCAGTGCAGGGGATCAAAGAGAAGGGGCTTGGGGTGGTGCTGGGCTGGAACCACCTGTGAGAAGGCCCCAAGCAGAAAAGGGAGAAGAATCACTTGTGGGCCCGAGAGGAAAGCCCCAAGGACTCCTCGAGCACTCTGTGACCTCAGAGCCGGTTTCTCAGACACTGTGGCCATCACCTTCACCACTGACTGGCACCATCACCGCTACACTGGAACCCAGAGAAAACAGCCAGACAAGTGCTTCCTGGTGCTGCCCCAACACTAAGGATAATCAAGTACAATGAGCACTCTGTAAGCATCAGTCAGGCACTGCGCTGAGCAGCCCACAGCATTATTTCACTGAATCTTCAACAACAGCCCTCAGGCAGGTAACCCTGACATTCCCATTATCTTATCAGTTCACTGAGACTAACAATGGGGAAGACGCTTGCTCATGGTTACAGAGGTTGTGTGTGGATGAGTCAGAATTGGAACCCAGGTCTAGCCCGAGTTGGAATCTGCTTGGCCACATCACTTGGGGTCCTCTGCCATCACCAATCCCCTTCTGATCACATTCTGTTTGCACCTGATTCCTCCACTAACCGTCAGCTCCCGAGGGCAGGACACAACTCTTCCATCTCCATGTGGCCAGCACTCAGCAAACAGCTGGGCCCAAAGCAAGAGCACAGCGAGGCTGGTGGATGAATGCCCACAGGAAGGAAGTGGCCCCAGAAATGCCTCAGGATGCCTCTCGCAGAGGCCAACCCAACCACTGCTCCCTATCCCTCATCAGCAACTACGGCCCACCTACTTGGCTCCCTGCAGCCTGCTCCTCCACCAGCCAACCTCAAACAAAGGGTCAGCAGGCACACTTCTGAGGAAGGGGGAGGTGGGCTTCAGCAAGCGTGAGCAGTTCATTCTCGGACTTATCCTTCTTTCTGTTTGCCCGTCTTGTCCTGGACTATCTGGAGCAAATAATTCTTCCCTCTCCCAAGACTCGGTAGGACAAGTACCACCATTCAGACCCAAAACCTACAGCTGGCAGATGGCACACGTGTGTCTCGGTCAGCACTCAAGTATCTGGGGAATGAAGCAACAGAGTCCAGAGTCTGGTTTCATCAGAGACCTGAAGACCTATCAAGAAGAGCGTGCCAGCATTTGGTAGCATGACTTGTCTGAGCAGAGGTCCATCACAAGGTCCACCAAGAGTCTACCCTGGAAACGCAGGAGCAAAGAAAGTAGGAAACTTTCCCTGTGCAGAGAGGAGACACGGGCATAAAACCAAGCGTGTGATAGCGAGGTGCATGCTCCAATCCAGGTTACTCACACAAGAATGCCAAGGGAGCGCAGACAGGAGTGGTCACTTGCAGAAGAACTGAATGGGTTTCACAGAGGAGGTGGTGAGCCATTCCCAAACCACAGAGGGAGAAGTCATTGTTTCCTGCCTCCATGACCCCCCACACTGCCCAATTCCGCACCCCTGGGCCCTGTTCCAGCTTCAGTGACCTGTGTGCCAGTCTCCCTGCAGAGCATGTGAGCACCTCATGAGGGCAAGGACTTCGGGCATCTCCTGTGGCTCACCCTCCACCGCCCAGTAAGCGTCTGCTAACAAAGATTATTAATAACACAGCAGCTACCCTTTGTGGAGCATCTACCAAGACCTATTCCTGCAAGTACTTCCCACACATGATCTCGTTTCTTCTTCACAAAAAGCCCCAAAAGGCAGATCCTATTATCATCATCCATTTAACAGATAAGGAAACTGAAAGGAAGAAAGATTAGGTAAATTGCCCCAAGTCATACTGCCGGTAAGTGACAGCTGCTGGACTTTGAATCATGGGCTGAATGGAAAATCAGTTTTCAATTACTAGTGAACAAATCCCTTTTGCTTTCTCTTTCTGTGTCTGCCTTGCATCCAGATACATGGACTGCCCTTCAGTCTACTGTTCACTGGAACTGGAGCCTTTTCTTCCCTCGAGAAAAACAAGGGCTGTCTCTTGTTAGTCTTCTAAACAATGACTGCTGACCATTACTGAGTAAACACCAGGGAGGGTGGGGGAGAGTGGAGACACAAAATTGTGCTCAAGGCATCGGTGAAAAAAAACATCTATTAAGGAGGAACTGTATGTACCAATTAGAACATTTTCCAATGCTGGGACAATTTCCAAAAGAAATCAAGTAAATAAATACAGGACCAAAAGTATGTATAGGATGCTATTCTTTGTGGAAGAGAAAGAATATATAACAAACAAGAAAATGATAATAGTGGTTACCACTAGAGAGAAGACTGGGAACTGGTAGCTTGAGACAAGACACTTACTTTATAATTTTTCCCCCTTGAAATACTTATCTTTTAGAAAAACAAAAATCTATGTGTGATTTTCTTTTTAATTCTTAAAAAGAAAAAGATAAAAACATCACTTAAAGAAACTCCTTATTGCCAAGCCTTTTCCAAATACTCATTTACATAAGACTGCAACCATGAAAAAAAACTTCTGTTTGTGAAAATAGGACTGAACTTAATTTGTAGTGAAAGAGGACTGTGAAATAACTTTCATCTTTCATGTTGAGCTTCACTAATTTCACGATAAAGCTGTTGCAATTTTTTTTTCTTCAATAAAATGCACTTTGAAGGTACAGATATAACATCCATATAAGCAGCAGGGATAAGATGCCACACCTTCTTCTGAAAGTCCCTCATTCATCCCTTCAGCAAGTATTTAATGAGCACCTACTGTGTGCCAGGCAAAGCACTCAACAGGTATTTTTTGATAAACAGCTCAGGTGGTAAAGAATCTGCCTGCAATGCAGGAGATCCCAGTTTGATTCCCAGGTTGGGAAGATCCGCTGCAGAAGGGATGGGTTACCCACTCTAGTATTCTTGGGCTTCCCTTGTGGCTCAGCTGGTAAAGAAACTGCCTGCAATGTGGGAGACCTGGGTTGGGAAGATCCCTGGAGAAGGGAAAGGCTACTCACTCCAGTATTCTGGCCTGGGGAATTCTATGGACTGTATAGTCCATGGGGTCACAAAGAGTTGGACAACTGAGCAGCTTTCACTTTCACTATGTGCCAGGCAAAGCACTCAACAGGTATTTTTAAAAGAAGAACTAAATAACGGTCATCAGCATTCTCCCTCCTGCCCTGCGGGAAAACATGCTCATCAGAATGCCAGAGCTAGGATCACTCTTGACTGATGTTCACATATCCTCACTCAGCTAAGAAATCTGAGGCCTGGACAGGGGAAGGCCTGATAGAGGTCACACGAGAAGCGAAGGCCTCACAATGACCAGTCCTGCTCTCCTTACATGGGACATCCTATTTTGTTGTGTTGAAAGATGGGTGGTCAGGGAGGGGCAGAAACAGACCCTAACAGCAAAGGCCTAAGCCATCAGGTGTCTTCACGTATCTAGCCACGTTTACTCTTTACAGCAACCTCTCAAGGTGGGCATGATTATCCCCGTGTTATAAATAAGGAGACTAAAGCTCTGAGAAGTCAAGAAACTGGTGTGTGAGGCTTCAAAGGCAGCTCTGTCTGACTTCCAGCCAGAGCTCTTACCCTCCATGCTGAAAAGGAAAATCAAGTTTAAAAGGTAGACTGGAGCCATATCACAGAGAACCCTGGATGCGATATTTTCATTAATGAAGTTTCTCTCTCAACCTTGGATGTGGTCACTCAAACACCACCAACCAAAAAGCCAATCCTCTCATTACCCAACACATTTTCTAGCTCTCGTGGACCACCAAGTTTGGGCTTTCCTTTGAACCCACAGAGCACGATCATTACCCAGAGCACAGCACTCTCTGAGTCATTTACACAGTTTCTGCCAGGACAGTACGGGATGATTCATACATGCTACCTTTAGAGCCTCTGGGTCCTGCCACACGAGCACAGACCCCCATAAGGACCCACATCTGAGACAACATCCCCATGATGCCACAGGGTCACGCCACAGCAAATGGTAGTGAGAGAGGCCAGCACCATGGCAGTTGGTTCCCCAAAGTCCCACAGTGCCTGAAACAAGGAAAAGTGCGGGTTCATTCAGGAGAAGCCTCCTCCTGCTGCTCTTCTGTCCATGCAACACAGGTGGGAGGGACTGATCACACTGCTGGTGAGCAGAGGCAAGGAGAGGTCACACACTTGGCTATGGGATACTCTTCCAAATAGGAGGGAGTTCCATCATCTTGCTTTCCTCTCTCCATCACATGGAAACCTAACTGTTTTGGCATTCCCCTCTTTTGGGTGTCTTCCTTCTGGAATGTGATAAAAATCAGTGTTCATACTTGGATGGGGAAGGGAAATTCCATAAGGCTCAAGTCTGAGCTTCGTGCTCCAATTCAGAGTCCTCACTGGAGATGGGGTCTAAAGGTCAGCAAACAATGAAATGTTCCGGTGCTTTCCATCTGCCACAGCTCCCTCACAGGCCTCATAGGAAGCAGGAGTCACCATCCCACCACAAACCTCATCCCCACTACCAACCTCAGCCCCACTTCGAACAAGAAAGCGGTCTACCGATTAGAAATCCCCTCCACAGGTTTCCCTCGTGGCTCAGTGGTTAAGAATCCGCCTGCCATTGCAGGAGTCACAAGTGCTATCCCTGATCTGGGAAGATGCTACATACCTCGGAGCAGCTAAGCACGTGCAACCCAATGGCTGAGCCTGTACTCTAGAGCCCACAACTCTCTAGAGAGCCACGAATGCTGAAGCCCGCATGCCCTAGAGCCCGTGCTCTGCAACGAGAGAAGCCTCAGCAATGAGAAGCCCTCAAACCACAACAAAGAGTAGCCCCCACTCGCTGCAACTAGAGAAAAACCTGCACAGCAACGAAGATCCAGCAAAGCCAAAACTAAATTGATTGATTAAAAAAAAAAAAATCCCCTCTTTCAACCTCAGTTTCCAAACACAATCTGCCCACTAGCACAGAGGCAGCAGACTCATAGCTTTACACAAAGATGTGCTCAGTCTGTGCCACCCTCACAAGCCCCCTGAGGGGCACACAAGGCAGGTACCAGGATGCACACCGGGCATAGGAAGAAACAAAGCTCAGAGGTGAGAGACTCTCCCAGGCAACAAAGAGGAAAAAGCCTATGAACCCTCATTCCTGTTCTGCCCGCTCACCAGGCTGCCACTTCAGTCTTCTGGAGACGACCAGTGTTAAGATTTACAGCAGCCTCCAGATCCCAGGAGCCAGTCGGCCAAGAACCCTTCCACCCTTCCAGCTTCACACTAACTACTCTTCAAGCACACACATTTCTCAACAGCTGATAGAATGAAAGCCAACGGGCGGCCCCCACCCCGCCCCGCCCCAATCGAGGCATGCCCCCTGCAACAGCGACACGAAAAAGCCTCCCCGAGATTGAAAACCAGGGCGCCCCACTTCAGGCCACTGCGAGGCATAGGGGAAGCCGCCGGCCTAGTAACCAGGGCAGCTGAGACCCAAGTCCGACTCAGGAGGAGCACAGGCAAGGCCGAGCTGGCCCTTCCGGCCCAGCGGCGGCAACCCTCGAAGCCTCCAGAATCCTCAGAGAGCCCAAAGCTCCTGCTTCCCCTCAAAAAAAAAAAAAAAAATCCCGGCAGAGCAGGAGGCAGCATTCCCTTCTCCCCGCGACCCCTCACTCACCCTCTGCTCACCTAGGGCCCCGGCTTCCGGACCTGCAACCACTCGGGGCCCCGCCCCCCCCCCCCCCTGCAGGTCTCCCCTGGCCCCGCCCCCTTGCACCTGTGGTGTCCTCAAGGCCCGGCCGGTCCGGCCGCTTCGGCCTCACCTCGCAGACCCTCCCCCTGGCAAACCTGTGGTTCCCACCTGGCCCCGCCCCCCCGCACCTGCAGCCCCTCAGCCCTTCCTAACTGCCTCCTCCAGCCCCGCCCCCCGCACCTGCGGCCTTGCCCCACCTCCACACCCCTCACACACACACCTGCCGTCCCCCAGACCAAAATCCCCATCCCCATCATGCACCTAAAGTCCCCCGGCCAGGCCCCGGTGCCCCCCAGACCTCCTGAAACAACCGCACCACCACCAGCCCCCAGCCCCGCCTCCCGCCCCGAGGCCCCACCCCGGCCCGGCGGCAGGCACCCCAGCCTCGGGGGCCCGCCCCTCGCACCTGCAGCTCTCTCCGGCCCGGCCCTCAGGGTCCCGCCCCGCCCCGCCGGCCGCTCCTCTCACCGCCCGCTCTCGCCGTCGCCGCCGCCGCCGCCGCAGTCCCGGCCGGTCACCTTGACGCGGGCCGCAGCGGCTGCCGCCGCCTCCTCATGGCCCTGGGAACGGCCCAGGCGGCAGCGGCGACTTCGCTCGGAGGCTGGAGCCGGGCCGAGCCGGGCCAGGGCCGGGCCGGGCGCAGCTGGAGCGCGGGCCGACGCGGGAGGAGAGCCGGTGCCCAGCCGCAGTAGGAACCGTCCGCTCCTGGAGGGGGGGAGTCTGAGCGGCGGGCCGCTCAGCCAATCGGCGCGCGGAATCGGACCTCTCTCCCCAATCAGCTCATCGCAGAGGCGGAGACACGCAAATCGGCCGGCTGGGCGCGCCAGTGCGCAGCCGCTGCAACCCAGGTCCTCCCTGGCCTCGGCCTCCGCTAGAAGCCCTCAGACGCGGTCTCTGCCTGCAAGGAGGCTCCGCTGCCCGCACACCCCCATCAGCGCCCCGCCACGCCCATCTTCTTCCTAGAAATAGCAGTGCATCTTATTCCCCATACATCCTTCCAGGCCTCATACGGTTTCCCCTTGAAATCCCTACCTGAGATTCATTTGTTTTTCAACACAAAAAAATGGCTTTGTGAGAAACATCACCTGAATGCCCATTCTTTACGACTCGGAGGTAGGCACAGAACACAGAACATCAAAGCCAGAAGAAACCTTCGACAGCCTCGGGTCCAACCCATTTCATTTATATCTGGGCAAAATTAGGCCTCTCGAGGTAAAAAGACTTGCCCAAGACCATACAAGTACAAAGCTGGGAAATTCTTTCGGCTCCCAGATCCCTTTCTCTGCGCCAAGCACGATGAGGTGAGCAGAAAGGTTAAGTCATTTGATCAAAGACCCCCGAGATAAGAAGTTCTAAAGGCGGCCGAAGCCAGTTCTGTGAAGCCCTGCAAGTCAGAACCACAGAAAATCTCTGTTCTGCCTCCCACAGAATGGAGGCTCTATGTCCTACGTTACTCTGAATGATTCTTGGATGCACAAACAAGTAGTATAAGTCATTTTTGACAACTTTCGAATTCATTCTGCAGTAATATCAGAGTATGGGAAGACTTGTTACTGTCTTCCCATAGCTGATAGAAGAAAAAGAGAGAAACAAATGAACACAAGAGAAACAGGGTCAGTGGAAATTAATGCATTTCTGAATCTTAAGGGATCTCCGAGGGAAATTTCTGCCATCTTGCATTAAGATAAGAATAATTATCAAAGAAGCTACTTAGCTATTTTACTGAAAGAGAACAAGAGACAATATAATGCAATGGTTCATTCTGCTCAGAACCTCTCTATTCAGAAATGCAGAGTGGGGGTTGAGTGCAAAAGCTGGGAACTTTTGACTACCTGAGTCCAAACTCTGCTTCTGCCACCAGCAAGCTGTGTGTAGATGAGCGCTTTACTTAACTGTCTATGGGCCTCGGTTTCTTTCTTGAAAATAAGTGTGCTGAAAATAGCACCCTCTTCAGAAAGACTGCTGGGAAGATTAAATGAGATGACACGTGGAAGAAGCCCTAGTACCTAACAGTAGCTCAGTAAACATTAGCTGTTGTTATTTCTACCTGTGTGACTCAGGGCAAGCATGGAAGTTCAGCACAGTATGCATAATATATACTTTCTAAATGGCATCTCTTATTTTCAAAATGGTTATGCATAGCTTCTAAGTTTTCTTCAATTAACATATATTCTTTTGTAATATATCAAAAAGTTATTGTAAACCCAATTTTAAAATGAGAAAAGGATCTGAATCCAAATGCCAATAAGCATGTGGAAAGATGCTCAATATAATTAGCCATCAGAAAAATGTAAATCAAAACCACAATAACCTCATGCACACACATGAGGATGCCTATAACAAATGAGATGGACAATAACAAGGGCTGGTGAGGAGGTGGAGAAACTGGAACCCTCAAACACTGCTTGTGGAACTATAAAATGATGCAACCGCTTTATAAAACAGTACCTTAAAAGGTAAACGCAGGGTTACCATATGACCCAACGATTCCTATGTATATACCCAAGAAAATTGAAAGCATATGTCCATGTAAAAAACTGGTACACAAATATTCATAATATCCCAAAAGTAGAAATAACCCAGTGTCCATTAACTGATGAATGGATAAATAAAATGTGGTATATCCATACAACAGAATATAAAAAGAAATGAAATACTGATACATCAATTAACATGGATGAACCTTGAAGCCATGCAAAGTCAAAAAAGCAGATCACATATGATTCCATTTATATAAAATGTTCAGAATAGGCAAATCTATATAGTGAGAGAACAGATTTGTGGCTTGGTGGGGGATGGTGCAAGAATTGAGGGTAATGGCTAAGGCAGGTGGACTTTATTTTTGAGATAATGAAAATATACTAAAATTAGTGATTGCACAACTCTGTGAATATACTAAAAGCCATTGCATTGTATACTTTATATGCATGAATTATATAGTATATGAATTTATCTATAATAGTAAAGCTATTATGACAAGTTATCCGAAACTCTGGTCAGTCATGTCGCTGTCATGCTAAAACACCATGTAACAGGATGTAGACAAGATCCTGACTGCATCTGCTGGGATTCAGATCACCTACAGTGAAAGTGTGATGTGCTGGTGGAATAAGCGGGCTCTCAATGAAGGGGAAGGAACTTTTGAGCTAGGGGAGGAAAGGAGGGCTGGAAAAATCACCAAGGCCAGGCCAGCTGCCTCCGCATAGGCTTGTATGTCATGCAGAGTGAAGTTTTGGGACAGTTCAAGCAGATGTTTTCATTAGAGCTGCTGATCAACAAGGAAGTTGTATAAACAGACTCTAGGGTGGCCCCCCGGAGAAGGCAATGGCACCCCACTCCAGTACTCTTGCCTGGAAGATCCCATGGATGGAGGAACCTGGTGGGCTGCCATCTATGGGGTCGCACGGAGTTGGACACTACTGAAGCGACTTAGCAGCAGCAGCAGGGTGGCCCCCATAATCCTCACCTCACAAGTCTATCGGCTTGTGAGATCCTCTTCCCTGAATGTATGCAGAACCTGACTTACTTGCAATCAGTAGAATAAGGCAAAGATTTTTCAGTGCTTGTGATTATGTTCAGTTCAGTTCAGTTGCTCAGTCGTGTCCGACTCTTTGCAACCCCATGAATTGCAGCACACCAGGCCTCCCTGTCCATCACCAACTCCCGGAGTTCACTCAAACTCATGTCCATCGAGTCTGTGATGCCATCCAGCCATCTCATCCTCTGTCGTCCACTTCTCCACTTGCCCCCAGTCCCTCCCAGCATCAGAGTCTTTTCCAATGAGTTAACTCTTCGCATGAGGTGGCCAAAGTATTGGAGTTTCAGCTTTAGCATCATTCCTTTCAAAGAAC
The DNA here is from genome assembly GCF_023091745.1 of Budorcas taxicolor. Lineage (NCBI taxonomy): Eukaryota > Metazoa > Chordata > Mammalia > Artiodactyla > Bovidae > Budorcas > Budorcas taxicolor. The sequence continues at coordinate 156,886,086 of NC_068920.1, read as the reverse complement.
ACCCGAGACTGATCTCCTTTAGAAAGGAATGGTTGGATCTCCTTGCAGTCCAAGGGACTCTCAAGAGTCTTCTCCAACACCACAGTTCAAAAGCATCAATTCTTCAGCGCTCAGCTATCTTCAAAGTCCAACTCTCACATCCATACGTGACTGCTGGAAAAACCATAGCTGTGACTAGACGGACCTTTGTTGGCAAAGTAATGTCTCTGCTTTTCAATATGCTATCTAGGTTGGTCATAACTTTCCTTCCCAAGAGTAAGCATCTTTTAATTTCATGGCTGCAATCACCATTTGCAGTGATTTTGGAGCCCCAAAAAATAAAGTCTGACACTTTCCCCTTCTATTTGCCATGAAGTGATTGGACCAGATGCCATGATCTTAGTTTCTGAATGTTGAGCTTTAAGCCAACTTTCTCACTTTCCTCTTTCACTTTCATCAAGAGGCTCTTTAATTCTTCACTTTCTGCCATAAGTGTGGTGTCATCTGCATATCTGCGATTATTGACATTTCTCCTGGCCATCTTGATTCCAGCTTGTGCTTCATCCAGCCCAGTGTTTTTCATGATGTACTCTGCATAGAAGTTAAATAAGCAGGGTGACAATATACAGCCTTGACATACTCCTTTCTCTGTTTGGAACTAGTCTGTTGTTCCATGTCCAGTTCTAACTGTGGCTTCCTGAACTGCATACAGATTTCTCAAGAGGCAGGTCAGGTGGTCTGGTATTCCCATCTCCTTCAGAATTTTCCACAGGGTGTTGTGATCCACACAGTCAAAGGCTTTGGCATAGTCAAGAAAGCAGAAATAGATGTTTTTCTGGAACTCTCTTGCTTTCTCAATGATCCAGTGGATGTTGGCAATTTGATCTCTGGTTCCTCTGCCTTTTCTGAAACCAACTTGAACATCTGGAAGATCACAGTTCACATATTGCTGAAGCCTGGCTTGGAGAGTTTTGAGCATTACTTTACTAGCGTGTGAGATGAGTGCAATTGTGTGGTAGTTCGAGCATTCTTTGACATTGCCTTTCTTAGGGATTGGAATGAAAACTGACCTTTTCCAGTCCTGTGGATACTGCTGAGTTTTCCAAATTTGCTGGCATACTGAGTGCAGCACTTTCACAGCATCATCTTTCAGGATTTGAAACAGCTCCACTGGAATTCCATCACCTCCACTATCTTTGTTCATAGTGATGCTTCCTAAGGCCCACTTGACTTCACATTCCAGGATGTCTGGCTCTAGGTGAGTGATCACACCCTCGTGATTATCTGGGTCCTGAAGATTTTTTTTGTACAATTATTCTGTGTATTCTTGCTACGTCTTCTTAATATCTTCTACTTCTGTCAGAAGATATTAAGATAATGGTTAAGAGTGAGAGTGAGAGCCAAAGTGTTCTGGAGGTAGCTTACAAAGAGGCTCTGATCACCTAAGGAAGAGAAAGGAAAGACACATTGAATGGTAGGCCGAAAACTGGATTGTTAGTCCAGAGCTCCAGAGATGTCTGAATGCTCAGCCAAGGCAAGTCTGCTTGGTGAAGGTCAGAGCCCTGGTGGGGAAAACCTGGGACTCTGAGTAATGGAGTGTAGACATGTGGATGGATGTTTCTGAGGATATTGACTCTTCAACATGCAGTTCAGGCCCCTTTTCCTTAGTAAGGACTGGAGCTACCACTGTGCTTACTGGTTCTACAGAAGCCCTTCCCTGAAGACAACAACTGCTCCTGCCTGAAGTGTTGTCCCAAACTCCTCTCCACATGGCCAGGCTGATAACCAGAGTTAAATTCCAACATAATCTGTCTGTTGATGCCCAGGGCCTGATAAGGGAAGAAATAGATGATATGCCTAAAGGATGCAAGAATTAGCCAACATGTACGGGTAGGAGCCAGGAGAATACCTCCTAGGGTTGAATTTTGAGAGTGCTTGATCAAGGAAGCTGGAATGTAAGACCAGATAAACAAGAATTTATTGACTTGGGGATATTTTCTCAGGACATGGGATTTAATGCCCTAACAAGGACCCAAGCTACTGGAATGGTTCTTAGAAGCCTGGGGGAGAGGTGGGGGCGGGCGGAAGTGACCAATTCTCAGCAAAGTGGAAATACCTGAGTTGCCCTGGAAGATGGTAAAAGGAGTGGCTGTGCTGAAATGAACATACACTCAATCCTCATTATTCATGGTTTTCATATTTGTGAATTAGACTATTACTAAAATTTATTTGCAATCGAGAATCAACACTCTTAGCACTTTCAAGGTCATTTGCAGATGGGCAAAAATCTGAGTCACCCAATATGTGTCTGGGCAGAGGTCAAACGAGGTAACACTGCCTTCTTGTTTAGCTCTCACACTGTAAACAACTGTCCCTTTCACAGTCTATTTAGTGCCACGTTTTTCACATTTTTGGTACTCTTTCGTGGTGGTTTTGCTGTTTAGAGTAGCCCCCAGGAATAGTGCTGAAGTGCTGTCCAGGGTTCTAAGCACAGGAAGGCTGTGATGTGCCTTACTGAGAAAGTGATGTGTTAGATGAACTTGGCTCAGGCATGAGATACAGTCCTGCTGGTCTTGTCTTTCCTGTGAACAGATCACCAGTATTTATCATATAAAGTGTCTTTAAACAGAAAGACACATAAAACAAGGATATGTATTGACTGGTTGGCAAAAATATTGTGACCAGTGACTCAAAAAGAACCTAACTCTGTGTTTCCCTTAGGAACAGTGGTTCAGTATTCACTAACTTAAGTGTTCTCAGTGACTTTATAGGGCATAACCCTTGAGAGTAATAGATCAACTATACCTCTCATAAGTTAAGCCTATCAACCCTTCAGGCAAGGAATGCTGGGAAATGTAGTTCTCATAAGTAGCCAGACCCTGGGATAGAGGGGAGGGTATAGAAGAAACAGGGAATGGTTCTAAGTTGCTGCAAACAAGCCAGTACAGTAGGTTAAACCATCAGACATTTTAAAAATGTTAATGGTTGCCTTGTTGTTGCTGTTCAGCTGCTAAGTCATGCCCGACTCTTTGCAACCCTGTGGACTGCAGCACGCCAGGCTCCCCTGCCCTTCCCTGTCTCCCGGAGCCTGCTCAGATTCATGTCCATTCAGTCGGCGATGCTATCTAACCATCTTGTGTTTGCCTTAAGGTTTCCAGTATTACGATAATTATTCAGAGTCTATCTTCAAATAATATTACATCATTTCTCAGGCAGAGTAAGGACCTAATGACCCTGAGGAAACATGTAATGATGGAAGGAAGCAGTTCTGGTTCCCAAAGCTGAAGGGACAAAGGAAAGTAAAGGTTCTCATCACCAATTAATTGTGCGGGAAGGGGTGTGGTTTTTTGCACACCAACTGGCATTTCTCCAACACCATCCAGGTGTCCTACAGTACAACACAGTTCTGATCCTGTCTATCCAGAAATAGCATCGAATCCCACAGGTTAAGGGATCAGTCTCACAGGAATGTCCCCCAACTTCAGCCACCATCAAAAGCCCAGATTGTTACTTGCTTCTGACTCAGTTCAGTTCAGTCACTCAGTCATGTCCGACTCTTTGCAACCCCATGAATCGCAGCACACCAGGCCTCCCTGTCCATCACCAACTCCCAGAGTTCACTCAGACTCATGTCCATCGAGTCTGTGATGCCATCCAGCCATCTCATCCTCTGTCGTCCCCTTCTCCTCCTGCCCCCAATCCCTCCCAGCATCAGAATCTTTTCCAATGAGTTAACTCATCGCATGAGTGTCCAAAGTACTGGAGCTTCAGCTTTAGCATCATTCCTTCCAAAGAAATCCCAGGGTCGATCTCCTTCAGAATGGACTGGTTGGATCTCCTTGCAGTCCAAGGGACTCTCAAGAGTCTTCTCCAACACCACAGTTCAAACGCATCAATTCTTCGGCACTCAGCCTTCTTCACAGTCCAACTCTCACATCCATACATGACCACAGGAAAAACCATAGCCTTGACTAGACGGACCTTAGTCGGCAAAGTAATGTCTCTGCTTTTGAATATACTATCTACGTTGGTCATAACTTTTCTTCCAAGGAGTAAGCGTCTTTTAATTTCATGGCTGCAGTCACCATCTGCAGTGATTTTGGAGCCCCAAAAAATAAAGTCTGACACTGTTTCTACTGTTTCCCCATCTATTTCCCATGAAGTGATGGGACCAGATGCCATGATCTTCGTTTTCTGAATGTTGAGCTTTAGGCCAACTTTCTCACTCTCCTCTTTCATTTTCATCAAGAGGCTTTTTAGTTCCTCTTCACTTTCTGCCATAAGGGTGGTGTCATCTGCATATCTGAGATTATTGATATTTCTCCTGGCAATCTTGATTCCAGCTTGTGTTTCTTCCAGTCCAGCGTTTCTTGTGATGTACTCTGCATATAAGTTAAATAAGCAGGGTGACAATATACAGCCTTGATGGACTCCTTTTCCTATTTGGAACCAGTCTGTTGTTCCATGTCCAGTTCTAACTGTTGCTTCCTGACCTGCCTACAGATTTCTCAAGAGGCAGGTCAGGTGGTCTGGTATTCCCATCTCTTTCAGAATTTTCCACAGTTGATTGTGATCCACACAGTCAAAGGCTTTGGCATAGTCAAGAAAGCAGAAATAGATGTTTTACTGGAACTCTCTTGCTTTTTCCATGATCCAGCGGATGTTGGCAATTTGATCTCTGGTTCCTCTGCCTTTTCTAAAACCAGCTTAAACATCAGGGAGTTCACGGTTCACGTATTGCTGAAGTCTGGCTTGGAGAATTTTGAGCATTACTTTGCTAGCATGTGAGATGAGTGCAATTGTGTGGTAGTTGGAGCATTCTTTTGCATTGTCTTTCTTTGGGATTGGAATGAAAACTGACCTTTTCCAGTCCTGTGGCCACTGCTGAGTTTTCCAAACTTGCTGGCATATTGAGTGCAGTACTTTCACAGCATCATCTTTCAGGATTTGAAACAGCTCCACTGGAATTCCATCACCTTCACTAGCTTTGTTCATAGTGCTGCTTTCTAAGGCCCACTTGACTTCACATTCCAAGATGTCTGGCTCTAGATGAGTGATCACATCATCATGATTATCTGGGTCGTGAAGATCTTTTTTGTACAGTTCTTCCGTGTATTCTTGCCACCTCTTCTTAATATCTTCTGCTTCTGTTAGGTCCAGACCATTTCTGTCCTTTATCGAGCCCATCTTTGCATGAAATGTTCCCTTGGTATCTCTAATTTTCTAACTGGCTATAAATCAGAGGTTCCCACAACCCCCTCCTTGGGCTTGATTGATTTGCTAGAGTGGCTCACAAGAACTCAAGAAACCAGTTTGCTCATGAGATTACCAGTTTACTTTAAGAGATATAGCCATTTGAAGAGATTCATAGGGCAAGGTCCTGAACAATGGAACTTCTGTCCTCGTGGAGTTTGGGGCCTGCCATGTAGGCACATGGAAGCATTCTAGTTCCCTAACTTGTGAGTTCTCTGAACCCCACCCTTTTGGGGTTTCACGGAGGCTTCATTACATCAGCACCGTGGATCAAATCATTGGCCATTGGTGACTGGTTCAGCCTCCAGTCATTTTTTCCTCCGAGGATTCCCAAAAGTCACCTTATTAATATACCGGTTGTGAATGTTATCATTATGATAACATGATGTCCACTTCATCTTTCATCTGTATGGCCCTGAAGCATTTTTTTCCCTCCAGGAACTGAAGGCAAGATACCAAATAGTTTCACAAAAGATGCTACAATTGCTCTAGTTGCCTAGGAAATTCTAGAGTTTGTGGAGCTGTGAGCTAGGAACCATGGATGAAGATCAAATATATATTTCCTATAAATTACAATATCACAGAAAGTTTCTGAGTTATCAGAACCTAAGAGCCCAATGAAGCTGAGCCACAGAATCATGAGGAAATGAACTGATTATTGTTTTAAGGCACTAAGTTTGGGGATGGTTTGTTATGTGGCAATAGAAAACTGATACAAATATCTTCACACTCTGTGAGCATTCTGAGAGGTCAGTCTTCATATTTCTTCCCAAAGTCCTCTTGTGACCATCTTCCAATCCTTTTATTTCAAATCCCTGACCATCTACCCAAAATTGTTAGTCATTGCCCATGAGTCTACGTATACCTGTACTTCTTGTCTACAGAGAAATGGGCAACCAGATGCATCATCCACTGGGAAGATTTCCCTTTACACCATCTCTTGCGATGGCTGAGATTTTTCAGCAGTCCATCTCTAGGGGGTGCCGGCACAGGCAGAGTTCGAGGCTCTAAGTTTAGATTGATGTAGAGGAGGCCATACAGCAGGATTAGGCTGTTACAGGTATGTAGTCACCTATTCATTGTTGTCGTTCAGTCGCTAAGTCATGTCCAACTCTTTGTGACCCCATGGACTGCAGCACACCAGGCTCCTCTGTCTTTCACTATCTCTTGGAGTTTGCTCAAATTCAAATTCATTGAGTCAGTGATGCTATCTAACCATCTCATCCTCTGTCACCACCTTCTCCTTTTGCCTTCAATCTTTCCTAGCATCAGGATCTTTTCCAATGAGTTGGCTCTTCACATTAGGTGGCCAAAGTATTGTAGCTTCAGCTTCAGCAATGGATATTCAGGATTGATTTCCTTTAGGGTTGACTGGTTTGATCTCATTCAGGAGCATCCTAATTCTAGACATCAGATCTTTAGTGACTGTGAGTCAGTGCTAGATTCAGACCCGCTTGCCCTGTGTTCCAAAATCAGGTTTCTAGATGAACCAGGCTGAGGGCTGCTCCAGACCTTGGTGGAGTCCCCAGTACTATCTATCCTGAAGCCCAGTTGGCTGACTTTCCCTTGATACAGACCTCAACATCTTCAGCAATATTCTCTATGAAAAAGCCTTTTTCAACTTTGGCATTTCTGTAATAGACACTCCATAAATGTTCATTGAACTGAGTTCTACTGCCTCCCCATGGCCACAGGGTAAAAATCCAAATTTGTTAGCTTGAAATAAAATATACTTGCAGATCTAGCTCCCTATTTATACTCATCTCCTAATAGTTAGCATTCACAAAACATTTACTATGATTCATCTAATCAAATATGTGATCTCATTCAAAAATATAGATATCTACAGGTATAAAATACAGAGGTTAGTATGTACATGTTATTATGTAATGTAGTATCATATGCTGTATATACATTTGTGTACTTTAACCTAAGTCGTCTCACACAATATACGTTCTTTTGTAAGTTGCTTTCCCACACTCACCAATATGTCATGGGTATTTCTCCATGCCTTAAAGGTTTTATACATTTATATCATCATTTTAGATGATTCTCTACAATAGCATCGTAGGAATGTATCAGAGTTACTGGTAGACATTATAAGGGCTTATAACTTTTCAGTATTATAATTAATACTGGGATGAAAGATATTTATATTTATATATCTTCTGTTACTTGTTAGACTATCTTCTTAGGTTAAATTCTTTAAAATAGTACTACAGTGCCAAAGGGAATATACACTTAAAATTTTGAAGTGCGGTACCAACTACTATCTTCCAGGAATGTTATGCTGACTTATAAAACCAACATCAGGGTGTGAGTGCCCAATTTTCCACCACCCTCATCAATGCTGGGTATTGCCAACAGAATAATAGAAAAACAGTCTCTTGTTATTGCTTTGAGTGCTTTCTGCAGATGTAAAATATCTTTGCTCTGTACATATCAGCCCTGAGTATTTCTTCTGTGGTTCTTTCTTTAGGTCCTTTCTCTTTTTAAAACTGGACCATTCACCTTTTTCTTAGTAATTTTAAAAAGCTCTTGTTCAATATGTTGCAAAATTTTTTCTTCTAAACCTGTAGTGTGTTTTCTTGTCTTGTTGTTTTGTTTTTATTGAACATATTTTACACTGTATGTAGTCAAACCTTTTTTTTTTTTCTTTAGGATTTCTTCTTTTTGGTTTAAAGAAAATCCTCCCCACTGCAAAAGCAAATAAATCGTCACCTCCTTGTTTTAAAACTAATTTTCTCATGGGTTCATTTTTCTACAATTAACTATTTAATTCACCTGAATTTTGCTTCATGGTCTCCCTGCTCTTCGCTTAGCTGGGCCTCCTCACTCAGACTAAGTCTGTCCGGGTCCCCACTCCCTCCAGCAGGATATGGGTTCTCAAGGAAGCTCAGAATTACTCACAGGCAGTTTTAGCCTTAAGGCTGAAGTCTCTATTTACAGAAAGTATCCACTGGCTCCAACCAGTGAATGCAATTTATATTCAATGCAGAAGCAGCAGCATTTCGATGCTTTTTTGCAGCACACCAGGACTGGCAAAGTTCATGACACTGTGGTCCTTTTAGGGACAGTAGAAAGGAGTGGTTTCCTGAAATCAAGATCGGGCCACCTGAGTTCTGCCATCCAAAGCCTGAGAGAGTGGTCATTAGTGCCCAGGGCAAATGTGCAGGATACCCTGTCCTGGGTCCTCTGCCCTCCAAGAGTTTTCAAGGCTACCAGGCCCTGTTGCTGGCTCTCTCGGGGGAAGTCAGTGAGGCTCTAGCTATCCACACAGACTCCCAGGAAAGACACCACAAAATTCTTTCCAGGTGGGCTTAGGACAGTATATCCAGATAGCAACTGCCACTTGATAAAGGGAAACATTTCCACAAGGAAAAATCTTAAGCAGAAAGGCACTGGGATTACCTTCAGGGTGGAAGTCTCCAGTTGTTACATGGACTGCAGCTGGTGGCAGGAGGTCCCGGGAGCCCTATCCTGGGGAAAGAGGGACCATGCAGAAGAGGGAAAGAAGAGGACTAGCGGTTTAGTTATTGAACTGATAGCATCCGCATCCGACCACCAGCCTGGCCAGGGGCCAGCAGGCAGGAGGGAGTGAGTGAGGGCCCCTTGGGGAGGATGCAGTTGTGCTGTAAAGGGCAAAGAGGAAGTGGAGTGAAGCCAGCAACCAGACCCGTGCCTCCCCTCCCAAGGACGAGACATGCAAGACAGGAATGCCCTGGTCCGGCTGTGTTAGCACCAGCCCTTGTGAGGTTCAGACAGCCTGAGCACCCAGCTCGGGAGAGTCAGCAGGCCCAGGGAGAGCAGGTCGTCAGAGGCAGCGGTGTGAGGCTTCCCGGGAAGTTCAGGTGCAAAGGTCCAGCCTCAGAGCCCACATCTATGAAATGAAAGGCAGCTTTTGATTCTCCCATTAATATTTAGAGAAGTAAAGGGAGAGAGTGAAAGAGCTGGGGAGTAAAACAAAAATCAAAACAAAAAACACAGCTGAAAGTAGCTCCAGGGACCCAGATGTGTGATGAATGGAACATCTGGCAGAGAGAGGCTAGTTAAACTAACAGTCCCACAAAAGCAGTTCTTTTGCCAAAGACGTGTTCTTCCAAGTTATGGATTCCTCAGTTCCAACAAAATTGTCAGAAACATGCCTCCTAATAATATCTGTTGAAGCCCTGAAGTGGAAGGAGGTGAGCAGACAGAAAGAGGAAGACTCTTCCACGGCTAGGACTCTAGAGAAAATAGCTCAGAGTCACTTTCAGCCTAGAGAAGCCCAAAGAGGGGGCTGGAGGGAGTCAGGGAGGCTGTGATCTGCAGAGTGGAACAGAGAGCCAAAGGGCCAACTCCAGCAAAGCAGTTTCGGGGCTCAGGATAAGGAAGGACTTTCTATTATAGAAAGTTGTTTGTCAAAGGGAGTCAGCCAGTTTCCACAAGCAAGTGGAAACTGGAGATTACTTACAAGGACTGAGATAGGAGTCCTCGTCCTGGGAGGCTTTCCCACTCTTAAGAGAGGGCAAGGGTGGGGAAGGGGGCGGAACTTGAAATGACTTATCCTCTGATTTGCACATTTTAAGAATTGTAAAAATAATTTTATTCATTTCTTTTTGGCTGTACTTGATCTTCATTGCTGGGTAGGCTTTTCCCTAGCTGTGGTGAGTGGGGGCTACTCTCTAGCTGCGGTGAGTAGGGGCTACTCTCTAGCTGCAGTGTGCAGGCTTCTTATTGCTGTGGCTTCTCTCGTTGGGGAGCAGAGGCTATAGGGCACAAGAGCTTCAGCAGTTGCAGCTCCCAGCCTCTAGAGCACAGGCTCAAGAGTTGTGGCGCTTGGGCCCAGCTGCTCCAAGGCACCTGATGGTGCTACACACACGCTTGCAGGATCCATCCTAGCTCAAAGGCCCAGGCTATGCACAGCCACTAGTGGAGTCCAAGGGAGTCCAGGGAAGGACAACAGGGCAAATCTTGTGGCAGGACACAAAGAAGAGGCCCAAGGCTCACCAGTGCCAAGGCTGAAACTGAACAGCATTAATTTTTTTTTAGATTCAGGGTTTTTTTCTTTTAACTTTGCGTGTGTGTGTGTTTTGACCTAGGCACACAGCAAAGCACCAAATCCTAATCACTGGACCACCAGGGAATTACCAAGACTTATTTATTTATTGGCCATGCTGTACGGCATGTGAGATCTTAGTTCCCCTGACCAGGGATTGAACCTGTGCCCCTTGCATTGGAAACACAGAGTCTTAACCACTGGATCGCCAAGGAAGTCCCCAAATGGGATGTTTTGAAGACATGTTTTGAGCGCCAGCAATCTTGCTGCCTCCACTACAAAGCAGGTGGGCTTGTCTGCATAGCCTCAGGGGGCAGCCTGATCAGCAGTGACACTCAGCTAGCTGCCCCGAACGAACGAACTGGGATGTCACTAGTCCTTAGAGGCCTTTGTTTTTCAGTCTTTCAGTCATGTCCGACTCTTGGTGACCCCATGGACTGCAGCGCACCAGGCTTCCCTGTCCTTCACTAGCTCTCAGAGTTTGCTCAAACTCATGTCTATTGAGTCAGTGATGCCAGCCAACCATCTCATCCTCTGTCGCCCCCTTCTCCTTTTGCCTTCAATCTTTTCCAGCATCAGGGTCTTTTCCAATAAGTTGCCTCTTTGCATCAAGTAGCCAAGGTATTGGAGCTTCAGCATCAGTCCTTCCAATGAGTATTCAGGTTTGATTTCTTTAGGATTGACTGGTATAATCTCCTTGCAGTCCAAGGGACTCAAGAGTTTTCTCCAACACCACAGTTCAAAAGCATCGATTCTTCAGTGCTCAGCCTTCTATATGGTCCAGCTCTCACAGCCAGTCTGATCAGATTCAAGGGCTCCTTTAGGACAGAGGCAGGAACAAGAGAAGCCCTAGTAAATGACCTCCTAGAAAGATGAGGTGAGGGGCACCTGTTTGCTATCTGAGTTGGAAAGAGATGCAATTCTGTCTCTACAGACTTGAGCAGGGTGCCCCGTGCGTGACTGCATTATAATCCACTGTTAATTTAAGCACATACCTCCCCCCTCAACTGCCACTGTAGAACCGTAGCATGTTCTCGACCAATGAAAGCTAGAGCAGCAAGCTTTATTGTACACCTATCATTGAGAAGAGCAGTCACCCAGGGAGCATTCCCCAGCATTACCCCAAGAGGGTAGGTTCTGCGACACTGGTTTCCTCTGAGGTGGCCTCCTTCGGCCATTTACTTTGTATTTTGAACTTTGGAGCCCTGTTTGCTGACCAGAATTATGCTAGTTAGGCCTGCCTTGCTGAACAAAAGGAAAATGTCACAGAAATATTTAATTATGAGTCACCGAGGCTTGATGGGTTTTCAAGGAAACGGTCCAGGGATTGGTGGGTACTGACACGGTAAAGGATATCACAGACATCCCTGAAGCCAGGCGGGGAGAATTATGAATTATAAGTGGAAGAAAGCTAAGTGAGCACAGATCGTGACTTCAGGACAAAAAATGGCCAGCGACTGCCAATGGCCTCTGCTGGCAAGGCAGCTCAATGCTGTCTACATCACATCTGCTCCAGCTCAGTTTATCTGCTTCAGGTTGTTGTTGTTCAGTTGTTCACACGCATCTGACTCTTTTGTGACCTCATGGACTGCAGCACACCAGGCTTCCCTGTCCTTCACCATCTCTTGGAGTTTGCTCAAACTCATGTCCATTGAGTTGGTGATGCCATCCAACCATCTCATCTTCTGTCGCCCCCTTCTCCTCCTGCTCTCTCTTTCCCGGCATCAGGGTCTTTTCCAATAAGTCGGCTCTGCTTCAGGTGGTGTTCCCATTTCCAGGACCATGTCCCGTTGGGATTATTCCTTCGACTCTGCTGAGAGGCTTGCTCAATTCTTCATGTTGGGCAACTTTTTCAGCCTTGTTGCTGTTGCTGTGTAGTGGCTGTGTTGTGTCCAACTCTTTGCAACCCCATGGACTGTAGCCTGCCAGGTTCCTCTGCCCATGGGATTTCCCAGGCAGGAATATTGAAGTGGGTTGCCATTTCCTTCTCCAGGGGATCTTCCCAGACCAGGGGTCAAGCCTGCGTCTCCTGCTTGGCAGGTGGATTCCTTACCACTGAGCCACCGGGGAAGCCCGAAAGGGAAAAAGCAAACCTGCAGAAGCCACCGCCTCACAACTTACCTGAGCCATGAGTCCAACTCCATCGGTTTTTAGACAAACTGCAGCAAAAGAGGCTGTTTGGCAAAGGTATGGCTAAAAGCTAGACCTCCAGATTCCCAGAAGACAATGCACTTTCTCCATCACGCCCTTGATACTTGCGGGGTCCCCAGCTGGCAATGAAGCCAGTCCCTAGGTGACCTCTTACACCAACTGCAGTCGCACTGCCCACTTGACTGTAAAGGTGAGAATCTGTTTTACAGCAAGGAACTCAGCTCTATCAGCACAGAAGCCAAGTTTCATCCTGGCCCGCTTCCCAGTCCCACTGTCCTGCTTGACCCTCCCAGAATATGTGTGTTTGCTCATTCATTCAATCCCAACTGCGCCTGCTGGGGTTCCAGGCCATGTGCTGAGGGATATACAGGTAAGGGAACGGCCCAGGATCCTTGCTGTCGTGGAGCTTGCAGGCTAGGAGAAACATTTATTGAATCATCTCACTAATCAATATACAATTACCAGTTTTTTCAGAGCAATGAATTATGCTAAAGGGCAGGAAGAACACAGCTCAATGAACGACTCTGTTAAAGGGGCCTGACCTAGAAGGGCTGCTGCAGGGGAGGGAGGGAGGGCTGAGCTAAAACTGCGGAGGAGGAGTTAATTGGCTTTGAGGAAGAAGACCTGTTACAAAACGCAAGTCTGTGGGCCAAATGACGGAGTGTGGAGCAGTGAAAGTGAAGGCCACTCAGTCGTGTCCGACTCTTTGCGACCCCATGGACTACACAGTCCATGGAATTCTCCAGGCCAGAATACTGGAGTGGGTAGCCTTTCCTTTCTCCAGGGGATCTTCCCAATCCAGGGATCGAACCCAGGTTTCCGGCATTGCAGATGGATTCTTTACCAGCTGAGCTGCAAGGGAAGCCTAAGAATACTGAAGTGGGTAGCCCATCCTGTCTCCAGCGGGATCTTCCCAACCCAGGAATCAAACCAGGGTCTCCTCCAACGCAGGCGGATTCTTTACCAACTGAGCTATCATGGAAGCCTATGCGGAGCAGAGATTTATTTTAGGGCCAAGCAGGGAGAATGGGTGGCTCGTGTTCAAAAACTTCCAACTTCCCTAAAGATTTTTAGGCAAAATTGGAGTGGGGGTGGGGGCTGCAGGGTGTGTGATTTCTTTCTGATTGGTTGGTGCTGACATGGTGGTGCTCAGCCTGAAGTCCTCCACCTGGGTGGGGATCTTAGCTCCCACAGAACTGAAAGGTATATATTGTTGTGTGTATTCCTAGAGGAACCAGAACCCTTAGTAGCTGCACTGGTTTCTTGACTGCTCCTGTTACTGCAATCCTTCCCTTAAGTGATTGGCAATGTTTGAATCCGCACTTTGGTGTTTGCAGACAGTCTTGGAGGCTGAAACCTTCTTCCTGCAAACAAGAAACGGGGGGACACCGAAAGGCTTCTGTACCCAGGAGGGTCCCACAGGGTCTCATTGGGTTTCAGATAGCTGTGTTAAGAGAAACACTGACTGAAATCGCCCACCCTGGCCAGGCACCATAGAAACCACTTGTGTGTTATTTAAGGACAGGAGGTCCTGGTAAGGAACGGGGAACTAACAAGCCACCATCAACAGGAAGAATTGAGGAAAGGTCCAAAGTACATGCCATGTGCCCTACCACCTTCCAGAATCCTTCTCACTGGAATCCATCTTGGCTGGGCAATGTGTGCACCACCAAGAAGGACCCTGAGTCAGAATGATTGGCCAGAGACAACCAGGAAACTAACCCCATCACCATAAAACTTGAGACAGCAAGCCACACGGCAGAACAGTTCTCCTGGTTCCCTTACCCTGCGGTTCTCCACCAGGTGCCCCTTCCCAATAAAGTCTCTTGCTTTGGCAGCACGTGTATCTCCTCAGACAACTCATTTCCAGTGTTAGACAAGGGCCCACTCCCGGGCCCTAGAAGGGGTCCCCCTTCCTGCAACAGCTGGAGGCAGCAGACAGAGTGTGTGCACCTCCAAGCTCTGTGCTGGGAGTGGCCATTTCCTACTTCTGTGGGAAGATGGGGAAAGAGTTCAGCAGAGATCCCGGGTGCAGACCTCAGCCCCCTGGCAATCCAGTCTCTGCCACACGTGAGAAAGATCAGAGAGATATCTGCTTCTTTCTCCTCTTTCCAGCACTACAGTGGCACAAGAGCTTCTTATGAAATTCTAACCTTTCAAAAACAGTGGTTACAGAAACTGTGACACCAGCGGATGTTTGTTAGGGCCAGTGAAACTCAGGAGGCCAGAAGGGGCAGATACAGACAGAGACCACAGCACATTTGCTCTAGCAGCATTTTTATTTACAAACAGCAATTTCCATTGACTTTATACCATAAAAAAGCCATTTACAAGCAAGAAACAAGAGTTCAGAACAAAATTAAGCAGCACTGAAATATTCAATGTCACAAATCTAAAACAAAATGAATACAAGAGTAAAATATCATTTGAATAAATAGTCTTAAATTCATGCTATAAAATAATCCTTAATGGCAAGTTACGAGTTGATACAGCATCCGCTTAGCTAGCTTCATTTACTTCATATGGCGATGAAGTGTGGAGTTGTGAGGTTACCAGTTTATATTGCAAGATAATGACACTGTGTTAAGTCATTCAAATTGCTCAACCATTTATAACGGAAAAAAATGTTAGCCCTACTAATCAAAGTGGTGAGAGAGATGGTTTTCACATTAGGAAAATGGTCATTCTCGAACAAACCATATGCTTACCTCTTACTAGAGTCAGGGCAGCAACCAAAGGCTTGGGCAGCAAGTCCAAAGGTTGAATTCACAGCATACTTGTCACTGAGGGGGCAGCAAGAGGTCTGTTTACTGAATCTGCTGCAAGGCTTACTCCAGGACTTGGTCGAGAACTACACCAGCCCTGTCTGTGCCAGACCCAAGGGAACGAGAGAGAAAAGGGTCTCTTGTGGGCCAAGCAGTCAAGCACTGGGCAGAGACAGTGCAGAGACTCTGGCACTTACTAAAAAGACGTGTGTGACGTGTGACAACCGTTACAAATTTCGAACAATGTGAATGACTCTTCTGAACTTTCAGTTCAGTTGCACTGAGTAATATGAAATCTATGATTTATGAACTAGATAGTTTCATATAAAGAATTTACATAATTCCCCAATACTTTCATATATAAAATTTAATAAATAACCCTGACCAGTCTAGAAGCACCATTCAAGGGGCATGTGCCCTTGGAAAATAGTTTAGGTGTTGCATATTTGAGTCCCTTTCAGTGGAGGCTTCACAGGAAACCATTACAGAATTTTAACAATAATGACGACAACAATAACAACAACAACAAAAAGAACAAAACAGAAAATCACAGTAACTAATGGAAACATCGTTAAAATAAAATACACTGATTTCTTTAAAGTAAAGCTCGTTCACATAGATGACTTCCCCCCGTCCCAGCCCTTGTTTTGTGTTCCTGCAAACTCTTCCTAGAGGCTATAAAAACAAAAGTAAAAACAAAACCACACACAAAAATATGCAGGCCTATGGTCTGGGCTAAGGGACAAATAAAGACTTGGTTATAAAACTGCTATCATAAGAAAAGACATCTAGTCATGCTCTGGAAGATTTAGAGGTTGTCAATTTAGCTCTACAGTATATTCTGCTTAACAGTGAACCGACAGTATCCTTTCTGCTGTTTTTTGTTTTTTTTTTTTAAAAAAAAGCAACAACAAAAAACAAAACTGCGAAGGCAGAGCCAATTGGGAGGTTCTCCACTGTCCCCAAAATTAACTTGACTTCATATACTGTATTTACAAATATCATTTCTAAATGTATTTACAGCTTTAGTAGAAATTAGAGGGTAGAGAACTGATTAGAATGAAAATAACTGTTTAAAACCACAAACATTAGTAAAAGTAGAAAATTCTTTGTTTTCACAGTTTGTAAGAACAGGTTAAACACCTCTAGAAAAGGACGCTGTCACTGTCTTCACATTGTCTGTGTGTTAGAAAAGGTAGCTCAAGAAGAGACTCAATCATGAACGAACCTATATGGATTCAGGATATACTTTACTGTAAAAGACTTCTTCACATATCACTTTTGTCTTAACTGTTTTTGCATTTGTTATAAGTGAAACATCTAACCTAAAACTGTACAGAAATAGGGACTTTGCTTTCAAAAACAAAAAGAAAAAGAGTCGCTCTAAAGAGTTACACAGCAGACTTCGTCTGTGGAGACGTGAAGTGAACTTCGGGGAGAGAATGTTTCTGTTGTGTGGTCACGTTAATCCTCCTGGCACATCCTCATGTGACAAGGCACAATTAATTGCTGCTGCCCGATCTGAACGGAGATAAGCTTTCACTGGCCGTGCACACTGAGGAGCACGGCGCCCAGCTCTGCGCTGGCCTGCGCGCGGCCTCCCGCGAAGCCCTGTGGAACCTTACAGTACTGGGTTATGGCTTGAGAATTCACTCTGAGCACTGCTAGCAGTGGAGAAGGTCAAGTGTTAGCAACATGAATGGGAGCAAGTGGAACTTGCAAACTGTGGAATCATTACTCGAGAGAAACGCAATCAATTTTTCTGCCCCTTAACAGTCCCATTACAATGTCTGAACCTGAACTGTACAATCAAAGCAATGTAGATTTTTTTTTTGTCAAAGACAATTTTGGATAAGTCACTCTTTGGTAAACTCAAACCAGTTAAACAAATTTACACACACACGAAGAACTTCATGTACATAAGGTTAAGACGGACACGGTGACAAGAACCAGGACGTTGGAGGCGCTTGCCCCAAGTGCCTTCCCTCCTCACTTGTCTCGTGTATCACAGAATGCTCTGGAGACCTCTCAGGAGGAAGGCCCCAAGCCTGAGTGAAAAGGAGGTTCCTTCCCTGAGCCTGACCTCTCGTGTCCTCGATTTGGGTGTTTCTTGTCACAAACTTTAATTTGTATCACAACACAAATTTTTTGCATTTAATTCTTTGAAGAAAAAAAAAAAATCAAAACCAAACTTGTAAGGAAAAAAAAAAATCACAAACATTTACCTGAAACCCCAGAACATATTTAAGTGGGTAAACACTGGGGGTCCAGCCTCCCCTCGAGGCACAGGGCTTTGATAGGAGTTGAACAAGTGCTTCAGGGAGAGAACAGGCCCCGGACTTAGGCAGTCTGACAGGAAAAGGCATACTATATACCCGGTTAGCAGAAGCCGCTCCTCGAGCAGCAGGACTCGCGTGTGTCTGGACGTACTAACACTGATGTGGAGCGTGGTGGCTCACGCCATGTGCACAGACCCCCTGTGCTGAAGAGATGCTACTGCACAGCTACCACCCCGGGGGGGCGGTCACACACAAGGGCCTGAATGATTTTTTTTTCCCCCAGAACCAAAAAACAAAACAAAACAAAAATCCCCAAACACTCCCCCACCCCAACTCCATTCTTGGTATTTTAAGAGCCAAAAAAGCATGGGGAACCGGCAAACATCTATTTCTGTATTCCTTTTAACTCCTTGCTTCTGAGGTTTCACATTTGGTTTTTTTTTCCTCTTAGAGGGTTTGTGCTATTCTCCTAGGGAGACACTGGTTGTGAGTTTTAGGGCCAAGGTTCTCAAAGCAGAAGAGTCTGGAGTGCTGATCTCTTACCAGCGGCCCATGGCACAAACTCAACACTAAACTGCTCACATTACTCTCTGCTAGAGTATATAGTACCAGAGCAATCTTATAGAGCCTGTTTTGTATACCAGAAGCACATGGGTGAACCAAATATAAAACTCAAGACATTTCCTCAAGCACTAATAAAAACATTATCCAAATAGGACTCAGTTTTTTTTTTTTTAAATACAGTAATGTGTTTGCCAGCACATACTTTTGAGGTCTTCTTTGCAAGCTATAAACTCAGGAGAGGAAAAAAAAAATTGTAATTCACTTTTACCATTACAGTTCACATTTTCTACAACTATACTGACCTAAAAGATACATAACATAAAAAATAGCACCACGTGACCAAAAAAATGGTGACACACAGAGATTTGGTGACACACAGAGTAAATTAGAGGGCTTTTTAACTGTTGGTTTCTTTAAGCAGGAAACACTGAGAGTGGGGGAGCCAATGAGGCTCTTGTCAGCACACACAATACCAAGATAGATATATTGCTTGCAATTCCCATAGAGTATATCTTTACAAAAAGTACAAATTCCAAGTTCTGCAGTTGCCCTGGGAACTGCATGTAGAAAAAGTTGCTGTGCACCTGAACTGGCTGTTTGAAAAGAGAAAGAAGGTTTAAAGAAAAAAACAAAAACAAAAAACCACAACACTGCTTGGAGAATTTTGTAGACAGAACTACAAATTCCTTTCCTTTACTGCGAGCACTAACTCACGGTAGAGTGATTCGATTTAGTTACCTGGTGTGTGTGTTTCTACAGTACGGAATGAAGGTAGATTCAGAGGCCAGTAAAAACATTGAAAACCACTGCTCCTTTGGGGTTGGCTAATATAACACTACAATATGTAAAAAGGTCAGCACCACGGGTCATCCAGCTTACCTAACTGGACAACTAACAAAAATTCCAAATGGTTTCCAACTAGAGTTGAATACGTTTTATGGCATTTGGTTTCTGTGTTTGTTATGAAGCAGAGCTATGAACACTGTGATTTGCTTTGCTTGCTTTTGGACACAATGATTAACATATGTATGAATACCTATTAACATTCTTTCATAAGGGAAATAAAGGGGCAAAACCCTAACATATTAGGTAGGGACGAGACAGAGTCCAAAGCCCTGTTCACATTGTATTAAATTATATATTCCTCTTACATTCACCTCAACCAGAATAAAATCAAATTTGAGAATGTATATATACTATATATATAATAATCGCTTTATTATATATATATATAAATTGTCTAACTACCCCCTAAAAGTAATTTTAAATTAGAAAAGGTTACCCATTTGTATCAGCTGACGGCATCCCAGTCTCTCTCCATGGAAATGCACTGGCGCCAGGGCACACAATGAGAGAGTAAGCCTCTTGGCAGAGACGGAGGGTCGACTAGTTGGCATAGCTAAATCACTGGCAGATTTTGGATGAACAGTTCGGCCAAAGAGGAATACTGTCAGCCTGTTTTCCCTGGATACACTGCCCTTCATGCTTTGAGCTCCTTGGGGGAGGGAGGGATGGGGGTGGGAAAGGATAAACACCATGGAGTGTTCCTTCCAGAAACCTTAGAAAAACTGCCAAGAGACCAAGAGATTTCCAGATGGTTGGGAAAACCAAAGATGACAACAAAGCAAATCACAAATAGGCATTGATGAATGTGCTTTGCGTGGGTGCACTATTTTTTTTTTTTTACCATCTTAATCAGGAGCATCGGACACCGTGTGAATTTCCATCCGGGAATCCAGGGCCATCTCTGAGGCCGAGGCATCGTTTTCTAGTTTCTGTTCCGCATACACGTCTGTTCTCTCGGGGGATTCCATGCGACTGCGGACTTCTGCCACGCCGGGGTGGTTTTTCCGCAGGTGCTGGTTGAGGGTGCCTTGGAAAGGGAAGCACTTCCCGCAGATCTCACAGCGGAACGGCTTGTCGTCGGTATGGCCCCGGATGTGGTACTCCAACTGGTCCTTCCGCGTGTACTTCTTCCCGCAGAACTTGCACACGAAGGGCGTGATTCCCATGTGCAGCCGCATGTGCCTGTCAAGACTTCCCTTCTGGTTGAAGGACTTGCCGCAGTAGATGCAGATCAACCTCTCGCTGTACGGGTACCAGTGGCCTCGCGCGCTCCTCTCCCGGGGGCTGCTCTCGAAGCCCGGGCTACTCACCACGGCCTCGCTGTCGGAACCCTGCACCAGGCCCTGCAGATCACTGTGCAGGTGGACGGACAGGGCCCGCTTCTGGCGGGCCCGTCCTCCTCGGAAACAGCTCAGCATCGATCTGGAGGGGCTGGAGTTACTCAAACTTCCGAACGCCTCAGATACACCACCGGCCGGCTGCGAGGCTGCCTGGCAGTAGGAATAGGCGTGCTGGAGCACAGAACCATAGGAACCCACGTTCACGGCCACGACTTGCTCCCCATCAACCATCTCGGTGTGGTACCCGTCGTCTCCCAGGGACGAGCTGTCGGAACAGCTGGGCCGGTCGGACTTCTCCATCTTGACTTTCACCTCGGTGATCTGGCTCTCCCTCCCCAGCAGGTCCCCTTGCTCATGGTCCCCCTCAATTTGGATCTCGTACTCGGAGACGCTCCCACTGCTCCCTCGGTCCGAGTGCCCTTCCTCCTGTAAACGGCTGCTGCGCAGAGCTTTGCTGGGTGTGGTCTCCATCCGCAGATCGCTGCTTGTGGTGGGCTGCCGTACCTGAGAGCAGTATGGCGGGGAGATCTCCACCGGGTTGGCAAAAAAGCTGCTGTCTTTCACTCCGTTGCGGCTCTCCGGGGTCTCTTCCGCACCGACGGTCACCGAGTCCACACCTCCCACACTAATTTTTGAATGGATGCTCTCTAGGATCTGCGTGCACTTGTCAATGACACACTGCATCTGAAGAAAGCTAGCTGCTGTCAGAAAACTGACAACATCCTTCAGCTGCAAGGACATTCTTCCAGTGTAACAAAATGAAAGCAACTGTTCAAACACATTGGGGTTTTTAATCACTGATATTGACAAGCCACTCATGGTACTTAGTGCTGAATGGTCCCGGAAGTAGGGGGAGCTGGCCGCGAGGACGGCTTTGTGGGCTCGGAATGGCTGACCCTGAATGTGGACAATGATGTCACATAGTTTTCCTTGCAGGCGGAGTTCGTTTAGCTGGCTCAGGACGGTGCTGCTGTACTCGGGCACATCAAACTGAATAAAACTGCTGCTGTCCATTTCTACTGACATGAAGCGTAATCTGAGGAGAGAGAGAGTTTCATAATTCACCAGTGACTCCTCACTTAAGTACAAACCATATAAACACAACCGTGCAAAAAAGACCACCACCACCATCACTGTAGGTACTGTACATCTGGGGGTATGCCTGAGCAATTTCCCTCTTACTTTTATTTTCAGTCCTTCATGTCTCGTTTAACTCACCTAAAGCTACATAACTTAATGATCAGTTAGCCTAGCGTCTTAGCTGCCTTTCATCTTGATTGAAGTAAAACATGTTACACATAGTAGGGCCATCTTTGCTCTAATTGAGAACTTGGTATCCTTTTGAGAAACATATTTTCCCATTTCACCTACCTTTGAGGAGTTGCAGTACTCTGTAAAAGATAAGTAAATTCATTTTTTAAAATGTTCTGCTTTATGTGCATACTTTCAACTGGTGTTTTTCAAGTATATGTCACACCGGATACACTGAATGGAGCCTAAGCCCTTTTTAGTTGAGAATTTGAGTTGCTGTCTTGATGTACATTTTTTCCCCTTCGGCTCTACACACCTTTATCTCCTTTGGGGTCGGTAATTCACAGAGCAATGCTCGATCTCCTTCAGTGAAGAGGTTTTAGAGGGTAGGAGCAAGAGTGATGGGCATACCAGGAGTGTATCATCCTCTGCCGGTGCTTATGACGTGAACTACCCCCCTGCCTAGAATCCACAGCTCTGATTACGCAAAACTACAGAAGGTGTAGACCTCAGGCTGCATTCTCTGACCACAACCAAATTAGATCTGACATTTATATTTCTGTTTTTAAAGCCCAATCAATAGAAATTTAAACACCTCCTGAATAAGTACTGAATCAAAGAGAAAAATCAATAAGGAATAAAGTTGTTCAGAAAATAGGAAAACTCACATGAAATCTGCAGTAAGAAGGGTTTAGGAATGAAATTTATTTATATGTCCAACTTAGTTGACAATGCATCCAAAAAGAAATGGATAGATAATGTGATAAAGCAAACAGAGCAAAATGTTAACATGTGTGGCATCTAGATTCAGTATACAGTTGTTTGTTTATAATAAAATTCAACTTTTCAGTATGCTTGAAATTTTTCACAATGAAATGCTCGGGTTCTCAAATAACAAATTTTAACAGGCAATATCAATGCCTTAAAACACTTTTATCATTGAAGAATAAAAATAAATAAAATCACTTAAGACGTTAGAAAAGGAACAATAAGTCAAATCCAAAGAAAACAAAAAAGTAATATAGAAGAGTATTTAATCACAGAGACAAAGTTTTATATTTTAAGATAAGACAATGTGCAACTAAATTTAAGACTCCTTCAGAAAAAGATCCATCAGTGTGATAAATTACATTAGAATATTTTTTAATCACATCAGAATTTGTTAAAACATTTTAGAGAGGAATCCTGTGCCCTTATTTATTCTAGATTTATGATTGAAATCAATCTGAAATCTGAGTGACATAAATATATTTTTAGGATAACAAAAATTGGCAGGATTAAATTAAAAAGAAACAGAAGTGCTAAAGCACAAATGACCTTCAGGCCATTCACACTGTTCTAGATGCATGTGCAAACAGGTAAAGCATCTCTGTTCATATGGCATGTATCTGCTACCAGGAAATGGCAAACAGCACAAAGACGACTGTCAACTTTACCTCAGTAAACAGACTTCACTAAACAGACTTTCTTTAATATGCTAAAGGAAATATTAGCAAAATAACTCATTAAAGGACTAATATATTATGATCAAGTGTAAGGATGCCTCTCTGTAGTCGCTAAGTCGTGTCCGAGTCTCGCGACTCCACGGACTGCAGCCTGCCAGGCTCCTTGTCCATGGAGTTCTCCAGGCAAAAATACTAGAGTGAGTTGCCATTTCCTTCTCCAAGGATGGCTATATATTATGAAGTATACAAATATAATTTACAATCTCAATAAGTCAAAGGTGAAAAACCATATGGCCGTATCAATTCTATACTGAATATGCATTTTAGAAAGTTAAGGAAAGTTAAGTTACTTTCAAAGTAAGGAACAGAATACTCAATAAGCTAGTAAGGCCAGAACAATATTTTCTTAATATAATAAACAGTGTCTACTGCAAACCAATGGCAACATCACCTGGAAAAAGGAAACACATCTGCATTTCCCAAAATGTATTTAGTAGAACATAAGCCCCAAGCTCACCATCACGACTTCCTAGGACTTAAAAATATTAGCATAATAACCCATCTGCAAAGTCCTATGGACAAGAATTCTATTCAACTCAACAGTTTGCAAACTTATTTAACCATGAAGCTCTTCTCTCAAGGTACACATATTAATATTCCAAAGAATCAGTGTTCCCGGGCACACATTCTGGTAAACACTTTTGTAGAATTCCCGTTAATGCCTGCAAAGCTAGAAGGTTGTTTACCCACTACTTCTTTTACCTAACATTGTTCTTGACGTTCCAGGCAAAGCAACGAGAGAAAACTAAGACATATAGCCTTTAGAAAAGAGGAGGTGAAATGACTTTTCACGGGAGATACGATCATTTACACAGAAAATACAGAAAGAACTGCTTGAAAAAAATCTGTTAGAATCAGGACCTAATAACAGGAGGATTCCAAATATTATTATTCATAAAAAACAGGTTAGGTAAGCTAACGACAAGTTACAACCAACAACAGTAACAAACTAGAGAACACTTGGGGGATAGACAAAAAAATAGGATCTACAAGAAGAGAACTCTAACTCAAATAAGACAAAAACACACACAAGAAAACACACATACGCTTCTGGCAGGAAGATTTGATACTGTGAAGATGAACACATTTCCTGTAAGTTAGTTTATAAATATAATGCAGTTCAATGGGGTATTTTATTAGAAATCTGACAAAATGATTTTAAAATTCATCTAGAACATTGCTGTCCAACAGAAATATACTGTAAGCCATGTGTAATGTTTTCTAGCAGTTAACATTGTTTAAAAGTAAAAATATAAACTTTAAACCATTTTTTAAACCCAATATAGCTAATACATTACCATTTTAAGATCAACATTAGAAAGTTATTCATGAGATATCTTATATTCTTGTTTCTACACTGTCTTTTTTTTTTTTTTCCATTTTATTGATTAGGAAACTGAGATATAAGAGAAGGGTCTTACTCAAGGTTACATGCGTATTTCCACAACACTCTTAGAATTTCATATGTCATACTAAGTCGTTGAAGCATGATGTATATTTTATATTTATAGCACATCTCAGTTTGGAATAACTACATTTCAAGTGCTCAATAGCCATAAGTGGGCAGTGGCTACCATACTGGGCAACAAAGATCTAGAAGAATAAATACTGAAAAAATTATAGAAAAAGAAAACTACAGCCAAACATACAGACGTCGAAATGGATGAGTAAGCTATAATTCATTCATTTTGTAAATACACACTGAGTGTATGTATTTATACACTGTATAAAGTATGCTTGGCACTAGGGACCCAGGTGAGCTTCAATTCTTTTGTTGTAAACTGTAGTAAGAGCTGTGAGATCTTTCATAATGGAGGACAGAAGGGTGATACCTCAGCTGAGACCTCAAGGAAGAGTAAAAGTTAGCCAGATATTGGGGGGTGCTGCAGGGAAACGTTCCAGTCTTCCAGACAGAGGGAGTCACATGCACAAAGGCTGAGAGGCTGAGTCGGGAAGGAAGGAAATGCTGGAGCACTGCGGCACAGCTAGGGCGAGGAGCAAGGGCAGAGAACACGTGAGGCGGCCAAGGCAGGCAGAAATCAGATGGGCAGGGTGGGCCTTCAGGGGCCGTTTTCAGTCAGTGACAGAGGAAGATTTCTGGAAGTAGATGCTGCTTGGATAACATGAATAAATACTAATAAAGTCAGATCCCTTCTTCACAACACACTCAAAAATAACTTTGAGAAGGCGTTTCTGAGCACACAAAGACAGATATCACAAGAAAGGAAGATTTAACTATTTAAGTATAATAAAAACTTCTTTACATCTAAAAAATATATTTGTATCATAAAAAAGAGATAAATTATCAAAAGTATACAACATCCATGGCAGAGAATTATAAAACTCTTACAAATCAGTAACAGCCAAACAGGACAACTGAAAAATGAGCAAAGAATATGAACAGATGCTTAAAAAAAAATTAAAATAGCCTTTAAACATGGGGATAAAATGCTTAACAACTTCATCAGTAAGCCAAAATATAAAAATTAACACAAGACACAATTCTTCTTTCTCAAACTGCCCAGGCTTTTAAAAGCGCAACTCAGTAGGCAGTGACTATAGGAAGAGAGATGCTCTCATATACTCTGGTAAGCAAATAAAACAAATGCCTTAAAATGGGAATTTCTCTCGACTTAGCACTCTATACCATCAAAAAAAGTCATGAAAAAAGACATAAAAATTTACTCATAACTACATTCAATTACAAAGCAAAGAATGGAAACAACCTGAATAAACGTTCAACAATAAGGGGATTATTAAAGTGCGACACACCTATATACCGGATACCAAGTTACTACTAAAATGATGTTAAAGAAGAATTCAGAGTTCCACAAAATACAAGTACTATGAGGGTAGGAATTTTTATCTGTTATATTAACCATCTGCCAGATAATTGCCTGGCACATGGTGAGTACTCAGTAAAAACGTGGTGAATAAATATATAGTCACACAGCAAAAAATCAGATCAACTGCAAATGAACAGGAAGGATTTTTATGGGTGATGGAAATGGTCTAAAACTGAATTATGATGATAGTCTGACAACTTTTTAAGTTTACTAAAAAAGTCACTGAACTGTATACTTAAGATGGGTGTTTTTATATGTAAGTTATACCTTGATAAAGCTGTTAGAAAAATCAGGTGATCATAGAATATAAAGGATATTTCTAAAAGTATGTATTTATAAATATTAAATGAACATAGATAATATTAAAGAATATATACAAAACATTTACATTAATGAAACAGTAAAGATGTTTTAACTTTCTCTGCATTTTTCTGTATGATCCAAACTTCTACAGTGAACATGCATTTCTTGGAATGACATATATATATACACATATATACATTAAAATCCCAACTAGATGATAATTTGACAGACACTGGAATATAAAATGGTGCAAATACTATGAAGGGCATTTCAATAGTATCCAGCAAAATTACAAATGATACCCCATGACTGAGCAATTTTAGCTCTCGGAATTCATCATAGCATAGTTCATGATAAACGACTGGAAACAAACTAAATTCTAATCAAGAGGAGCCTGACTAATAAACTATGATATGTCCATACTAAAGACTACTCTACAACCAAAAAAATAAATAAGGAAGCTCTTTTCATACTGTTATGAAACAATCACTATAATATATTGCTGAATGAAAAAACCAGATGCAGAGCAATATATATGATACTCTATTTGTACAAAGCAAAGTGAAAACACATATATCTGTGTCAACATATACAGATACGAGCACAATATTTCTGGAATGATGCACAAAAACAAACAGCCTATTGGGAGGGGGAAATAACCGAGTAGCTGAAAGACCCATTAGCTTTCAGTGACTCATTTTAGACTCTTAAAATTTCTGAGCCATGTGGATGTATTACTTATTCAAAACAGGTAACATTAAAAAAAAAATTTAAGGCACTTCATCTAGTTTTAAAAAAATAAGATCATAATATATTCATTGGAAGAATTTGGATTCAGATGTGGATTCAAATGATGCTGGATTTCCATTTATAAAACCTTGGGCAAGGTACTTTATAACTTTTCCAAGTCTCAGTTTTGTTTTGTTTTTTTTTTTTTTAATGGTAATAGTCTTTGCCTCATGGGTTGGAAGCAATCTGTACAACAGATGCCTGGCACATGGCAATCAATGTTATTAGCTACTGAGACTTTATCTAGGGGACGGGATGGTGTAACAAGGAGAACTGGTTTTGAAATTAGACTTGTCTATGAATCCTGGCTGTGCTACTTTCTAATAAGAATAACAACAATGAACGTTTAAATAATTACGTGGCCTTAGACAAATCTGTTTTTGCCTAGAAAATCTATGGACGGAGGAGCCTGGTAGGCTGCAGTCCATGGGATCGCGAAGAGTCAAACACGTCTGAGAGACTTCACTTTCACTTTTCTCTTTCATGCATTGGAAAAGGAAATAGCAACCCACTCCAGTGTTCTTGCCTGGAGAATCCCAGGGACGGGGGAGCCTGGTGGGCTGCCATCTATGGCGTCGCAGAGAGTCGGACACGACTGAAGCGACTTAGCAGCAGGAGACAAATCAGTTAACTTTGATCTCTGTATGAAAAGCTTGTGGAAGAACTATTACCCAACACAACTGATGTAAAATTGAATGAAGGAAATTCATGCAATGAATGAGTATAATAGCTTAGGTATAATAAGTGCCTATCTCGTGCTAAACATCTTACATATATTAACTTCTCTTATCAATCTGAGGGGAATACTACGTTGCCATTTTATAGATGAAAAAACTGAAGAAAAGAAGTTAA
Source organism: Budorcas taxicolor (assembly GCF_023091745.1). Taxonomy (NCBI): domain Eukaryota; kingdom Metazoa; phylum Chordata; class Mammalia; order Artiodactyla; family Bovidae; genus Budorcas; species Budorcas taxicolor. The sequence goes on along the minus strand of NC_068920.1, from coordinate 156,858,325 downwards.
GACACTTGCCACAGGTCCCAGTGCTAATGGATGAACTTAGTTTGGAGCCAGAGGTCAGGCTCATAACTACACCAGCCTGCCTTCTAGAAACACACCCACTGCCTGGCACCTGCCAAGTGGTCAAATGTTACCTATTCATTACAGTGTTTTCAGGACACACAAGGGTGTGTAAACAGTGACTTTTGGAATTAAAGGGCAAAAGGAAGGTGGGTTCAGGTTTTTTAAAGGTACAGCGTCCTGGGCAAAAAAACAGTAGAAAAAGGAAAACAAAAAAGCATTTCTGAAATAGTGTAAAATTGAAAACAGTTCCACAATGAGGCTTCTTCCTCCATGTGGCTTTTTATCTTCTTCTCAGAAAGCAGAGAACTGCACTTGAAAGAAAATCACTGAAGAGAAAAATGAAAAGACCACGATTAACACCTAAGAGAGGAATTCCATTTTTCTGCAAAATGAGAAAGGAAGTGCTCCACTCTCCTCTCCTTGACACTGACACCTCCTTTCGGCTGTGACAATGAGATTCAGAGAGTCTAGCCTCCAGCTGCTAACAAGCCGACACTCGAGGGAGAAGATTCTCAGAGACTGACACACAAGGAAATTACCGGGAACTTAAGTCCTGGTCACATTACCAGGTTAAAGGGAGCAAAGGCGTAACTGATCACAAGTCTACACCAGGCCTGACTTATCAGGTCCGGCGGTCCGGAAGTAAAGGAAGTCAGAACCTCTTAGAGAGGCATCAGATTCAAGCAGCACCCTCCATACTCCTCTGTATCCTCTGTATTAGCCATTTCCCAGCATGGTCTAATCACTGGTTCCTCGCGGGTCTGGACCTCTCCTGTGAATGGAATGACAGCGGGCCCACATCTAAGTTAGACCACCGTTTAATTTTATCTTTAAAGTAACATATATGCATATGGTCAAACTTCAAACTATAGGACAGAAAAATATAAAGTGGGTATCTTCATTCTCCTCAGGTCTCTTCTTCCAAAGATAATCACTGGGCAGCGTTTGTGGGTGTTCTTTCAGAGAAAACTATAAACACATGTCATCATAAACTGTCCTGTACGCTGCTTTTTAACAATGTATTTAAGGGGCTACCCTGGTGGTCCAGTGGTTAAGAATCTGCCCTCCAATGCAGGGGATGCGGGTTCGATCCCCAATTGGGGAACTGAGGTCCCATGTGCTACAGGATCACCGAAGCCCAGGCACCACAACTACTGAGCCCGAGTGCCCTGGAGCCCGTGCTCAGCAACAGGAAAAAGGCCACGGCGCCACAACGAAGACCCAACGCAGCCGAAAAAAAAGGGTCTAACACTCCTTAAAATCCTTCCACGGCAGCCCAAGTTCATCCACTTCATCCTCTCTTCTGATTCCTTCGGATTCCATGGAGAGCTGTGTCTCCACGTGCTCAGCCGGTCCCCAGGTGATGCTAAAAGCAGGAAACCATTCAAACGGTCACAGCATTTCCTCCCAGCAGAGGGACTGCTGCGTTAGTTTCACATCCATCGATAAGGCCAACTCACCTCCCAAGAGGTAGCAGCAACTGTCCTTTCACCAACAGCACATGAAAAGCTTGTACCCCTCGTAACTGCCAACAATGAGTATCAAACTCGCTCACTTTTGCCACACTGACAGGTTACAAGTGGCATCTCATTGTGCTGTGACTTAATTATAAATGAGGTAGCTCATCTATTCTGGTGCTCAATGGCAACTTGTCTGTTTGTCTTTCAACTGCCTACTCATCTCCTTTGCCCATATCTGACTCTTTTATTGAATTGTCAGAGTTCTTTGCAAATTAAGAAAATTAGCCTTCTGTCAAACATGCTGCAAGTATTAGATTTAACTGCCATCACTAAATGGCATACTGACTGGGAATTTAAATTATTTTTCTACATTTATAGGAAACATTCAATTTCCATCTTCTACATGCACATAACCAAAGGGAATTCAAAGATAAATAAGAGTCCCAGCCTTGTAGTTTGTTACAGGCTTACTGCAGATTCCTCCCGACTCCGAGAGATAGGGGAATGGAATTCATTTTTGATAATGCAGAAAAGTGATTTATATTGCTTTTTCATTTAGACTAAGTTGGCAGCTGCTACAGAAAACAATAATGAATTTGATTATTCCACTCATCAAATACATCAGAATCAGTATTCTTTCACTCAGCAGATTTATCACAGCTCTTTCTGTCCCATTAGAGTTCGGTCGCTCAGTCGTGTCGACTCTTTGCGACCCCATGGACTGCAGCACACTAGGCCTCCTGGTCCATCACCAACTCCCAGAGCCTACTCAAACTCATGCCCATTGAGTCAGTGATGCTATCCAACCATCTCATCCTCTGTCGTCCCCTTCTTCTCCCACCTTCAATCTTTCCCAGGATCAGGGTCTTTTCCAACGAGTTGGTTCTTTGCATCAGTTGGCCAAAGTATTGGAATTTCAGCCTCAGCATCAGTCTTTCCATCAGTCCTGAATATTTAGGACTGACTTCCTTTAGGATTAACTAGTTGGATCTCCTTGCAGTCCAAGGGACTCTCAAGAGTCAACAACACAGTTCAAAAGCATTAATTCTTCGGCGCTCAGCTTTCTTTATAGTCCAACTCTCACATCCATACATGACAAAACCACCCCCAATTAGATATTTACGTTGCTATATTTTAATTAAAAAACAAGTATATATAAACTGGATATTTTTCTTCAATACCATTAACACTTATTTGAACAATACTTATTTTGCTTTTGTTTGTAAAATTATACTTTGGATAAGAATGTGAAATACTTCTTTTTTAAAACATACCTGAAGAGGATATTAGTTAAAATGGTCTGCTGGCAAGTTCAAAATTGTCAGCTCCTCTATTCCTTCATAACCCTCTTCTGCTCATTCAACTAATGGACACACAAACCTTTCTGCTCTCCAGTTTCCTTCACTGGAATCCTTTCACACCTCTGGAGGCAGCTCTCACCTTGCACACAGCCCCTGCCACAGTCAGCTGAGGAGACTCTGCCATCACTGGTCCAAACAGTGGGTTCTGGGAAGGATGTGGGCAGCCTTCCCATCCGTCCAACCACCCCCACACCAGCCTCGGCAACTGTAAAAGGGAATCCCTGCCATCTTCCACCACACTTCTGAGCCTCCCCTCGATACCTGGGAAAGCCCGTTACCACCATTATCAAAAACCAACGTTTACTGAACGCTCCATACAAGCTGAGCAAGTTTTAAAGGCCTTTCTGAATCATCTTGACCTTGCACGAGAAGGCAGGTACTATCACCCTCACTTGAGAGGTGAGGAAACTGAGGCTCCAAGAGGCTAACTTTTTCAGGACTGTTGCAAAGTCTGGCCATCTAGAGCCCCTACACAATAATCCCTTATGCTTGTTTGATTTGCCCAAGGTAACAGCAGGACCACTCAGGGAGGCAGGGGAGTTGAGAAAAAGGCAGGAGGACAAGAAAGCTTGACCTAGCTTACACTCCTGCCCAAGGGTGGTGGCCAGAGAAAGGGACAGTGACAAGTGACAAATATCCTCCCACTGCTGCCCAGGGCTCTGAGTCCTTCCTCTGTGAGGAGGAGGGAGGTGGAGAAGGCAAAGGGGCGCATTTCAGTAACACCCGCCAAACTTACAAGCGCACACACCCTGTGAGTGAGCAGCCTTAGTTCCAGGAATTTACGACAGCACCCTCTTTCAAGATCAAAATCTCCCTCTTTTCTGGATCAAAGCCACGCGTAGAAGGAAGGGCCCTGAGCAGAAAACAAGTCCCAGGTGGCCCTCCAGCTGCAGTATATTATGCCCTCCACACTCACAGCGTTTACTCCCTCTGCCCCATCAGAGCCCTGCACCCTGGCTGGTTTTAACCTGCTTTAAATAAACAGCTATCTTTATATGCTAAAGCCTCTGTTCATTAGAACCCACGGATCTCGGGCTCAAGTAAGCGGTCCTTCTGGTATTCCAGGGTGAAAGTCACAGACAGCACATGCTGCCAAGAAGACACAAGTTCAGCCCAAGTTCAAGAGAATCCAAAGCAGCACCGAGAGTGGAGTTTAAAAAGCAGGAGCAGGGACTCCCTGGTGGTCCAGCGGTTAGAAACCCGCCTTCCAATGCAGGGCACGCAGGTCTGATCGTGGCTGGAGCACTAAGACCTCACACGCCACAGGCAGCCAAGCCAGAGCCACGAGCTACTGAGCCCACAAGCTCTGGAGCCTGCGCTCCGCCACTAGAGAGGCCTGTGCGCTGCCACTAAGACCTGGGGCAGCCAAATAAACAAACATTCTTAAAAAAAGAAAAGCAGAAGCAGAGTGTGAGGGGCTACCCAGGACTGACCAAGTAGCGAGGAAGCCAGCTCTGAAAGCACTGAGGAAGCAGCAAGGCCAGCGCAGGCCAGAACCACGCGGGGCCAAGAGTGAGCAGGCTCGGAAGAGCATGGCCACAGGCTGGAGAGCTAGGACAGACTGGATAGCCAGAGAAGGGAGGCCACTCACTCGGGGAGGCAGTGTGGGCACAAGCCACAGGGGAGAGGTGCTGGCCCATCAATTACCATACACGTCAGCCAGGGAGACCCGACTGACAGGCTTGAAGTAAAAGGTGAAGGAGAGGGATCCTAGAAATAAATGTGCATGCACGCTCTGAAAAGAAAACAAAAATCTGATGCAAGACCATATGACAACAAGGCTTAGCGAGTAAAGCTGCCTGAAATCTTTTCGAGCTCCCACCCAAAAAAGGAACATATGACCACACCCAGGCATCAGGACAAGAGGCTGTTCTGAAATGTTACAAACAAGGGAATGATATCCCCTAATCAGGAGTCCAAAGCTCACTAGGAATACACACATTTTACCTGAAGGAGCTTTAAAAAAAGCCACTTCGCAAAGACAGGGAAACCGGCTGACCATAATCTAATAGACACAGCTGACCCTGGGAAGGGTGGACAGACACCCGCTCATCACCACTCTGCTCTTCCCCACAGCCTGCTCCATCCACTGAGTGTGAGCGAATGAGGCGAAAGGGCCATGAGTGCGCTTCTCTGTGATCACGACAGGCTCACATAAAACGCCTGATTCATGGAAAATACAGCTCCCCAAGATTTCAAAGGTACAGCATCCTTACCCATTTCTTAGAAACCACTAGCACTGAGCGACTTCACTTTCACTTTTCACTTTCATGCACTGGAGAAGGAAATGGCAACCCACTCCAGTGTACTTGCCTGGAGAATCCCAGGGACGGGGGAGCCTGGTGGGCTGCCTGCTGTCTATGGGGTTGCACAGAGTCAGACACGACTGAAGTGACTTAGCAGCAGCAGGGCACGTAAGAAGGGCCCTATTATTTCCATTTAATGTCATTACAGTCTTATGACAACATTTTTTAAAACTTATTTTGTATTGGGGTGCAGCCGATTCAATGTTGTAAGTTTCAGGTGAACAGCAAAGGGACTCAGTCATACATACGCATGTATCCATTCTCCCCCAAACTCCCCTCCCATCCAGGCTGCCACATAACACTGAGCAGAGTTCCCTGTGCTATGCAGTAGGTCCCTGTTGGTTATCCATTTTAAATACTGCAGTGTGTACATGTCCAGCCCAAACGCCTTAACTATCCTTTCCCCTCCCCTCCCCACCGCCCCCAGTATGACACTGTTTTTTTAAAGATGGGACTACCACCAAAAAATAACTAAATGAAAAGCAGGGGTGAGTTTATTTATAATAAAGACATAGAGGCCTTTGCAAGCATGACATAAATCCCAGAAGCAACAAAGACAAGCACAAATACATCTGACAACACAGAAACATATGACAACCCCCCTCCCCATCAAAACCAAAAGATAAACGACGTTTTGAGGGAAAGTACATGCACCTTTGACAAAGGGCTACTTTCCAAATTCCTTAATTTATATTATAACTCAAACAGATTTGGGCTCACACAGATAATCCTACAGAAGAAGGGGCAAAAGATATGAACAGTTCAGAGAAAAGGTGATCAAAAAACATATGAAAAGATATTTAGCTTTATTCATGATCGAGAAATGTGAATTACAAAAAGAAAAAATGACATACCATTCCCAGCCCATCAGACCTGCACACATTTTTAAATGTGTGACAACTATACTCCAATAAAAATTAATTTTAAAAAAGTGTGCAGGTGTAATCCTTAGGGATAATCTGGTAACATTGATCAAGATGTAAAAAGCATTTACTAGTTGGTCCACAATTAACTACTAAGAATTAAGCCTACAAATACACAGTTCTTACAATAGCATATTAGGATATATGAAACAAGGATGTCTGCTGAGCATTTTTATTCACTATAGCAAAAAAAAGGAGAGGGGAAATGAGCTCAAAATTCATGGAGAGAAGACTGGTTCAAAAAAACAAAAACCCAATCAACAATGAAACACTACCCAGATATTAAGAATAGACAAGACCTCCCTGGAGGTTCAGTGGTTAAGACTCCTCGCTCTCATTACAGGCAGCATGGGTTCGATCCTTGGTTGGGGAAGATCCCACATGCCAGAAAAAAAAAAAAAAGGAGGAGACAGATCTGTATCCTTCGACCTGAAAAGGAGCTCTAATATTTAGCCAGAACAGTGGATGTGGGAGTTGGATCATAAAGGAGGCTGAGCACCGAAGGATGGATGCTTTCCAACTGTGGTGCTGGAGAAGACTCTTGAGAGTCCCTTGGACTGCAAGGAGATCCAACCAGTCAATCCTAAAGGAAATCAACCCTGAATATTCCTTGGAGGAACTGATCCTGAAGCTGAAGTTCCAATACTTAGGCTACCGGATGCAAAGAGCCGACTCCTTGGAAAAGACCCTGACACTGGGAAAGATTGAAGGCAGGAGGAGAAGGGGATGACAGAGAATGAGACGGTTGGATGGCATCACCGATTCAATGGACATGAGTTTGAGCGAACTCTGGGAGATGGTGAAGGACAGGGAAGCCTGGCGTGCTGCAGTCCATGGCGGTCGCAAAGAATTAGACACGACTGAGCAACTGAACAAGATATAAAAAAATATGTCTGTACATATCTGATTTCCTTCACATACTTTTCTCAAAAGAACAAGTATGTGCTGTTGTAGCGATTTTGGAAGGAATCGCATGAAACCACTGGTGTTGGTGACTTTTGGGAATGAGGACTAGAGACTGGGAAGAAGAAAGGGGAACAGACTTTTATACTTCTTTGAATTTTTTATCATATAGCTGTATTAGTCTCACTAAAAGTTTTTTTAAGCTATGTTTTAGGATTCTACCTAAAAAGATGCAATTTTTAAAACCAAAGAATCTAGAGAAAGATAGGCTGCAGCTGGATAATTACTGTATCAAGCAGACAATTACAGAGGCGGAAACAAAGAACTGAGAGAGCAATGACAAGACTGATTACTTCTGACCAAAGAAAAATCTTTAATCCAACAGAACAAAGAAAAACTTCATGGCGGAAGCAATATTTGAACAGGACTTTGCATTTCAAATGGAACAGGAAGAAGACTCCAGGCAGAAGTCTGGGAGAATCAAAGAACAGCGGGGCGAAAATGTACGGTGTCTGGGGCAGTGGCCAGGCAGGCCCCAGGTACAAGGAGTGACCAGGAAAAGAGGAATGCCACGGTGGGAACGTGGACGTCCTTGAATACCAGACTGGAAATCTCAAACTGGATTCTGGTGGCTGCCAATTTGAACACGAGTCCAAAGAAGGACTCAATAGGACTTGGAGACTGAGGTACGCTATCCACTTTGGAAGGCAAGTTAGCTCCGCCTCAGACAAGCTGCCTTTAGGCTGCCCTCTGGGCAACTGAACCGAGTTGGCCAATAAACCATTTGGGAGTAAACAAAAACCGTAGTAGCCAAGGACCCATGTGCTAACATGTGGTTACTCAGAGAGAGAAAACAGACAAGACAGCGGAGAACAGATACGCTCCCACTGTAACACGGAGTCTCATGGAACAGGACACATCCACGTCTAGTCCTCCCTTCAACACACCGCTTCACTGAACTAGCACAATTCGGCGCCATGCCTTTTGTTAGGCTGTGAGGGCTTCCCTAGTGGCTCAGAGGTTAAAGTGTCTGCCTGGAAGGCGGGAGACCCGGGTTTGATCCCTGGGTCAGGAAGATCCCCTGGAGAAGGAACTAGCAACCCACTCCAGTACTCTTGCCTGGAGAATCCCATGGAGGGAGGAGCCTGGTAGGCTACAGTCCATGGGGTTGCGAAGAGTCAGACACGACTGAGTGACTTTACTTCACTTCAAGGAAACTGAGCAATGAAAACCAGAACCTAGACGAGTGCCCTCTTCCCACAGTGCTAACCCATTCCAAAGAGAACCTAAAGATAAGAAAAGACACTTGCATGTCACCTGGGCAAAATACCCACAGAAGTCTTGAAATCCCCTCAACAAAATCCCTGGGTCAAGTCCAGGCACTGTTTCCCCATAATGACAACTGAGCAAAAGTACAAGTGTAAAACCTAAGCAACTGAGGGGTGCTGATTCCTGAGCCGGCTGTGCTGCTGAGTGCACGCCCCCGCGGGTGAGCTCTCTGCGGGCAGTGACTGTGTGCCCAGAGTCTAGCAGAGAGAGGCCCTCAGCAACCCCAACCAAGCTAGTGGCTCAGCTTTCAACTTTTCCTGCTGAACACCCAAGAGATGTAGGATCATCTCACCAGCAGGAAAAATCTAGCAAGGTAGTTCACTCCCATCTAACCCATAAACACTCTCACTTGCTTCACTTCGTTTAAAAATACCCGGTGACACTTCCAAGAAAGGAAAGCAAGGTTACAAATCTGGAAGTTGTTTAAGGCACCAGGAGGCACCCATTATTCTGCATCAAGATGCTCATGATTCCAAACCCAGATTCGCACCTGCTGGCTTCAGTCACTTGCTGATACTGGAGACACAACTCACGCTAGACTTCATCAGGCACTGAAGACCCTGAAGATCCCTAGTTTTCATTCTTAAACAAAAAGTCATTAAAAAGACTGCAGATGGGAGCACTGGGGACAACAGGCGTGGAAACGGCAGTAACAACGCTATAAAAATAACTTTGCTAGGTATTTCTGCCTGGGTCTAGGTCAAAACTAAAATTGAGCTGTCATGAATTACAATCTAATCCTTCAGAAAGTAGCAGCCGAAAAACACCAGGCCTGCCTGAAACATTGTGGTGCTGCTGAAACCCAACGCAAGGAAAAAAAAATAAATAAAATGGCATTCCGTGATGGATATTCATGAAGCACTCATCCTAATTTAAAAGAAAACAAGTCTAGAGTTCTTACTGCATTAATTCATGTGAGCCTGAAAGAACATTTTTATCCAAACTGTGAGATTTCCTACCAAGGCGCTAACATTCTCCAAGTCTGCTCAGCTACACTAATTCTGAGAGCGCAGTGTGGTTTGACAGTGGGGATTGTCTTTCAGTCAGTACAAAACATCAGAAGCGTCTTCTGAGCTTTCCAAGCAGGGTAGGAATGCATTCTTTAACCTGACTGGCAATAGCAGTTACCGAGCTCCACCTGTGTACTCTACGCTAAATAAGCTCGATTTGCTCACCGAATCTTCACGACAACACCATGAGACAGACACCGCAGCTGCACCGATTCTACAGATGGAAAAACACTCAGAGAAACTAAGACCCTCTCCCAGTTCATCCCAACTCACTAATGGCTGAGCCAAGATTTGAACCTAGATTTGACAGTCTCCAAAACCAGGATTCTTCCCTCCTATAAGAGTAAGACTTTAATCCAGGCACAGTGGTGAGAATTAGGGGTTTTATTGTGCTAGAGCCTTACTGATCACCTTTGAGTGGAAAAAAAAAAAATTCTCACTTAAGGGTGTATCATTACACCATTACACCAACACAGTAATAATTAAGGGGTTACAATTTCTTGTACTTTGCAGCCATTTCTCTGCATAAAGTCCATTCTTTTTACTTCTATGAAGCGGGCAATTAGATGTTTAAAATCCTATCATGAAATAGAAAGATAAAGGAATAAATTTCAGTTAAAGGAATAAATAAGGAACTTCCCTGGTCGTCCAGTGGTTAAGAATACGCCTTGCAATGCAGTGAAATGTGGGTTCGATCCCTGGTCCAGGAAAATCCCACATGCTGCAGGGCAACTAAGCCCACGCACGGCAAATACCGAACCTGAGCTCTACAGACCTCGTCACAACTAGAGAGAAGCCCAAGCTCCGCAATGAAGATCCCCATGCCACAATTAAGACCTGATGCAGCCAAATAAATAAAATTAGAAAAGGAAAACAAATAACTATGCTTTCTTGGGGCAAAGAGCCCAATCAAGTCAAAGAGGTGCATCTTATCTGCACACTGCTGGCATGTCAAGGGGCACTGGACCTGGGAAATAGATTAAGTCCGAACCTCTTATGCTGAAAGGATTAGAAAAGTTCACCTTGAATTGCTTTCTTCCATGAGGTTTTCCATGCCATCAATACAACCAGAAAATAACCATTAGAAATTAAACTGACTTCAGTTGGTGAGCTTCACTAAGCTAAATTCAGCAGTTTGTCAGCCACAAAACATTAAATGGACACAATCAAGAAGTCTGAAAAACATGAAGCAGAATTCACACTTGAGAAAGATGAAAATTAATGGGAATAAAACATAATGATGCATTCCAGACTCGTGATACAGACATTTCTGACAACTGCTTCAGCTGGAAGGTGGAATGAGGATCCAGAGACACGCAGAAACCCAGAGCTCAGTAGACACACCGAGGTTCAGCAACCTGGCATGTCCCCACCTTGACACATTTACACCTCACAATAATAATGACGATGATGAAAACTTACTAAGCGGTTACCAAGTGCTATAAACTTTGCCACCTCCTTCACATACTTTTCTTCTTCATTTCAAAATCCACAGAACCTTAGGAAATGGCTTTTATTATCCCCACACTACAAACGAGAAAACAAGAGAGTCAAAGACATTATATAAATGGTCCAAGCTCACACGGCTAGTAAGGAGCCCTGCTGGGATTCAAATCCAGACCTGATGCCCAAGCTCATGTTCTTTCCCCACAACCTCCCACTGAAGAATTACATGACTTTTTCTTTTTCCATAATCCAGAGCAAATATTTTAATGTTGCAAAGATTCGTTTTACGTTATCTGCACTCCAAAAAGGAAAGCTGAAAACACCTGCCTTAAACAGTACTAGACATCAATGACATATGACAGAAAAAACTGATAATAAAAGAGTCTCCTTTAAAAAGAGAGGATTCAAAAAAATGTTTTTAAGTCATTTACCATCAAAAACCATTAAGTGTTTACATACCTGTTACAAAAGTACAGCTACAATATTAGATAAGTATTAAGACAAAACGCCCTCCAAAAACGCCTCTTCCAACTGGGACAAGAGCAAGTTCAATAACCAAGGAACAAGCGCTGAGTCCTGTGCTTTAGATTCTGAGTGCCACAAAGGCATGGATGGGGGTAGGGCGGTCAGGGAACACCCTCTGGAGGAAGTATATCTTCAGCAGGGGCTTGAAGGAAGTGAAATGGAGAATTTACACAGAGCAGAAAAAGGAGGCCGGTACTTCAGAAGGGGGAACTAGAGGAGCAAGGGCCTAGAGGCAGTCACAAACTCTCTTCTGCAGGAGACAGACGACAGACAGGGAGGAGAAGCAGTGAATAAGGTCCAGGGAGGCGACCAGGGGCCAAACCAAGGAGAGCCTTGAAAAGACCAGGTGGGCACTGACTGGACACAAAGTGGCAGGCAGAGGACTTTGAAAATGGTATAAATACCATAGCCTTTTAGCTGATGTCCTAGCCCTGAGCCTCCCCTGCCCCTCCTGCGAATGATCATGACCTCTAGTCTCTGGCCTCTCACCACTGACTTCAGAATGGTTTCAACTTTGGCCTAGTGCTCAAGTTCTTTCAGGAACCAGCCCAGACAATCTTTTCCTCTTATCCCTTCCTATATGCACCCTTCTCCACAAGGAGACTGGTCTATTCATTAACTCCATAGGATCACTGGACCTGACTCTTCTTTTCCTACTTGAGTCCTACTCATCCTTTAACAGCCAGCTCAAATGCCACCCCTCTCACTAAGACTTCCCTGACCATTTGGCCTACAGTGACCTCCATCCCTCCTCCCTCTTAAATCTACAGCTCACAGGCTTTTCTCATCAAATCAGTCACCTTTGCACAGGTCGAGTCTTTGCACCCGATGTAAGGCCGCTTGGAGACTGTAAGTGTGCCTCCACGACTTCACCCCACCACATGGAACAGCGTCTTGACATTTAATAAGCAAGCACAGCAACTCTTTTTTTGACTTCCAACATTAAGTTTGGCATTAGCATAAAGGAAGGGTGGGGGAGGTGGGGGGACTTCTGAAGTCTGAGACGGGCTAAGAAGCTGTTGCAATAATCCAGATGTCAAGCAAAGAGGGCCTGACTAGGGAACAAAGGGAAAATGGGCAGATATAAACAACAAAAAATTTTGTGCGTGCAAAAACTCTGCAGGACGTGACTGACTCCTGCCAGGAACAAAAGCGAGGGATGAATTACGATAAGGCAAGGTTTAGAAAGGCTTCTTGGATTCATTTTAAAGACTTCTGAAACCAAGTGTATTAAGTGGCTAAAAAGTCCAGATCTGCAAACTCTTCAGTGAAACTGCCCAGTATCTTGAACCAGGGACAGCCCTTCCAATTTCAGACATAGATAGACTGACAGAACTGGAAGCGTCTCTAGAGAGCTCATCTAAATACCCTCACTGATCAAAGTGGGAATCTGAGGTCCAACATGGAAGAGGCTTGCTAAAACCTCAAGCCTGAGACTCGCAGACTGCTGACGCCCCAAGGCACAAGCCGCCTAGCTTAGAAGGACACTGTAGACACCCCCAAGGCCAGCCCAGCCCTCCGTAATGGCAGGACCTTCCGAGGGCAAGAGTGACCATGGAGACGTCCAGGGCCAAGCACGACGCGCCGTCGCCTGTTTACCTGGAGAAAAGCGGTGGCATGGGGGCAGGGGCTCGGTTGCAGCCACCAGCAGGGCCGACCCCACGGCCCGGCACGGCTCTCCAGGGGACTTAACCATCCGGCCTCCCGGTACAAAGCAGGAGCGCCCCCCGGGTCCCAGGAGCCCGGAAGCAGGAGATCCAGAGACGCCCAGGGCGGAGGCTGGGGGAGTCCGGGGCAGCTGGCTGAGTGCGACCCTCAGCACCGCAAGCAGCGTCCCGACACCGGGGGCCAAAGCAGGGTTGGCCCGTCGGGGGCGCGCGCCTGGCCGGAGCAGGTGCCCGGGGCCTCCCGACCCCGCCCGGCCTCGGCTCCAGCCCGCGCCACCCGCCCACCCGCCGGACTGACCAGGCGCGGAGGCTCCAGCCCCGCCGCGCCCAGAGCGAGCCGGACAGCGGCCCGGGACTGCCTCGGACCCCGCCGGCTATGCCCGCGCCTCTCCTGCTGCCCGCTGCCCCCTCTGCGGCGCGCCTCACCTGCCGAGAGCGCCGCGCTCACATCGCCCGCCCGCGGCGCCCCCTCCGCCGCCGCCGGCGCCAGGCCCGTCCCCGCCGCTCCGGCTGCCGCCCCAGCCCGCGCCCCCCGCCCCCGGAAGCGCTTCCCGGCCCCGCCCCCTCGGCGCCGGCGCTTCCGGGCAAGCGCGGAGTCCGGTGCTGGGGACGCGGTCGGGGCCTCTCTCCGGGACTCTGGGTCCCGTATCCCGCCTGGGCCGCTTCCGGAGCCTCGCTGCGGACGAATGGGCGAGCTGCAGCCTCGGTCCCGACTCCGGGAGAGGACCTGGGAATGGCAGCTCCTCGGACCGCGACCTCCCCACCAGCCTTCTCCTCAGCGCCCCCTGCTGGCTGGAGGAGGGCTGCTCCGCGGGGCGCGCCCCGGGCTCCCGGAGCGGAATGGGTAAGACAGCCAGGACCCTCGACCCACCACCGTCACCGGGGACTTGCGCCCACCCTCCGCTTCCGGGACCCCGGATCCCACAGCCCTTAAGATGCCCGCCACTCACCCGGGCCGCGCATGGGTCGCCCGTGCGGTGGTTACTACTGCCTGCTAGACCGGGTCACTTAACTTGGGACCTGGGGCAGATCGTCTCCCTCAAAGAGGAAATGAAAATTCCGAACTTTGGGGAATATGAAACTCCTGTCCTAGACCAAGTCTCCAAAAAACGTGCATTTCCAGATCTTTGGAGGACGCCCAATCTTGATACTCCGGTGGGAGTGGGAGCCTCACTCAACATTTTGCTCTCTGTTTCAGGTGAATTTAACACCTTTGAAGACCTTCCCTTTGCATTTTGGTGGACTCCTGCAAAGTTGTGGCAGAGGTTTATTTTCCTTTTTCTGACTTTGTAATAAAAAAAAAGCTAGGAGTCAAAGAAACTAGCTCCTCTTCAAAGCTTAGACGCCCTCCTCCTGCCTCATCCTCTGTGGGGGAGAACTCTCCAGGCTCCGTCCAGGAGTCACCTTCCAATGGCAACGGCCACCCCTTGTTGAACACCCGGCTAGGCGCTGTGTAGACACTTCGAGACGTGACTTCCTTTAATACACAACCCAGGGAGGTAGTGACCTGTTGATATCCCCAGTTCATCAAGGAGGGACATTAAGTAAAGTTCAGAGAAGCTAACTGTCAAATCTAAAGTCACACAGCCAAATGACTTGGGATGATCTCCCTTGTCCCTCGGACCACAAACTGGAACTTTTTATAGCAATAGACTATTCTGAACGGAACGTTAGGTAACCGGTTCCTAACTGCAGGCACCTGGGCAGAGAATCTCACTCTCTAGTTGCTGTTTCTTCTTGAGCTATTTCCTTGAGATCTGCCCCCCAAAGTGAGGTCTGTGAGCCCAAAGGCATAGGAAGGTATCATCCTGTCAGCCCAGGTTTCCTCAGGAACACTGGGCTGATTCACACACCACGTAAGTGAGTTCCTGTTTCCCCACAGACTAGCTGTGGGCTTATCATTTTAACTGATTTTTGCTAAATGGGGGTGTTCTCACCTGTAATACAGAAAGGATTATACAGACTGACATGTTCCCTAGTATTGAACCTTTGTGCCAAGTGTCAAAGTTATTAGCCATCTGTCCATTGGACACTATTTCCCTCATAGAGTTATATTTATTCCCCCACCTCATTGGTTCACTCAATTCATACATTTTTCCAGTGCCCTGCTTTTTTCCTCGTCATTTGCCTGATTGTGTGTCATAGTCTCTATTAACTTATTTTAGTTTGAAAATCATCACTTCACAATTAGGGTACATGTTTTCTGTTTTCCTATAATCTTTGTGGCATTTTTTAATGACTTAACTTTGCCTATTTGCAATCCAAAATGAGCCTAGAGGGTGATGTATGGGCCTTCTTCCACAGTTGTCCAGGCTCCCTAGCAATATTTATGAAATGATAAAACTCACATTTCATCCAGTCAAGGAAGGTTTTGCTGTAAGGAACGTATGCAACAGTGGCACCTGGTGTCAGGCAATATCGGTGTTCTGCCTTCTCTTCTTCCAAGGCACACAGTTCAAACACATCTTTCGTATCATGTGTTAATTGAGATCGGGTAAAAATGTTTGTATAAGTTCATTCTGCTCCCCCTCCTTTTTCCTCTTCTTCCCTTTCTTGGACAAATAGGGCCCAAATCTCCACTGTTCATCTGTGCCGTTCCTGAGCACTTGGACAAGTTAGCGAGGTTCTCTGCTCCCAGCCTCTCCTCCTTCCCGCTCCACAAGGGGACCCTTTCTGCCAAAGCTCAGGTCCACTTTGAAATCCCCAGAGTTTGGCAAAGCTTATTGTCTGTTTTCACCTGTCAGAGTCTTTCCAGGACACACATAAGTCATGCTGCTGCTGCTGCTAGGTCGCTTTGGTCGTGTCCGACTCTGTGCAAACCCATAGACGGCAGCCCACCATGCAATCCCGTCCATGGCATTTTCCAGGCAAGAACACTGGAGTGGGTTGCCATTGCCTTCTCCAGTGTATGAAAGTGAAAAGTGAAAGTGAAGTCGCTCAGTCGTGTCCGACTCTTCGGGACCCCATGGACTACAACCTACCAGGCTCCTCTGCACATGGGATTTTCCAGGCAAGAGTACTGGAGTGGGTTGCCAGTGCCTTCTCTGATATCAGTCATGAATATCCTTTAAACAACAACAAAATTAGATGAATTCTTTAGAATTTTCTCACCAGGACCCACTGGTGTGCCCCTTCCACCTGTCTTACCACCTGAATCGTTCTGGGCCAGCAGGGGGCGTCCGCGTCTCCAAACAGTCCCAGGGTGTCCACTGACTTCTAGAGCATTCTGGAGGGTCAGGGTTGCACCCAGCGGACCTTGCAGGGTAGAGTGGGTGTTCCACCCAGTCCATGAAGGCCACTCCTCCTGGGAGACTCCTCTGGTCTTCACTGCCTGTGTGACAGGAGCCTCTCTCCTTCATCTGTAAATGGCGATTCGGCTGTAGTCTTCCCCTCCCACAGCCAAGAGCGGGTAGCAGAACGCTGTGGCTGAGCAGTGAGGCGGATCCAGTCCTGGTCTTCACTCAGCCACATAGGGCACCGTGATCTGAGGGGGCGCCAGGCACTCACCCTGCTGAGCTCTGGCCTCTTCATCTGTATAGAGAGTGATGACAGCGACCTCAGTGGTAAATTGATCATAGAGTGCTTCCAACATGGCACCCTCAATTATTATTCTTGGTCAGCAAGAAAGCAAGGGAGAAAGGATGACTTCGAGACTCCACCCATTTCCAGGAGCCTTTTCTCATTTCCTGGAGAGAGGGCTTGCTCTCTCCTGTCCTCCTGTCTCCCCTGTCCAGTCTTTGGGTGGGCCCAACCTGAGTTGTGCGTCATGACACCCACTGGGTCCAGGTGCTGCCTCTGGAGTCCTTCCTTCCTGTCTCTTTCTTCCTCATCTGCTCTCTCCTTTTCCTGCTGACTCTCCCAACACCACCCCTTGTAACGGACTCCCCTGGCACTCTCTACTTCTCCTGTGTAGTAGCCACGATGGCAATTAATTAATGATGTATACAATGATGAGTAATATCTGTATCCCTCACCACTAGCCTGTAAACTCCATGAGGATGAGTCTTTCTTTCCTGCTCTTTCCCCAGTGCTTGGTACTCAATAATTATTTGTTGAATTAATAGATAACAAGCAGTTACCAGTTTTTGCATCTGTGTTCTTTGAGGGTATGGGCTGTTTTTAGTTGATCCATTTCCTCTGCTCCCTGCAGAGAACCTGGCACTAAATGAGCAGCAATGAAGACTTACTGAGGGGAACAAAGCAGGAGTGAGTGGATGAACTGAGAGAATGAACCCGTTTCTCGTCCCCTTTTCCCTGTATCATGGCCAAGTCCCCCTGTCGCAGGGAAAAGTCAATTCTGACTCACTGTTGGAATTGTTTCTTTGACTTGTTTTTCATTGGTTTTATTAGTATAATCATAATGGCCTACCTCAGAGAATCCTGCTCCTCTACCTGACTGTGAAAATACCTTTGTTCGGAACCCCTGTCCATCTGTAGGTGGCAGGAATGAAGACATTACCATATCCCCTGCCTGAGGCTTGCCATTTTAGGAGCTATTTGCAAGATTAACATCCTTTTGACTTTGTTTCTTCACATTACCCCATCTCTGACCCATAAAAGAACCTGGCAGCCAGACCCCCATAAGATGGTAGTGGAACCCTATACCAAGGCCACAGAACAAGAATCTCTGGAGCTGACCAAGCCCCACGGCAACTGTTGCCATGAGCCTCCAGATCTAAACCAGCCAGTTCCCTGATACCATATTGTTGTTCTGTTCAGTTGCTCAGTTGTGTTCAGCTCTTTGCGGCCCCATGTACTGCAACCTGCCAGGCTTCCCTGTCCTTCACGGTCTCCTGGAGTTTGCTCAAACTCGTGTTCATTGAATCCATATTAGGTAAAATACCCACCCTGTTACCCACCCTGTGTTATCCTAACCAATCACCTAATGCCACCATTCCACTAGGAATTTTCTCCGTCTTGAGGCTATAAAAATTGGCAGTTAGCCTACTAAAGGGGTTAGCTCTCCCTTGAGTGGGCCCATTGTTCTAATAGCCTCTCCTTCTCCAATAAATTTTATTCTCCTCTCATTCTGCCTCTTGTCTGGAAATTCTTTTCCAACCCAAGCACAGACCACAACAATGGTTATTTTAAGACATTAGTCTGGCATCTTGATCAGTCAGCTCTCTGAATAGTCGCATTCCTTGCTTAAATACCTCTTCATTGATCCCTCTGATCCATTGACCTGTCATGTGGTGAGCAGAGCAAGCTTGGACTCGGTAACACCCCTGTCTGTGTGAATGGTGCTGAACAGCTCATCTTGTAGCATCCCTTGATCCACAGGGAGAACAGGTGAGAAGAGAAAGTTCTTCCACATTTGTAGGGAGTTCTCATTTGAAAAATAAGGTTTTCAGGAAATCCACCCCAGTTCCTGCAGAGAACACATCTACCTCATCAAAAAGGGTGGCTACCCTCCAGGAGAGGTTACACAGAGCCACACCACTTGTTGGCCCAGTGCATTTATCTCCCAATTTTCATCAAAGCCATTAATAGCAAAGTTATTAATGGCTCATGCACACTCACACTCATGCAAACTGTGGTGGGCAGTGTTGACTTCTGGTCAAGAGAATGGAGACTTTGGTCAAGAGCAGGAAAGAAGTCAAGAAGTTGCTTTGGGTGAATTACTTAACCTTTTTTTTTTTTTTTTTTTACTTTTTCATAGGACAATGGGGCCTAACATTCCTGAATTTCCTCTTTTAATAAACACTCTTGTTCACATTTAGACATTGCTGGAATCAATCAGAAGATACCTTACAATCAATAAGTATATTTAATCTGGTAGGGTTTCTTGTCTCAAACTCAGTCAGTAGGTCCAGAGTATATCTCAGAATCAGTGGCATTTCTTGAAAGCTATGTCTTGAGGTGGACTGAGGCAACTCACATCACATTTTCTCACAGGCAGATGTCTGATTAAACTTGGTAAAATGAAGACATCTGTAAAGATGTATGCTGTTTTCAAAAGGTGACTGAGCTCTAAGTGTTCTAAACCAGGCTCAAACCCGCCAGGCATGCCTTGGATTTCAATGAAGTGAGCAAGCTGCATGTGAAGAGCATTCTTGCGGCCACATGTGTTTAATGTAAAGCCAACATCCTGTCCATCAAACTCTAGGCCAGAAGCTTTGCTCCCCTTTCCTCAGAAGTCAGAGGGCTTTGCAGGATGACTTTGATGACCAAGACTCTTTAAAAAAGGATGCCCGGGGAGATGGAACCTTTTCCCCTCAGTAAAATTCCCCAGAAAAAAAATAGTTCCCCTGACCTTAGACATGAGTTTGGCACTTTCTAGAGTTGAAAGCTGTTTAAAAATAAAAGCCAGGGCATCTGATTGTTTGATGGCTTCACTAAAGACTTCAAATACGAGGATTTGGAGACAGGGTGTCTCTTTAATCTCTCTTTTTCCCTTCTTACAACAGAATCAGAATGGAGGGGAGCCCTTTGGGAATCAACTCCCTGGGATGACTCTAGGTGCTGCAGAGCGAGGGAGAGAGTCCATGTTTCTTGTAGTCAATGTTAATGAGATAAATTGAGTTTTAGTCAATGTATACATCTGCTAAGAGGCTTCCCTGGTGGCTCAGTGGCAAAGAATCCGCCTGCCAATGCAGGAGATCTGGGTTTGATCCCTGGGTCAGGAAGATCCCCTGGTGAAGGAAATGGCAACCCACTCCAATATTCTTGCCTAGGAAATCCCATGGACAGAGGAGCCTGGTGGACCACAGTCCAGGGTGTCACAAAGAATCAGACATAACTTAGCAACTAAACAACAACAAATACATCTGTTAACTGCCACCATAGCTTTTGTTTTTTTGTCTTTTACTCAGCACAAACAAGGGACTCAGCATCTGGGCGTTAATCCTGCCGCCTAGAGTCCCCATGCATTCTCGCCCTGCTTGTTCACACTGCAGAAGTCAGTGACTGGGATGGAACCCTAATAGGAAGAGGTGAATTCACCATACTCAGGCCAGATCAGCTGGGCTGTGGAGGTACACAATGCCTGGGAGACCCTGTCATGACACAACTGTTGTATATCTATTTATTCATTCAACAAGTACTTTTTGAGTGCTACTTAACTGCCAACATTGCTCTAGGCCCTGGGGATGTAGCAGTGGACAGGGGAAAAAACAAAATCCCTGCCCTTCAGGAACATACATGCTTTCAGGAAAAGAGAGGTATAAACTAACAAAATATATAGCAGGTTAGGTGGTAAAAAGGGCTCGATGACAGAGCTTTATACAAGTTCAAAATTCTCGCCTGACTTCTGTATCAGACCAGAGGATCCTCACAGCTGTCGGGTGAGCAGGGACTGATGGCATCTCTACCTGCCTTCCTGACCTTAATCTTTCTCCCCTGCTGACCCTGAGCTGGGGTTTGCCTGTTGTACCTGCCCTGCTCTGGTCAATTCTCTTTTGCTGCGCTCCTTGAGGATCTGCTCCTCAGCAGCTCCTGTGTCTCCTCTGTCCCCTGGTCTCACCTCTGTAGCCCTGCCCACTCTCCCTGGCCTGGCTTTGTTTTCAGATTCAAAGCATCCACTGTTACTAGACACTTGCCTCTTTTCACCATCTAAGAGTGGGTCCCATAGTAAAGACCATGATACCCTGGGCCAGGTAATCACTCTGTGAACCTCAGTTTTCTCATCTGTAAGATGGGCATGGTCATAGTGCACCTGTCCCAGATGGTTGCTATGGGAATCTCACGAGACAGTAGATGCAAAGTGGTTTTCAGAGGCTTGCATTTAGTGGGTGCCGAATCAGCCGGAGTTGTTCATGCGGGAGGGACTGAGCGAATGGCAACAAGGCAGGGGGCAGCGCGGCAGGGGGGGGTGCGCCCTGGCTTCATTTTCTGCACCCCTTCCCAGCCTCCTCTGCATCTCCCCTGTCCTCCCCCAACCCCTGACATTCTGTCATTCTCGGCTCCCCTTTCATCACTGAGTTTAGCTCCATGGAATCTTTGCCTCTGGCCATTTAATGAGAAAGACTTTCCCACTGATCAGCTCCCTCCCTCCCACTGTCATTGCCCGAAGAACAGTCTCTGTTCAAAGGGGATGATGCCTTCCTTGTCAGTCAAGACTCAAGAAGATGGGGCTTATCTTAGACCTTTCTTTACTTTGAATGCACTCATGGCCAAACTAGTCAGTGGGTTAGTTTGTCCTGGGTCCTCCTCTGGGGAGAGGATCTCTGCCTGATGAGAATCAAAGCCCCTTTGTTATCTCCCAGCTTGGAAGCCTGGTCCAGCTGACAGTTAGTTTACATCGTAACAATGCCTATTTTTTAACCTGCTCCCCATGTTCACAAGACATTCAGATAAGCGAGTAACCTCTACCCATTCTCCTCTTCCTTTAATAAGCTTCTCATTTCTTTTTCCTTGAGCTCCCTGAGTTTGACCAAATTGGACATGCTCATCTGTTTGGATTCCTTGGCAGAAATTTGGGGCCTGAAGTCTTGTTAGGGGTGGCTCAACTTCTGGTCAAGTGATAAATTAAGAACACAGTTTCTATGGTCAAAACTCACTGAACAAAGACTTCCCTGGTGGTCTCGTGGTTAAGGCTCAAGCTGATCTCTAGTTGGGGAACTAAGATTCCACATGCCTCAAGGCCAAAAAAAAAGAGAAAGCTCACTGCAGAAACCAGGGACATAGAAAGTTAAGAATAAAGATAAATTTATTGGGTGATGAGTAGCTCATTAAGAAAAAAAAAGGCTCACTGAACAAAGTTAAGATGCTTAACCTCTCTGAACTTGTTTCCCCATCTGTGAAATGGAGATAAATGTTCTGATCCAAAAGGGTGGTGGGGAGCGGTACAATGAGATAAAGATTGTAATGCACTTTGCAAAGTGCCTCATGTGTGATAAAGCAAGAGTCAGAAGCTCCTATGTCCACGGTGAAGTCTGTAAGGAAAAAGTCTTATTTTCCTGCTGAGGCTTCTCTATCCTGTCTGGCTACCTGAGAGCTCTCACACGCTGAACCCGGGGCATCTGCTGATTTGCCTGTCAGTCATAAGCAGCTTAACGACAAGGACCTTGTCTGGCTCTCACACAGTTCTTAGAAGTTACCAGCATTTCCTGTTGTCAGGGACTTCCTGTGACTTGAGAGCAAGGACACTGTCTTGTTTCCCACTGTGATCCCTGCGCCTAGCACCAAGCTCAATAAATGTTTTAAAACCAGGAACAAAGGAAGGATCAAAAGAGGTCAGGCTCTAGCTGGCTCCCACGAGGATGAGATGGTTCAGGATGAGGAATACAGATTGGCAGCACCCAGCAATCATCCTCTACCATGCCAGCCCTCTTTGGTCCTCACTTCAGCCTCCTCTCAAAAGTGCTGCTCACTCTTCCTGTCCACAGAGCTGAGAGACAGGCAGAGCTTACCTCTAAGAAGTGAGCAACAGCAAGCTCCAGTGCTAACCGAAGTGTGTAGCTGATGCAGTTCCCTCTCCCAGCGGGAGAATCCATAGTCACGTAAAACCTTTTTCCTTCAGTACATCGACAATCTTGTACCAACAATGTGTTCCAGAAACCCACCCATTAGACAGCCATTCCTTTCAATGAATTGTGCAGAGCGCTTCTTCTTTAAGGGTAACTTCAGCCTCTAGATCCCTCTCCCAGTTAAATGCCCTTAGCAGAAAGGCCCTCTTGAATTCTAAAGCACATTCCAAAGACAGCCTGACTTTAGCCCTCTATCAGGAGACCCAGGAACTGAGAACTGGAGGAAAAAATGTAAACATGGCCCTTTCTTTGCTCAGTTAAATTCAAGCTATACTGTTGGCCCAGGAGTCCCACCATATACCCATCATTTGCTTGTTTCTAGGAGGAGAGGATTCTGAATGACAGTCTAGCTCACAGCTGAAATGGTGTGCTGGAGGGTACGGTCCTTTGTGCAGTTTGAGTTGCAGTTTTGGAGACCATCCCATTTACAGAACAGATGAGTAAAAAAGTGAATATGGGGAACTACGATCATACACAAGTGGATAAAGTTCAGAAACGTAACGCTGAGCCAAAGAAGCTAGTCACAAGAGTGTGACTGATATACGGCCCATTCACATAAAGTTCAAAGACGGGCAGAATTAGTCTACAGTGCTACTAGGCAGGAAGTGGGAAGAGGAATGAGGGAGGTGGGTTTTTTTTTAAAAAAAGCCACATTTATTTGTCTATGTATTTATTTTGGCTGTGCCGGGTCTTAGCTGTGGCACGTGGGATCCTCAGTCTTCATTGCAGCATGTGATCTTTAGTTGCAGCATGTGGGATCTAGCTTCCTGACCAGGAATTGAACCCAGACCTCCTGTACTGGGAGCTTGGAGTGACCCACTGGGCCACCAGGGAAGGGAATGAGGGGAGTTTTCAGCCTCATGTTTTTGATGACATGGGTACATTCATTTTGTGAAAACTCACTGAGTTGTATATTTACGATTTGTGCTTTTTTCTATGCTTGATCATACTCTCGAGTGAAGTTGCTCAGTTGTGTCCGACTCTTTGCGACCCCATGGACTGTAGCCTACCAGACTTCTCAGTCCATGGGATTTTCCAGGCAAGAGTACTGGAGTGGGTTGCTATTTCCTTCTCCAGAGGATCTTCCCGACCCAGGGATTGAACCCACGTCTCCTCCATTGTAGACAGACGCTTTACTCTCTGAGCCACCAGGGAAGCCCTGATCATACTTTAGTTACCAATAAAAAATAAAAAGTGCACATGGCCAGCAGGAAATCCTGAGGTTCAGGACTGCACCACACAATGATAATGCAAAGCCTTGGGGTAAATTTAAGTTTAAACTAACTCACAGATCGGTGAAAAGACTAGCACACCCCGACCAGCTTTCTTGTGAACACTAGGCTCGTTAAACTCTACCAAGAGGAAATTCTCCTTTCCCAGTGAACAGGGGAGAACCCCTCACCCAGGCTGTCTTCCTCCATCACTCTCTGTTAAGTTCTGTGTCATCGTGAGTTCTGATGGAGGCCAGGGGTCAGCAGCTGCTAGAAAGTGTAGCTGTTGTCTGGAAAAGATCTTTAAGACATGTAACACTTTCCCCTGGAGCAGATAAGGATCCTTTGTGGGGAGGGGCTTCCAACCACAGAGTCTGAGGCTGCCCTGCCATCTTGAAGAATTTCCCCCAAGTGCCACTCTGATCACAGGACAAGCTGCCTCTCAGGCATTTTGCAGAACAATAAGCTGACTTTCATCTTGCCCAAGGCAGGGTGATTCTTTGGGGTCTGGACTTTTGAAAGGAGCAGTTTGTGACTCATACAACAAGGAAGAGACTGTGCTTAAAGTCAGATAAGCTAGTCATTTACCTAAATTCAAAAAGAGAATACAGCTGAATTATCATCGGCCTCCATTTGTAAAGAGGGTTGAGAGACCCCCCAAGGAGCAGAAGCAGTTCCTGGGCTGCTTAGTTCCTGTCCTGGGCACTAAGCTGTGATAGCTGCTCACGGGTGCTGGAGGTCAGCAGGGTCCCCTCAGTGAATCGGCACATCACAGGCGCCAAGAAGGGAGCAACTTGAATGTGGCCAAGCCAACCTTCAATTGCCAGTGATTTCTGAGTCAGTTCCTGGCTTGGGGTGGCTGATTGTATAATAAAAAATCTGCCTTGTAAGATGACTGAATTTACAAGAGGACATTCAACCAATATTTGCAGTTTCATACATTCTCATTTGGTATTCGGTATCTACCTCAAGTGAATATTCTGGAGTCTCCAGTCTCTCATCTTGCTACTGACACTCAAGACTTGCTAAAGGCTGTAGGAGGCGGCTCTGACTTCAACTGAACGAACTGGTTGGGTGCCAGGCCCTCTGCTGTCAACACAGACATGTAATGAACAACAAGCAGGTCTCTACAACCTTTTGGGCCTCACAGAGCTTAGCAATGTGCATACAAATGATGTC
The DNA here is from genome assembly GCF_023091745.1 of Budorcas taxicolor. Taxonomy (NCBI): domain Eukaryota; kingdom Metazoa; phylum Chordata; class Mammalia; order Artiodactyla; family Bovidae; genus Budorcas; species Budorcas taxicolor. The sequence goes on along the minus strand of NC_068920.1, from coordinate 156,833,478 downwards.
TGCAGGGGTGACACCTTGTAAGATTTTTGGGGGCTCTAAGGAAGAACAGATGATACTGAGATGGGAAAAATGAAAGCTTCTTAGAGGAGGTGGCATTATATTTATATTTACTTTACTTTTTATTTGTTTGTGTCTGGTCTTAGTTAGTTGCAGCCTGTGGGATCTTTAATTGCAGCATGTAAATTCTTAGTCATGTCATGTGGGATCTAGTTCCCTGACCAGGGATCTAACCCAGACCCCCTGCGTTGGGAGCGCAGGGTCTTAGTCACTGGACCACCAGTGAAGTCCAGGGGGTGGCATCAGAAGTGGGCTTTATTTGGGGCAGGAGTAATGGGCAGGATTCTGTCAAAAGGAGAGGACATGATGGACATTGGTGGCAGAGGGAATCTCAGTAATGCTCGTGGTCATAGGGAAGCTGAGAGCAATTTGAAGGGAATGTGGGATTTGGCCTGAGAGTAAATAGGTAGGAGAAACAGTGAAAACAAACCAGAAAGGGAGACAAAGCCTATGGTCTGGAGAGGATGCACCAACTTTGGTAGAAACTGGGGACCCCCGGGGTGTTTCAGAGCAGTGTGGTGACCTGAGGGAACAGTGAGGTTGACAGATGTTTGTAGGGAGTGGAGTGGGGACAGTGGGCTGGCGCAGTCATCGAGGTAAGAGACAAGGAGGACGATGGTGGGGACAGTCACCTTCCAAACTTTAAACAAATGGGACTTTTTTTTTTTTTTTGCTGCTATACTGCTTGGCTTATAGGATCTTCGTTCCCTGACCAGCCATTGAACCTAGGGCCACGGCAATGAAAGCACTGAGTCCCAACCACTGGACTGCCACAGAAGTCCCTTCAAAGAATTGAACTTAATTGAGTATGTGTGTGGATGGAGTTCTTGAGACTCCCTGCCAACTATCCTTCCCCTCGTGACCTTCATGTAAGGAAGAAGGTGTTGCCCATTCTTGAGGATGTTGGTGGAGCAATTCTTGAATTACATTAAAGGAATTGCCAATTGGAATTTCACTGGCACGCAAGGCAGGAGGGTGCATGCTCAGTGCCAGGGGCCAAAATCCCATGGAAGGAAAGCAAGTGTAGAGGGAGCCTCTGCAATTCTTGTTCTCAGATGGCCCTACCTTGATTAACAACAAACCCCCCAGTACGCTGCTAGGAGTCCAGTCTGCCCCATTTTATCACTGACTTTGAACCTGACCTACCTGGGCTCATGTTGGCTCCTCCCACCAGACACCTGCTCCACACCCAGGAGGCCACACTGGCAAACCTATTATTTGTCACTCAACCCACATAGGGAATGCAGCACAAATACCACGTGCTGGGTCATATCATTCCATTGGGTTCATTTTCCTAACAGCTCTGATCATCACCCATGAAATCAGATCCTCAGCCTAGGATCCTTCATGACCTTGAGTACCGATATGGTGTAACTGCTGCAAGCTTGGGTTCCAGAGTCAGATGACCTAGTTCAGAGATCTGGCTCTGCCACTTATTTAACCTCTCTGAGCCTTGGTTTCCCCTTACCTTTGAAGCCGGGTTGTTGTAAAGATCTAAAGAGATATCGCACGTCGAGAATGTAGCGCAGAGCCTGGCATACAGTAAATGCTGGATGGTTGACATCCATCACCACAGTGAAAACTTGGCCCCCCAAACCTACCTTTCCTGCTGTATTGCCACAGCTCCTTTCTCATTGCCCGCCTCTGCCTTTCTTTTTATTTTCACTCTGGGTAGGTTGGCCTCTTCTTCACTTGTATTCATGGATCTGCATGCCAGAATTCCACCCAACCTTTCAGGCCCTGCTCAGATGCTGATGGCACTAGGAAGGCCTCGTGTGTGTCCCTCGGTATCCTGTTCCTGTGTGGAGTTTGTGGTACTTCTCATTAGTGTTGGAGAGGTACTAGTCTTACCTGCCTCTAGAATGTGAACTCCAGGAGGGCTGCAATAATTTTATGTTTTGTTTATTGCTATATCCCCAGCATCCAGGACAACACATAGTGTTGGTTTATTTTTTTAAGCATGACTCTTCTCACTAGAGTGTGCTTTTTGGGAGCCTGTGATATGATTTATTCTATAGTGTCCGTGTCATCCTTGTGAATTCAGTGTGCTGAACGGTGGCAGACAAACTAGGAGAAAAGGATTCTGTTCAAAAGTGGGGAATGGGAAAATCCTGGGAGGCAGAAATAGGAATCACTGATGAGGAAGATTTGCCCTCTTTACCCTCAGGATGAGAGAGATGAGTTAAAACCCAGAAAACCCAGAGAAGCAGCTGATTTTGAGGGTAGCTATTACAGGAAATGGCTGTAACTTGGGTCTTGTCTTACAGATGTATTAAGGTCAGTGGCTTTGACCACATCCACAGCTAGGTTTGTTTGAGAAGTATTCTCTTGAAGTTGATCGTAAAATCTTATTTACAGGCCTGGATTCATTAAGATTTAACCAATTCTAATGACACAGACTGCAAAGGACCTATCCTGAAATGTCCATTTCCTCATCTCCCAGAGTGTTTTTCACAACCTCTGAAGACAGGGAAATCAGTCCTGAACATTCATTGGAAGGACTGATGCTGAAGCTGAAACTCCAATTCTTTGGCCACCTGATGTAAAGAACTGACTCATTTGAAAAGACCCTGATGCTGGGAAAGATTGGAAGGTGAGAGAGGGGACGACAGAGGATAGGATGGTTGGATGGCATTACCGACTCAATGGACATGAGTTTGGATAAATTCTGGGAGTTGGTGATGGACAGGGAGGCCTGGCATGCTGCAGTCGATGGGTTTGCAAAGAGTCGGACATGACTGACTGACTGAACTGAAGGCAGGGAATCACCATCTGGAGGCTCAGTCTAGGGCCAGAGCTGGTGGTTGATAAATACTTGGTAAATAAATGAGCAAATGAATAAACCAAAGAATAGACCCTGGAAGGATATAAAGCTACTTTTGAGATATCCCACATATTTGCATTAATACTTTTCAATTACACACTTTTCAAAGAATAAATGTAAATACATTTATATACAATAAAATTCATAACAGTGTTTTGCAATTTTGAATTTTTCTTGATAAATGATTGTCATGGTGGGAGGGGGCTCTGCAAATCTTTCTAATATTAAAAAAATGACCTTGGGAATTCCCTGGTGGTCCAGTGGTTAGGATTCTGCGCTTCCACTGCAAGGGTCACAGGTTCCATCCCTGGTTGGGGAACTAAGATCCAGCATGCCACATGGCACAGCCAAAAAAAAGAATAAAGTAAAGGTTAAAATAAAAAAAAAATCCTTCTACATGAAAAGATTGAGAAGATTTGCCCTGAGATGCTTCTGAAACAGTTTCTGGCAGAACTGCTTAGCACCTTTCAGACAGAACTCCTGTGTGAGTCACAAGCTCACTGCCGCCCTTTCTACTTTTAGACGGTCAGAAGAGCCTCATGCCATGTTCTCTCAGAGTCGATTCACACAAAACAAACTGTCTTTATTGCCTATAACCTGCCCAGTTGTCTAGTCCAGATCCTGTGTTTCCCAACTGCAACATCCTACTGCTATTATTAAGAATACTTAAAGCTCAGATTGCTACAATCATGTTTTGAGTGTTGTAGAAAAACAACTTTTGGTCCTTAATCAATTGCCACAAGTTTTAGTATTAGATGAAGCACCAAATAACATGTAACCATCTGTTTTAGACCGTGCCAAAATTCACTGAAAATATGCCCTCTTCTAGAACAAGCTTCTTAGCAGAAGTTAACAACAAAAAATATTCATCACTTTCCTTCACTACAGGGCTGGTGTATTTAATAAGCAGTCTGGCAATTCAGTTTATTCTGCTTCCAAAGCAAGTTGTCAACTGTTTTAAGTTACTCTACTGACATTCTGGTGTGAGCCAGACACTGACTTTTCTCTACCAGAAATCATTTTTTTGCTAAATCCCATTGCCCCCTTCTGCCTGTCTTTACTTAAATAAACAGCATCAAATATTACAGCTCAGTACTTGCTAAGATACAAAACCTTTCACTTAGGAAAGAGGATCTATACTTACCTTAAAATTCTTAGCTAACAGGCAATTTCAGCATCACTTAGATGACATTCAGTTGGAAGAGGGCCTTTGTAAGATCGTTGGGTATGCATACTTCCTAAGAAAGGTGTCTGACAAAGCAAAAAGTTCATGGCCATATCTGGTGGATAAAGATTCAACAGTAGATCGGCAATTATTATAAAATTTTTAAAATTCAGCAGTATTTACTGACTGTGGATCAGGACTGTGCCAGAGGTTAAAGCGTCTGTCCGCCTGCAATGCGGGAGACCTGGGTTCGATACCCTGGAGAAGGAAATGGCAACCCACTCCAGTATTCTTGCCTGGAGAATCCCATGGATGGAGGAGCCTGGAGGGCTACAGTCCATGGGGTCGCAAAGAGTCGGACACGACTGAGCGACTTCACTTTCACTTTCTGTTTCTGAGGACCTCACTGTCTAGCCGGGGACATGGGTTTATGTGAAGAATGGCTGGTATACGTAAAATTCCGAGATAGTAACAAAGGCTACAGCAGCTACCTTTAAAATGAAAACGGAATCACTAAGAGTTGGTGTGAATAATTTTCAGGGGTGCTCAGGGAAGGCATCACAGGAGTTATTTTCACAGAGCCTGGAATGATACAAAGTGTTCCAGGAGGAGGAAAGTCAGGAAGTGGGGTCGGAAAAGAGTGTTCAAGGCAGGGAAAAGCGTCGTCGAAGGACAGAAAAGTCCGAAGAGGAGAGCCAGGGCCCAAGTGGAGATGGGCAGTTAAGACCAGACCAGCAGCCAGCTACTGTGATAGCGGGACCCTGGATGGCAAGCTAAGGGGTTAAGATCCTCTGCGGGGGATTGGGGAGGTGACAGGACTAGATCTGCTTGGGAGGGGGCAGGGCTTGGAGCAGTCAAGTGAGGAGCTGGGGATGCTGGAAGGGAGTGCCTTGCCCCAGAGGCTGATGGAACAGGGTGAGCCTGCTTGGGGCCCACCAACCCAGAGATAAGCAGGTGCTGCTGGTGCCAAGACCTGGTCTCCTGGAGATAAGACACTAGAGCAGTGGTCAGGGGGCTGAGATAAGCCTGTGGCCTTTGGAACCCCTCTCTAGACGATTTACATTCAAAATTTAATATCCAGGGCACCAGCAGGCAGGGCGGGGTTTACTCTGGACACGCTGAGCCCGACAGAACACGGGTAGCTTAGCAGAGCCCAGGACTCGGGCTTTGGAATGCTGGCTCTGTTGGCAGTGTCCTCCTGCTAGACGGTGACGGCATGAGCACCTGCCTTGCACAGTGGGTGTGAGGTGAAGGGTCAGTCCAAGAAAAGTGCTTAGAATGGTGCAGAACACAGTAAGCCCACGTAAATGTCAACTCTATCAAGGAGCAAGCAATTGGGTGATTGTACTATGTGAAAATAAAGCTGCTCTGATGGCAAGAGGGTGGTGGTGGGTGGGTCATGCTCCTTTTCCCTGCCCTTTTCTTGGAGTAGGCCCTGATGCGCCTTTTCTACCAGTTTGAAAATCACTGGACTTTCCACCCCTGGGATTAATTTCTTCATATATTTCCTGAACCTAAGGCATTCAAGCAGGGAGCTACTGGTGCCAGGCCTGGAATTGTCCCTAGATGGAGTCTCTATTTCTCCAAAGAGAGCAGTGTGTGAACCCAGGGGACACCCAGTGAGTCACCCAGCCCCTAAAGGCACTGGAAGGTTAATCTGTCCCAGGTCCTTGCCATCCCGCATTAGAACCCTTGGTCAGTGCCCTACAGGTGGTGAGGGTAACTGCAAATCTCAGAAGCAGACATCCTTCCTAGCTCATGAATAAGGGCCCAGGGAGGGGTTTCCCTGAGGAAGAAAAAAAAAAAAAATCTCCCCTGCAGACTAGGAAGCTGTCATCCTTTCTTGCTACCTAAGGTAGCCTGGGAGAAAATTCTGCCTCACCAGATTCTTCTGAGGAATAAGTGAGCTAATGCAAGTTAGACACTTAGCACATGGTTAAGCGATGAACCTTCTCCTAGGGCTGTTATTTATAGTCTGCAATCCCAATTCTTCTTACACCTATTAAAGTAGGTATGGTGTTCAGTGGATTGAGTTGGTGCTCAGAGTCCCAAAGATATAGAACTGCATTAAAAAAAAAACTTTCCAAGAAAGATTCTCTGTATCTTCATATTGGGAGTAGACAAAAGATACCTCACAGATTATGACACACTCTATAAATGAGGTTAAAAATTAATCCTTTCCAGTCTGGTTCAAAGTCACTGCTGTCATTTTAAAGCCTACAATCTCTACTCGGCCAGACCCTGCAGGAATTCCAGCAGCCGGTACAGATTTGGCGTCCGTCCACCACGAGTGGAGCCCTGTGCAGCTCAGGAGCTTTCCGAGAACCCTAACAAGTGAGATTTTACTGCAGTGTGGCTGACCCCAAGTTAACAAGACAGGGGCAGTTCTAGAGGCAGCCTTCCGCTTCTATCCATAAAAGTTAGCTATTACATCAGACAGACCATTATACTCTGGGGAGTAACAAGTACCTTATTAAGTTATAAATACATTTAATGGCTTTAGTCCTGTTTTCTTATTTTGGAATATGAGGAAGAAAAAAAATAGAACTCACAATTTCTAGACTATAAAAGCCACTTTTTTTTTTTTTAAACATCTACTTACCTACAATATTGCTTATTTTTATAGTGCCCACATACACCCCTGAAGGACAGCTGTGCCTCTCCTGTGATGGCATCAAGCTATTTGCAGCGGGACAAGAAAGTGACAGAAGATTATAAAATCAAATGGTTTGGTTTTGATTCAAACTAGTCAAACCAGTTCAGAAAGACCATGAGACTCTTCTCTCTACCTCTGCTCCTGTTCTGGCTTCTCATTTAAGTGGGGAAAAAAAAATACCATTTGTGCCTATCTTCATTTACCATTCATTCATTCTTTTCTTAAAGAGAACACAAGACAGAGACGGAAGGGAATAGAGCTCTTATCTTTCACGTTCTGTGCAGAGAAAGAACAAATTTAAGATTACTTGCCAAACAGTAAATGACTGTTAAATCGAGTTCAACAAGCTTACCTCATTTCCTGTTGCTGACCTGCGAACTGGTCCATTGACTGTGGGCAAATCCTAGAGCTGAACACCCTCCAGGGCGCCTAGGCGTGGAGACTGTTCTCAAGAAGTGCTCTGGTGGTTTGGTGGGAAGCAGTCCCTGAACTGACTATGAGGAAATCTAAATACACTGCACAGGTGTTACACCCTCCGTCTGGATAACACCCCTCACATCCCACCCCACTTCTGTTCCCAAATACAAATGAGCCACTTCATCCTTTTCCCCTGATAAGAAACGGGGCCTGCCTCTTTACCCTACAGAGGTCTCTGCCCCCGTGGGAGCCGTGTGGGAAAATCTACTTTCTGGGTGGGCTGGACTGGGGGTAACCAGGGTCCTTGGCAGGGTACCCAGGAAGGGCAAGAGTAGAGGTCGGCGGGGTCACCATGCTGCAGGGCCTGAACTGTTTGCCCTTGGTCAGAATAGACAGCCTCACCTCAAAAAAAAAAAGGCTAGAAATGGTTCTTTTGGACTTCTTCCCATATAGAGAATGGCTAAGCTAGCTGAGGCAATCTGTAGCTGGCTTCAAAATCAGCAGTGGGGAGGGCGGGGGAAACCTCACAACAAACAGTGGTAACAGAAGGTTTGTGTGGGAAGATGGTTAAGTTTGGTCTAAAACAAGCAGTGTCTCTGGTAATGAGCTGTTGTTAGGAAATACGTGTGGCCCTCAGTGCCTGCGGCACTTTTAAAGAGCACTGTTGCTGCTGCTTGCGGGTTTTCTTGGGGGTGGGGGTTGGGGAGCAGCGGAGGGGAAAGTGAGGTGAAGCAGAGACCCGACTGAAGGGCAAGGCGGCATCACAGAGACTGGAAAAAACCACCTTTGGAGCGCTGTAGCCACAGGCCACGCTTCTGAATCTCAGCTCTGCCCGGGAAGCTGCGGTGCCACCTCTGGTAACAGACCCCCCTCCTGTGACTCACAGCTGCTCACATGTTGAGGCGAGGCATCACCTGGGTGCGGGCACGGAACGCAGGCGTAACTCAGCTGGGAGACTGAGCGGCGTTTCATAAGGGATTATTTACAAAGGGTGTGGGCAGGCTCCAGGGACTCCTACGGGGATACTCCAGTCTCTGAGGGCCGGCGAAACTGGGAGTCAGGGCCGAGCCTCGGCTTGAGAGCCCAAGAGGAGGGTGTAGTCCCAGATGCTGGAGTTGCCTGATGGGAGCTGCGCAGAGGGGGCCGGCCTGTCCAGCCACGCCTGGCGGAAAGGAGCCGCGGGCAGTGAAGGCCCGGACTTCTCTCCTCCCACCCGCCACGCTCCTCCCAGAGTGTCTCCTGTGGACCGTGACCAGAAGCCGGGACAGGTCCGCAGGGGTGAGCCTCCAAAAAGAAGCCCAGGGTGGGGAGGGGATCTGGAGGAGCCAAGGGAGAATAACCAGGAGACCCAAACACCTGACAGGGCTAGCGGGGCGGGGCGCTAAACGAGATCATAAATGCCCGAAGCGGCAAATGATCAACTCACTACCCATCTGAGCAGGCTAGTTGGCATTTACTTATCAAAAGGCCACAATATAACTTTTATTCTCAGGTGGCAAAGGTCAGAGTGAAAACAAAGACTTGTGGTCAAATATCCAGAGTGAAAAACAAAACTTTTACAAAGTTGACAGATAACATTTATTAAAACATGTCATACAAAAGGGCATGGTCTCTTCTATAAGAAGAAAATATTAAACAGTAACATTCAATTAAGTAAAACCATGCTGTACACTTAAGACAGCAGTATATAAAGACAAAACTATTCAACTTTTGCAACACAGGCATAACATTTCACAAAATATCAATAAGATATGCACCTAATGATACTCTGCTTATTGTCAAATGGTTTTGTGGTCTAAGAGTCACCTGACTTGCATAAATAATTTTCTAGAAGAAACACTGGGAACCTCATAAAAGGAAAGAAGGCAGCAGCAATTGACATTATGACACAGGCTTCAAGCAAAACTAAAAAAAAAAAGTCACATTTGCAAAATGTGTTCCAGCATCTTCCCAGAGGGCACTATCAGTAGAAATTTGAAATAAGAAACATGTACCTTCGAACACATAAGTTAGCAAAGACAAAAATCCAAACAAACACCCTGGTTTCACTGAACAAAGTGAGTCACAGAAAAGCAACCTAAACCACAAAATTAGTGTGGCACAGAAGGGCTGGAGGGGTGGGGGTCTATGTTGCTTGGTTTTCAGCATTCCTAAATTATCCAGAGACCTTATGAAAGCAAACCCCTGAAGTTGGTGTGATGGCATCCTCTCCACCTTCCCCTACCCACCCGGGGTCGGGGGGCGCAGCAAATCCCCCCTCCCCAGGGAAAGCCAGCATTGCTGCTTCTGCTCAGCCCCAACTTCATGTCCACAGCAGCCTCAGGAGGAGGTGTGTGCCTCCGTAGGAAGATGCTACTGAGACTAAGCAGCTTTCCCAGTCAGTCAGCTCAGAGTCAGTTCAGTTCAGCAAATGCCCACTCGAGCCGAGGAGACCCTTTCAGGCAGACTCTTTGAGACCAGCAGCCAAAAGAAGGGACTGGGGGGTAACCTTCAACAGCTGAGGAAAGTTATGGCAGTCTGTTCTCAGCCGGTCAGACCTACTTTATCAGGTGGATTATTGTAATGTGTGGATCTAAAATGAAAGACATAGCATCAGTACGAATATTAAAGACCACTGGTGGTGCCTTCAAGCCCTTTCCCATTGGGACTGGAGAGAAACCACAGTTAAGACTCAAAGTAAGGGACAAACACCTTGGCTGTGGGCCACTGACAAGATCCCTGAAAGACTGTTTGGAAACGTTACCCACTGCTCTCCAAACTCAACGGGAAGGAGAAAGATTTTCTAAAGCTGTACTGAGGGTAAGGACAGAGACTATCTGTCCAACCCAGGGTGGGCAGGAGGAAAAAAAAAAAAAAGTAGTAACACAGTATGATCTCTTAAGCCTAAAAGCAAAGTTTATAAAGATTCACTTTCAATATCCAAACTAAGGCAACCCCCTTGCCCCGCCTCTCTGGACATGGCCAGCATTTCAGATGCCCAATCATCTCACGGGGTCTGGTGGACTGATCAGCAACTCTAACTTTTATAAAAAGCCCACCACCACAGAAAGCTTCAAACGGCAGGTGTGAGGAGCTTACATTTTATATTCTACATTTAGTAGCAGATGCACACGTAAGGATTTCAACAGAAGATCTGCTTCTCTTCATAACACGTGAAGTCCCAGCACAACTGAGAGCTTCTAAAACTACCACCAGAGAGCTGCCCCCAGTCCTGTCCTCCTCCTCCTCATTACGCACGACGGCTGCCGTGCTGATCTCAACATAACTGAAGGACCATGAGATTGTTCCAGAATATTTTTATTTTACCTCTCAAGACTCTTCTTCCCAAGTGTTCCAACACTCATTTGAGTACAATCTTTAATAGAAACCAGCACATCAAACCTTCCAAACAGGCAGAAATGGTCTGCTGATACTATGAGGGTGACTGGCTTTTGGCCGAACAAAATGGCTGCACTGCCTTAGTACTGAAATTAGTAGAAGTGATACAACAATTATTCCTCACATACAATGGCTGGGATCATACCTAAAACCCAATGCTTCTAACATGAGAAAAAGAGAAGCAGCAACTGAGCTTGGCTATAAGTCACCTCTACATTCTCTGTCAGGTACACAGAGAAATGACTGTTAACTGGTGAAGTTTCAACACTAACAGAAGAGGGTATTAACATGGCAAACAACCAAGAGGTAATATCTAGTTTCTAGGTTAAAAAAATCAATATATATTTATAATAAAGTTTTAAATACAAAGTGCTTTTTATATATCGAGAATGATACAGTGTTAATGAATAGATCCCTGTTTTGTAACCTTGATTACAAGCGTTAACTGGTAAGTAAATCTTTCCCCTTTCCATACAACTAAATGCCTTGATGGTAGGAGTTTGAGGACCAGAGGCCATTGCCAGCAAAGTTGCTCATTTCAGAGCAAAGCCCAACTTTTAAAACAAAAACTTCATTCCAAATCCAAGAAAAGTTATTTTTGTTTTCAGGAAAAAAAAAGTTTCCACTAAGAAATAATAAACCATTAAGTTTACGGAAAAGTTGACCTAACAGTAGCACCCTGACCCAACCCTGGTGACAGCTTCAGGTATGTTACAGTTTAAAACATCCTGAACAAGCTTCTTTTTTAATCCCAAACTTCTGACTAATCCTCAGAAAAGGTGTCAGAATAGCTACTTTTCTTGGTTTTTCTTTTTTTTTTTTTTTGGTAGGTATAGCTATACAGAGCTTCTGAGAGCTTCTTGTGGCTCAGAGGGTAAAGCGTCTGCCTGCAATGCAGGAGACCTGGGTTCGATCCCTGGGTCAGGAAGATCTCCTGGAGAAGGAAATGGCAACCCACTCCAGTACTCTTGCCTGGAAAATCCCATGGACAGAGAAGCCTGGTAGACTACAGTCCATGGGATTGCAAAGAGTCAGACACGACTGAGCGACTTTACTATACTTCACTATAGCTATACGGACTTGTAAATGTATGCAGCTTTATCTATTAAATGAGACCAGGAATTTGCAGACAACTTCCTAAAATTAGGAATCTTTCTTTCCCTCTTTTAAAACACATTCCAGCACTCCTAAAGAGCTGGGAGGACCAGCTCAACGTACCCCTCTGTGAGTATCTCTACCAGTGTATTTTCAAAACTCCCCTTTTCTTGAGCAATTGGTTCCCCTCGTCCCCCTAAGTATAACCTGACACTCAAAATTCTGCTACTTGGTGGCTCTCGTTCTGACAGCTGGAGTCTCGCTGTAGCACTCTATAGGCTCCTGAAGTTCACAGGTAACTCTCAGCCGTGGCTTCCAGCTCCTTCCCAGTAACTGGTCATTGACTGACCACTTCAGGAAGCACCATAATCTAAGACAGAGTGAATGGGCTGGAGCAGCCAATGGTACCGTGGTCAGAGTCAAAGCAGGCTAGAAGTCTACTAGCCAGAGCAGATCCCACCGTGTGGATGCTACAATTAAACAAACAGGATTTGGGACAGCAAACCAGTTAGAAATACCTATCTCTGGCACCCTAGAGAATTACAATTAGAAACAACTGTTCAAACTAAATGTTAGTACTAAAATATAAAACTCTGACTTATTAAGAGTCTGAAACACGTTGTGATGGTGGCATCTTACAGAAATTGGAGCTGGTACCATGAGTTACTTTTTTTTCTTACTTAGAATGTCACCCTCTTAATAATCTCCAAAGTTTTGGTTAGAATACTCTTTAGAAAGAACAAAACCAGATAAGAGAGCTCTGTTAATCAACTTAGTATCCTAGGAATCACATTATTTGTAGCTATTACATAAGTAGCATTTCATTCAGTGAAGCAGCTACCAAAACAAACCCACATTACCTAAGTATCTATAGTAAGAGCAAAATAAAATTCCAATATGACCTTGTAATAATGACTGATCAAACACCGCTGCCACCTGAAACGGAACTGGGGGGTTGGAGTCCAATTCCAAGTGCAGGTGTCTCTACCCTCTAGTTCACCAGCTTCATTCCCAAGAGGCCTGAAGGTTCACCTTACCAGGTGTGAGGTGGGCGCACTTATCCCCTTTAGCCACTCCAGGCCGGGAACAGACACATTTGAAGAATTAGATTTTTTAATTGGCCTACTTAGAACTGGTCTTGCAGAAATATCTTCCTTTTTTTTAAGCTTCTCTCATAATAGCAAGTAGCACGCATCATCTGTGCCCAGATTTGCATAATTACCACAGTTTATTTTTGTGCCTGCCACTCAAGTTGTATTCTGCTCAGCCTTTGCAGCTTCGTAGGACTTGGTACAAGCCTCAGTCATATTCTGCTCAGCTTTTGCAGCTTCGTAGGACTTGGTACAAGCCTCAGTCATATTCTGCTCAGCCTTTGCAGCTTCGTAGGACTTGGTACAAGCCTCAGTCATATTCTGCTCAGCCTTTGCAGCTTCGTAGGACTTGGTACAAGAAGTCACATGCCTGTGGAAACTGTCCCTCCACATGAATCTCTTTGCACAGATATTACACTCATATGGCTTTATGCCTGTGTGAATTTTCATGTGACCCACGAGATGATGCTTCATTTTGAATTTCTTACCACAGACCCCACAGCCATAAGGCCGGAGCCCGAGGTGCATGCTCATGTGTCGATCTCTCTGACTCTTGTGAGTGAAACTCTTGCCGCACTGACAAAGATACAGCTTGTCAGTGGCTGAGAATCCTAGGTGGGAAGCTTCCTCTTTAATCCCTGTTACCATCTCAATATTCTCACTGTAGCCCGATGCTAGAGCAGCCTCCTGTTTGTGCCAAATGAGATTCCCATCTGACCGCTCTCCAGAAAACTCTTCCATGGAGGAGCCATAGAAATCCACCTGCTCATCATAATTGCTTTCATCAGCCTGTTCGTCAAACTCTGCCTCCACTTTCTTTTCCCCGATGTGAAAGTCTTCCTCTACCCCCGAGGGCTGGACTGAGTACTCCGTCTGCACCGTGTTGACGGACTCTGTGACCTGGTGCTCATCGTAGGGTGCGTGCACATCCATGCCCTCACACGCCTGCTCAAAGCGCTCGGGCTTCACGTGGATCCAGCGTTTGTGAGCCATTATGCTGGGCTTGCTGTACATGGGCCGGGTGTAGTGGAATTCGGCGCTGTCACTGGCCCCCTCCTCCCCGTCCTGGCTTGCCATCTCCGTGCTCAGCCGGTCATGCTCTGTGGACGAGTTACTGGGAAGGTATTCGTGCTCAGTGAGCTGAGATGACAGCTCGTCTTTGGTGCTCTCCTCTTCGTTCTCTCCATCCCTCAGTTCCTGGGCTTTGGGGAAATCAGTGTGGCCCCCGGAGCCCAGCTCAAAGCTCTCTACCAGGCCATTGTAATTGCTGCTGCTTGGAGACTGATGGTCACTGCCATGATTTAGCTTCTGACAAAGGACTGTAGGGTTTCCTTCTAAAACCTCAGTGCATTTGTCGACCACATGCCACATCTGGAGGAAGCTCGCTGCTGTTAAGTAACTGACAATTTCTGGAGCAGGCATTACTAGACGCCCCGTATAACTTGACAGGAGAATGTTCTCAAACACTCTGGGATTCATCACATCAGGCAAAACAATCCTCCTGCTGTTTTTCAGGAGTACCTGGTCACAAAAGTAGGGGGAACTGGCAGCAAGAACAGCTTTGTGTGCTCGGAAAATGTGGCCTTGGACAACAATGGACACATCACATAACTGTCCCTGCTGGCGCTGCTGGTTCAGTTTCTGCAGAATGGTGCTGGAAAAATCAGGAAATTCTACTCGAAAAGAGTTTGTTCCAGGCTCCATTTCATCACAAATCTTGTTTGGTGCTAAAAGAGAAAGAAAAATTAGTACTAATTCCAGCCCAAAGAGAAATTTACAGATCACTAAGAAAACCAAGGTTGCATAGTTTCAAAAAAACCCCTGGCCTGTGGGGACAACGGGGAGCCCTTCATCCCCCAGAGCAAGGCTTGCAGGTGTTGAGCAAGAACCTCCCACCATTATTTATGGTATTAACTCTTGACAATGCCTGTGTCTGTGAGAAAACAGAATCCAGAGATATTTGTAAACTATATAAATCCCAAGTAAAACAAAATAAATATTTCTAGTCAGAACAAATACAATACCTTTTCCTGACAGAATTTTTAAGAGGCCTCAAATTCAATCCACACGAGGAAGAACTGTGGAAAGAAGGGGAGCTAGTTGCTTAGTCGTCTCCGACTCTACAATCCCATGGACTGTAGCCCACCAGGCTCCTCTGTCCATGGGACTTCCCAGGCAAGAATACTGGAGTGGGTTGCCATTTCCTTCTCCAGGGGATCTTCCCGACCCAGGGATCAGAACCCAGGTCTCCCACACTGCAGGCAGACTCTTGAAGCAGAGGTAAAGTCCCTTAGGCAGAAATGATCTCGGTAACTGCAAGGAACTGAAAGAAGACCACTGTGCTAGAATCCAGGGAGGGGACAAGGGGCCGAAGAGCTGTGATCAGTTCAGTCAGGCCTTTGGTTCCTTAGCACCACAGGGGCTAACTCACTGAGCTCCCAAACAACATGGGTTGCTCTAGCTGCTGTCAGAATTCTAGCCCTTTAAGAGCTTCTGATAATGCGAAACAGAACAAAATGGCAAGGCAAGGTACTCTTTCTCTCTGGTAATCTCCAAATTGTTTTAAAAGCTATAGAACAAAGAGTACAGTAAACACTGTCCCTGTCACTGAGTGAACTCAATCTGAAAACAGTTATAACAAAGAAGAAGGGATTGCTTGTCACATTATCGTAAATATATTTTGTGGGGTGAGTCAAGCATTACAGACAATTCACAAGAGTGATCAATGAGATGAACTCTGCTAGAGATGCTGCTCAGGCTCTGCAATTCCAGAGAAAATTAAAACAAACCAGAAAACCCAACAGATTTATCGGTTTAATTTGTATTTATTTAGCTGCACCAGGTCTCAGTTGCAGTAGGCAGGCTATCCAGATGCAGGCTGCACACTCTCAGCTGCAGCATGTGGGATCTAGTTCCCTCACCAGGGATCAAATTCAGGCCCTCCTCACTGGGAGCCTGGAATCTTAGCCACTGGACCACCAGGGAAGTCTCTCAACAGATTTATTGGTGCTATTTGTCACTTGGGTCTGATACCATATCTAAACACTGCTAAATAGCAGATTTTCTAAGTACCAGAAAAAAGAAGCAGATAACCCAACAAAGGTTGAAAGTTACCTTTCAGAGACAGGGAGAGATACCAAGAGAAGAAACTACCAAAGTTTTTTGAGTAATTACTATATACCAAGGACTATACAGCTGCAACTCCAATACTTTGGCTACCTGATGAGAAGAACTGACTCATTGGAAAAGGCCCTGATGCTGTGAAAGATTGAAGGTGAGAGGAAAAGGGGACGACAGAAGATGAGATGGTTGGATGGCATCACCGACTCGATGGACATGAGTTTGAGCATGTCTGGGAGTTGGTGATGGACAGGGAGGCCTGGCATTCTGCAGTCCATGGGGTTGCAAAGAGCTGGACACGACTGAGCGACTGAACTGAGCTGAGGAACTATACACCTTCTCACCTAATTTACAAATGTAGAGGGCTGTTATCTTAAGTTCACTATTTCCTAAGGCTAAAATTAAAGCTAGTTTTTATTATGTAGGGATTTGAAATCTAGGTTTCTACGACTCCAAAGCCTATGCTATTTTTCCTATCACATCACTGCATCTGCTAAGGAGATGTGAAAATACCAGATTAGTCATTACTAATTTTAAGAGGTAAGGCAGTGTTTCTAGAATTAAGTATTAGTTTATTATTTAGAGCTCTCAGAACATTTCACAGTGGCTTCCCAGGTGGCACAGCGGTAAAAAAATCCGCCTGCCAATGCAGGAGACATGTGTTTGATCCCTGGGTCGGGAAGACCCCCTGGAAAGGGAAATGGCAATCCACTCCACTATTTTTGCCTGGGAAGTCCCACGGACAGAGGACCCTGGTGTGCTGCCGTCTGTGGGGTCGTGAAGAGCCATGACTGAGCAACTGAGCACACACAGAACATTTCATAATGATTAAAAACAACAGCAGAAAGACCAGAAAATAAACTATTTAGCTATTTATAATTTCAAAAGGAAAAGTTAACTACATAAATGCATACAGACTACAGGTGTGTAAACTCTCATCACCACAGAATTTTGGTTTTAGCTATTTGGAAAAAAATCGGGAGGGCATAAAACACAAAAAGCTGTTAAAAAAAAAAATCTCTCCACCATTTATTCCTAGTTCTCCTCCCCCACAAAAGAAACCACGATTTACAAACTCCTGTATATATTTCTAGAAACTTCTCTCTGCAGGCATCAGAATAAGTGATCTATATTCTTTAAAAACTCCAACCCAAATGGGCTCATTACCTACATTCTACTCTGTCCTAGTTCTGTCACTCAATGTATCTGGCAGAATATCTGACATCCTATGAACTGATTATGTCCCCCAAATGCATGCTGAAGCCCTTCCCCAGTGTGATTTTGTTTGCTTTGGGGGATGATTAGGCCACAAGGGCAGAGCCCTCCTGAATGGGATTAGTGCCCTTATGAAGAGACAACAGAGTATTCCCTTGTCCCTTTCAGCTACATGAAGAGACAGTGAAAAGGGAGCTGGCTACGAATTAGTGAGTAGGCCCTCACCAGAAGCCAAACCTGCTGGCACCTTGACCCTGGTCTTCAGCCTCCAGAACTCGGAGAAACAAATTTCTGTTGTTTGTAAGTCACCCAGTCTATGGCACTTTGTTATAGTAGGCTGAATGGACTAAGACGCCAAAATAGCATAAGAGGAGGAAATTCATTATGTCTGGGTTTCCCTGATGGCTCAGACGGTAAATAATCTGCCTGTAATGCAGGAGACCCAGTTCAATCCCTGAGATGGGAAGATCCCTTGGAGAAGGGAATGACTACCCACTCCAATATTCTTGCCTGGAGAATTCCATGGACAGAGGAGCCTGGCTGGCTACAGTCTGTGGGGTCACAGAGAGTGGGACATAGCTAAGCGACTAACACTTTCATTCGATTTAATGGCTATATAGTTTTCTCCTATATGAACTCAATGATAATTTAATCAGCTCTCTTCTTATGGAATTTCAATTGTTTGGGTTTTTGAAATTATGACTGTCTTGGTTTATCTTCGTAAATATCTATAGGGTAATCTCTACCAGTAGAATTCCTGGGTCAATAAAACTAATTTCCAGAAAGGGTGCACCAAGTCACATTCTTACCAACTGTAAATGACAGTGTCTATTCCTCAACTTGATCAAACAACACAAAAAAAGTTTGCAAATTTCTCAAGTGAATAATCCATGATTCACTGTTCTGATCAACATTCAATTAATTATGAACGAGACCGATATTCTACTTACATTTACTGGTCATTTGTTTTTCCTATATATTATCAGTCATACTCTGTGTTCAAATAAATTAAGCAATTCATCTCATTGATTTGTAATTTTTGTAAATTCAGGACACTAACTTTTGAAATTTGTGCAAATTATCCAATCTTTGCTTTTATAGCTCCAGGGTTTTGTGTTAGACACACAAAGGCATTCCTGACTGCAAGATTATAAAGTAAAAAGAATTATTTAGACTTTATTCCTGGCACCATTTTTCTTTCAAAGGCATTTAAGTCTTTAATACATAAAGAATTTATTTTGGCATAAGGAGGTTAGGATCCAGTTTTTCCTTTTCCCTCCAAAATGGTAAGCCTGTTTTTCCTACACTACTTACTGAATAACTCATCTTTTCCTCAAGATTTAAATTATTTGCTGTGAAATTTTATGTGACTGAGATAAGACTTAAAAACAGTTCTACAAAAAAGACACCGTAAGTGATGTTAGAGAAAATGGAGTAGGAAGCTCTAGGTGTCAGTCCCTCTACCAAAACAATCAGTAAACTGTTAAGATGATCAAAATCAACCATTTCAGAACTCTGGAATCCGATCAGACACTCAACAGCAACCACAGTAATGCCTGATCAAAGAAGAGGCTGTTAAACCTTGTTAAGAGAGCGAGTGTCCATGCTTTGTTGCTTCAGCCGTGTCCAACTTTGTGGTCCCATGTATATAGTCCACCAGGCCCCTCTGTCCATGGAACTTTCCAGGCAAGAATTCTGGAGCGAGTTGCCATTTCCTCCTGCTACAATCTGCAACAGTGGCCCAGTTTCCAAGAGTACCTAGCTAAAGCCAGGGTGGAGGAACAGTGCTCTCCCAAGACTGGGGCTTTTGCATCTTGGCCAGTCTGGTTGATCCATGCAGCTTTGTCTTGGGCTGCGTGGTTTCCCCAGTAACGTCCATCATAAGATTTTAAAATACACACACCTCTCCCACTGTTTCCTGGGCCCAAACACTTAAGGAAATCTCTGTCAGGACGCAGCCACCACAGAGCTAAAGCAACAGAAACTTCAGGGACTACATGCAACAAGGAATACAGACTTTGCAAAACAGTTTGGAAAAAATCGCCATATAGACAACAGCAGCCATCAACAAGAAACAAACAAAAAAAATCCCCTAGGAAGGGAAGAATCTGATTTTAAGAGCTATCCCATTTGAATACTAAAAATATCCAGTTCTGAACCAAAAACTACACAGAAATACACAAAATACACAAAGAAAAAGGAAAATAAGGTACATTCACAGGGGAAAAAATATTAGAAACTATCCTTGAGGAATACCAGACATTGTTAAGTGCTAGTTGGATCTGTTAAAGTCAACTGCTGTGGACTTGCTCAAACTGTTAAAGAAAACTATGGACAAAGAGTTCAAGAAAATCAGGAGAACAATGTCAATAAAGAGATCGAAATTATAAAAAGTAATCAAATAGAAATTCTGGAGCAGGAAATTTTAACAGCTGCATTATGGGCTGAATTGCATCCTTCCAATTTCCCTATGTTAAAGCCCTAGCCCTCAGTACTCCAGAATGTGACTATATTTGGATTTAGGGCCTTTAAAAAGGTAAAGTTAAAAGGAGGCTGTTTGGGTGGGACCTAATCCAAGATGACTAGTGTTCTTAAAGAAATGAAATTTGGACAGAGACATCAGGCATGTGTGCAATGTGAACACACAACGAAAAGGGGGCACTTGCAGGCCAAAGAGAAGGGCCTCAGGAGAAACCAAATCTGCCAGCATTTTGCTCTCAGACTTCAAGCCTCTGACACTGTGAAAAAAATAACTTCTCATTGCTTAAGCCACCTGGCCTGTGGTATTTTATTATGGCAGACCAAGGAAACAGATACAAGTTAAAAATTCATAAGAGGAGTTCAAAGGCAGATTTAAGCAGGCAAAAGGAAAAAACTTCATCAAACTCAAATGTAAATCAATTGAAATATCCAGTCTGAGGAGTATTAGGAACAAAGAAAAAGAAACACAATCTGCAGTACTATGGAAAACGAAATATACCAACATGCAAATCAGCCTCAGAAGCAGAAAAAATAGAAATGATATAATTTCCTGAATTTGATAAGACATAAACGGTACACATCCAAGAAGTTTAACAAACTCCAAGTAGATAAAGAGAGCCACATAAGATACATTTTAAGTCAAATAGTGGTGTTGGAAAAAAAACTTTGTGCACAATGTGAGAGCTGCAAGTTAAGTTTTATTTGGGGCAAAATGAGGACTGCAGCCCTGGAGACAGTGTTTCAGATAGCTCTGAGAAACTGCTCTGAGGAGGCAAGAGAGGGAGCTAGGATATATAGGAGGTTTCTAACAAACGACAGGTATTTGGGAAAGTCAAAAGCGTATTGATAATTAAAGAAAACCAAATATGTCAGGCTAAGGAATTTCGCATTTTTCTATGTATGGGAAGACGAAAGAGTCTGGGCTCACTGAAATCATTCCTCTGATATGCGTGCCATCTATCTGGGGCCAGTATCCTGCATTTTCACATCCTGAGTTTCCTCACTGCTCACCAGTTCACCATCCTGGTGGCTGAAACTGCTATTCACTATGACGTCCTTGTTTACTGATATGGCGGGAAATATTCCATTTCTCAGTGGAAAGTAAGCGACAATGGAGAATCGTGAAAGCAGCAAGAAAGAAGCCACTCATCACCTCAAAGGGATCCTCAGGAAGACCTGGACTTCCCTGGTGGCTCAGACAGTAAAGAGTCTGCCTGCAATGCAGGAGACCCGGGTTCCAACCCCGGGGTCAGGAAGATCCCCTGAGAAGGGAATGGCAACCCACTCCAGTGTTCTTGCCTTGCAGAAATGAATGGGCAGAGGAGCCTGGCAGGCTACACCCTATGGGGTCACAGAGTCAGACACACAACTGAGTGACTAACATTTTCACTTTCAGTAAGACTAACAGCTAACTGCTAATCAAACACCATGGTGTTCAGAAGGCAGCACATGACATATTTAAAGTGCTATAAGAAAGATCTGTCAACCAGGAATTTGATGTCTGCAAAACTATCCTTTCAAGAATGAAGGAACCCAACGGCTAAAACCGCACTCTCAACACAAGATCAACACAGAGTTTGATCCTTGGTCAGGAAACTAGATTTTATAGGCTACAACTAAGAGTTCACATACTGCAACTAAGAGTTTGCACACCACTCCTAAGACCCGACATAGCCAAATAAGTAAATATTTTTTTAAAAAGAGAGAAATTAAGACATTCCCAGATAAACAAAAGTGAAGGGTGTTTGCTACTAGTAGGTTTCCTCTATAAATGATAAAGGTGTCCTTCAGGCTGAGATAAAAGAACACTTGATAGTAATTCAAAGCATATGAACGAGTAGGCTACCAGTAAAAGTAATAGCACAGGTAAATATAAGAGCCGATATTATTATGCTTTTGGTTTACAACTTCTCTGTTTTCCTGAATGATTTAAAAGGCAAATGAATAAAACAATAAGTCTACGTTATTGGGCATACAATGTATTAAGACAGGGGTCCCTAACCTCCAGGCAGATCAGAGGTGGCACTGGATTAGAAATAAAGTGTACAATAAATGTAATGCACTTGAATCATCCTGAAACCATCCCCTCCAGCACTGCTCGGTGGAAAAACCATCTTCCATGAAAAAGGTCCCTGGTGCCAAAAAGGTTGGGGACTGCTGTATTAAGATGTAATCAGTGGCAATTACAATATGAAGAGGGAGGGATGAAGATGTATAGGAGTTGAGTTTTCACATATTACCGATCAGTCAGTCAGTTCAGCTGCTCAGTCGTGTCCGACTCTTTGCAAACCCATGGACTGCAGCACGCCAAGCCTCCCTGTCCATCACCAACTCCCGGAGTTTGCTCAAACTCATGTCCATCGAGTTGGTGATGCCATCCAACCAACTTATTCTCTGTCGTCCCCTTCTGTCTTCAATCTTTTCCAGCATCAAGGTCTTTTCCAATGAGTCAGTTCTTCGCATCAGGTGGCCCAAGTACTGGCACTTCAGCATCAGTCCTTCCAATGAATATTCAGGACAGATTTCCTTTAGGATTGACTGGTTTGCAGTCCAAGCCCCTTGCAGTCCAAGGGACTCTTAAGAGTCTTCTGCAATACCACAGTCCAAAAGGATCAATTCTTCAGTGCTCAGCTTTCTTTATGGTCCAACTCTCACATCCATAAATGACTACTGGAAAAACCATAGCTTTAACAAGACGGACCTTTGTCGACAAAGTAATATCTCTGCTTTTTAATATACTACTGATAATAGCTTGTTGTAAGTTTTAAGATGTTAATTGTAAACCTCAAGATAACTACTAATAACTAAAAATATACATAAAAAGAAAAGGGAGTGAAAACAATATATAAAACAAAAATCTCAATTAAAAGGCAATAAGGGGGACTTCAGCAATACGTGAACCGTGAACTCCCTGATGTTCAAGCTGGTTTTAGAAAAGGCAGAGGAACCAGAGATCAAATTGCCAACATCCGCTGGATCATGGAAAAAGCAAGAGAGTTTCAGAAAAATATCTATTTCTGCTTTCTTGACTATGCCAAAGCCTTTGACTGTGTGGATCACAATCAACTGTGGAAAATTCTGAAAGAGATGGGAATACCAGACCACCTGACCTGCCTCTTGAGAAATCTGTATGCAGGTCAGGAAGCAACAGTTAGAACTGGACATGGAACAACAGACTGGTTCCAAATAGGAAAAGGAGTACGTCAAGGCTGTATACTGTCACCCTGCTTATTTAACTTATATGCAGAGTACATCATGAGAAACGCTGGACTGGAAGAAGCACAAGCTGGAATCAAGATTGCTGGGAGAAATATCAATAACCTCAGATATGCAGATGATACCACCCTTATGGCAGAAAGTGAAGAGGAACTAAAAAGCCTCTTGATGAAAGTGAAAGAGGAGAGTGAAAAAGTTGGCTTAAAGCTCAACATTCAGAAAATGAAGATCATGGCATCTGGTCCCATCACTTCATGGGAAATAGATGGGGAAACAGTAGAAACAGCGTCAGACTTTATTTTTCTGGGCTCCAAAATCACTGCAAATGGTGATTGCAGCCATGAAATTAAAAGATGCTTACTCCTTGGAAGAAAAGTTATGACCAACCTAGATAGCATATTCAAAAGCAGAGACATTACTTTGCCGACTAAGGTCCGTCTAGTCAAGGCTATGGTTTTTCCAGTAGTCATGTATGGATGTGAGAGTTGGACTGTGAAGAAGGCTGAGCGCCAAAGAATTGATGCTTTTGAACTGTGGTGTTGGAGAAGACTCTTGAGGGTCCCTTGGACTGCAAGGAGATCCAACCAGTCCATTCTGAAGGAGGTCGACCCTGGGATTTCTTTGGAAGGAATGATGCTAAAGCTGAAGCTCCAGTACTTTGGATGCCTCATGCGAAGAGCTGACTCATTGGAAAAGACTCTGATGCTGGGAGAGATTGGGGGCAGGAGGAGAAGGGGACGACCCAGGATGAGATGGCTGGATGGCATCACAGACTCGATGGACATGAGTCTGAGTGAACTCCGGGAGTTGGTGATGGAGAGGGAGGCCTGGCGTGCTGCGATTCATGGGGTCGCAAAGAGTCGGACACGACTGAGCGACTGAACTGAACTGAACTGAACTGAGGTGGGGTTCAAGATGGTGGAGTAGAAGGACATGCACTCAACTCCTCCTCCGAGAGCACCAAAATCACAACTAGTGTTGAACAACCACTGAACCACTGACAGGAGGATGCTGGAACCTACCAAAAAGATTTACTCCACGTCCAAAGAGAAAGAAGAAGCCGCTGCGAAACCGTAGGAGGGGCATAATCACAATAAAATCTAACTCCATACCTGCTGGGTGGGTGATCCACAAACTGGAGAACAATAATACCAAAGAAGTTCTCCCACTCTCATGAAGGTTCTGAACCCCACTGTCAGGCTTCCCAGCCTGGGGACTCGACAAAGGGACTGGGAATCCCCAGGGAATCTGACCTTGAAGGCCAGCAGGATTTGATTACAAGACTTCCATGGGACTGGGGGAAACAGAGACTCCAGTCTTGAGGGCACAAACAAAACCTTGCGTACACCAAGCCTCAGAGGAAACGAACAGTGACTCCACGAAACTGATCTACAACGATCTGCCAGTGTTGGAGGTCTCCAGTGGAGGTGTGGGTCAGCAGGGGTTCACCACAGGGATGGGGGACTGGCAGCAGCTGTCTGGGAAGGTCTTTGGCGTAAACTCTTTTGCAGGTTGCCATTACCCTGACCACAGAGCCCAGAGCCCAGAGGGCTGGGTCGCCTTAGGCCCAAAAACTACCAGGGAGGGCGCGCAACCCCACCCATCAGCAGATAACTGGATTAAAGCTTTACTGAGCAAGGCCCTGCCCACTGGAGCGAGACCCAGTTTTTCCCACCACCAGTCCCTCCAATTAGGAAGCCTACAAGAACCTCTTACCCTGCTCCATCAGAGGGCAGACAGAAGTAGCAAGAACCACAATCCCACAACTAAAACAAAACCACTTTACAGAAAGTTAATCAGTATGAAAAAGCAGAAAGTTATGTCCCAGATGAAGGGACAAGATAAAATCCCAGAAAAACAAGTAAAAGAAGTGGAGATAGGCAACCTTCCAGAAAAAGAATGCAGAATAATGACAGTGAATATGATTTAGGATCTCGGAAAAAGAAAGGAGGCAAAGGTTGAGAAGATGCAAGAAATGCTTACCAAAAACCTAGAAGGCAATAAGGGGAACAAAAAACACCTAAGATGCACAGAAAATAGCTGGAAATAAACAGTAGAAATAAATCCTTCTTTATTAGTGATTTTTTCAAATTAAGTAGATTAAGCTCTCCAGTTAAAAGGCTTGGAGAATGGGTTAAAAAACACGGTCTATACATTGTTTATAAGAGACTCACTTCAGTTACAAAGGCACAAGGATGTTCAAAGTAAAATAATGGAAAAGGTGATTCATGCAAAGAGAAACCAAAAGAGAGCTAGGGTGACTATATTATTATCAGACAAAATAGATTTTAAGTCAAAAAGGTTACAAAAACAAAGATGGATATTATACACTGACGAAAGTTTCACTTTCAAGAGTGTATGACAAAAACATATACGCACCTAACAAAAGAAATACATATGAAGCAGAAACGAGCAGAATTGAAGAGAGAAGCATGCAGATGCACACTAACAGGTGGAGACTTCCACACATCTAGAAAAACAGGACAAAAGCTCTGTAAGGAAAGAGAGGCCTTCAACAACATTATAAGCCAATTACACTGAGAAGACACACAGAGAACACAAACAGAAAGGAATGCAGTGGATATGCGCTACAACATGGGAGAATACTGAAAACATTGCACTGAAACATGCTGAACGTTAAGGTAAGGCAGAAACAAAGTACAGATGTTGTATAATTCTGCTTTTGTGAAATATCTAGAAGAGACAAATACAGAGAAAGTAGATTGGAGGTTGTCACGGGTTTGGGTGAATAAGGAATGGGGAGTTATTGCTTAATGGACAGAGTTTCTATTTGGGGTGATGAAAATATTTCGGAACTAGAAAGTGGTGCTGACTGTACAATACTGGAATGTAAGTCATGTCATACACAATACTGGAATATAAGTAACCTGAAAATGGTTACAGTAGCAAACTGAATGACATGTATTTTTTACCACATACTAAAAAACAGCTGGAAAAAGGTCATGTAACTTTATTTCTAACTCTGTCAAGATGGTGATAATCTTTGTAATTTAGTAAGTATTTGACCTCTACCCTTAAATCTGAATGATTCTGGCACTTCTACATATTCTCTTTTCTTGTAACATGCAAAGTCTAAATCTCTCCTACAGGTTTCCCTGTTATATAAGCAATATTGGGCTTTCCAGGTAATGCAGTGGTAAAGAACCCACCTACTAATGAAGGATACGCCAAAGACATGGGTTTGATCCCCAGGTAAGGAAGATCCCTTGGAGTACAAAACAGCAACCTGCTCCAGGATTCTTGCTAGACAATTTCATGGAGAGGAGCCTGGAAGGCTACAGTCCATGAGGTCGCAAAGAGTTGGACACGACAGCACAGAAGGAAATAATATTTACAAACTCACAGGCAATTGAGGTCTATATAATAGTAGTTGCCATTTCAATTGTTAAAAGAGTTTCACAGAAGTAATTAACTCACCACAAAAGAACATTTTAAAAAGCCCCACAACATAAAACACTATGTGCAAAGTACTAGGGGGATTTCTAAGACAATGAAGGAATGTCACTGTCCAGAGTTTATCATCTGGTAGGGGGATTAAAAAAAAGCACACACAAAACCCCATGCGTATAATCCTGTTATTCAATGCAAAGCCTGATATAAGCACCATAAGAGGATTACAAATCTTGAGGAATTCAGAGGAGGGAACTGTGGTGTATTCTAAAGTTATACATGGTCACTATAAATTTTGGTGGTCACCAGGCTAAAAGGAAGACTTGCAAGCAGCATATAATTCTTTCCATCTACTACATCCAAACTAAAAAATATAAGAAACAAAAAGATTAGCATGAAAAGCAGGGATCAGAGTTGTCTTTATGCAACAAATTTTAATTAAGGATCTAGTGGAGATGGGGCCAGGCTAAAAGGAGACCCTACCCTGGCAACTCCCCCTGCTACACCAGACAATTCTGGCAGCAGTAATCCTGACAGAGGACCAGCAGGTACCTGTTCATCAGGAAAGGCCACAGTTACAGAGGGCAGACCACAGGAAAGGTCCTGCATTCTGGCAACATTCAGAGATGGCTGCACTGGGTACCAAAGGTTGCACACTGCCTCAGCAGAAAATTTTTAAAGACTTGATATGAAAAGGTGGGGCTCATTAGTAGCCCCAGGAAGGAAGCAAAGACATAGCCCATCCTTTGTCAGCTAGACCAAAGAAACACAAGTTGGCCCCTGGTAAAACAATTTCACCAACACAGAACAAATTGCATGGAGCTCAAGTTTGCCTAACAATGTCTCAACCTAGCCTCCAGCCCCAGTTTTTTTTTTTCACTCAAGTTATAACACTGATGTCAATATCATCAGCCCATCCTCCAGCAAAAGAGCTAACAGTTGATTATAACAGCATTCAGGTATAAAGAACCCCAAAATGATCTATCCAAAAAGGGGGAAACTTTCAGACCTGAACAAAATGTTTCCCAACACTTAATCTGTAAATAGATTCTACAATAACCAAAAAGAAGAAAATAGTAAAGGGTAACAAAGAGTACAGTTTAGATAGCCTTTTTAAACTGATGTTTTCCACAAGCATGAAAACATGATTTCTGTGAATGGAAATTTAAGGAAGATAAAATAGTAGAATGATGCAAAAAGAACAAGATATAAGGAAACTAAAAGAGAGCAGAAATTTAAACAGGCGGTAAGGAGTAGAAAATGGAATCAATAACGTGGAAGCACTCTGAGGAATGTTTATGCAGGAGGATAAAAACAGGATAACAGCAAGGTAGAAGATAACAGGACAGGAGAACAGAGAATATAGTTCCAACATATGGCTAGTTGAGAGTCCTTGAAAGAAAGAACAAAATGAATGGAGCAGGAGGAATAATCAAAGTATCTAAGAGAAGAAAACTTCCAAGTGTGAAACCTTGAGTATTTAGGAGAATCTTGCCTCAACAGTGGGAACAAATTAGCTTTAGACAAAATGCAATTCTGGTTCCATTAAATAAAGTTTAAAAACAAGCCTCAAAAGGATCAAAATATTTCCTAGTAACTTAAATGTGTTCCAGAACAAAGCTTAAGGATATTTATACAACACAAAAAATCCAGAACCCACTAAGGTAAAATTAGTGTATGGCATCCAATTAAAAAAAAAAAAAATCACCTGGCATGCAAAGAAGGAAAATATAATTCATAATAAGGAGAGAGAGAAAAAAAATTGATCAACAGAAACAGACCCAGAAATGACAGACTTCTACAACTGGTAGAAAATTCTACATTTCATATGTCCACAAAAATTAAGCATGGCAGGTACACAGGAAAACTAACAAACACACAGGAACTCCAAAACTGAACTATAAATTAAAAAAGACAAACACTGGCTGGGAATAACAACAGAATTAACAATGAAGAAGAAAAGCTTAGCGACTGAGCAATAACAACAAATAATGTAAAACTAGCAATGCCAAATTCAGAAAATTAGGAATAAGAAATGAAACAAAATGCAATCACACGACAGAAACTTTTTAAAACAGAAGACAATTTTCCCCTAATAAATTTCAATGTCACATTGATTTAAAAAAAAAAAAAAAAGTAACTGTGGAGAAATGACAAAGCACATTCAAATGACTGCCCAAAGCTCCCAGGCCCAGGATATTTTATGGGAAAATTCTTCAAAACTAATTCCTATGTTATATAAACTGTTTCAGAGGAGGAAGAAAGGAGAAAGGGAACAAAGATATAAGAAAACTTGCTATTTTTATAAAACCACAGTATCAAAAATGGACAAAGAAAAAACCTAACTCTCACTTATTAACACAGAAAAGAAAAATTATAAACTACACAGCATTTTGCTTTAATTTCTTGCAGGCTGAGTGTATTATGAGTGTGACACACTGAAGAAACTGAGTTATTGGTACCACCACACCGAGGGCAAGAACTTATTTTCTGGTAAAATTACCACCAGAAGACCCTCTTAAAAGCTTTCTTCCATTCCATAACACCTCTGGCAGCATGGGCATCACTGCCTGTGCCTCCTTCTACAAGTGACAGGGGTAGCGAGAGGTAAATCTGAAAAGAATGACTGGTACTACCCTGCTGAAGGCTGAGTCTGAGCTTTAAATGGGGCACTGGGGGCAGCACTGAAAACTTCGGTGTGACATGCTGTGAAAAATGTTTAGAAAGGATAATTTATGGATGGACTTAAAGCAGGAGAAGCCTAAAGCAAAGGCCAATGATAAGATTTCAGTGAATATGGTCTAGGTTTGAGGCAATGAAAGTAACAGTGAATATGGAAAACAGAACCAATGGGACCTACTGAATCGGTAGGCAGGAAGATAACAAGAGTAGGTCAAAGTACACATAATACTATCAAGAAAGCGAAACATAACTTACAACACGGGAGAAAATATACTCAAATCAGGTAACTTATAAGTAACTTGTATACAGAATACATACGGTGGTGGTAGTGGTATGGTATCTGACTCTTCGCAACCCCCTGGACTGTAGCCCACCAGGCTTCTCTGTCCACAAAAATTTCCAGGCAAGAATACTGGAGTGGGTTGCCACTTCCTACTCCAGAATACATAAAGAACTCTAAAAATTCAATAATAAAAAGACTACCCACTGAAAAATGGGTCAAGGATTTGAACAGACATTTCTCCAAGTAGGACACACAAAAGATGTCCAGTATCATTATTCATTAGGGAAATGCAAATTGAAACTATAATGAGCTATCACTTCTCACCCACTTGGGTGGCTGTGATAAGACAGACACTAACGAGTGTTAGAGAGGATGTGGAAGGATCAGGACCCTTATACACTGCAGTACAGCTGTCTGTTGTCACCCTGTTTGTTTAACCTACATGCTGAGTCCATCATGAGAAATGCCCGGCTGGACGAGTTACAACCCAGAATCAAGACAGGCGGGAGAAACATCAACAACCTCAGATATGTGGATGGCACCACTCTAATGGCAGAAAGCAAAGAGGAACTAAAGAGCCTCTTGATGAGGGTGAAGGAGGAGAGTGAAAGAGGCAAATTAAGACTAAACATTAAAAAAACTAAGGCCATGGCATTCAGCCCCATTACTGCATGGCAAATAGAAGGGGAAAAAGCGAAAGTAGTGACAGATTTCCTCTTCTTGGGCTCCAAGATCACTGCAGACAGTGCTGCAGCCATGAAATCAGATGATTGCTTCTTGGCAGGAAAGCAATGACAAACCTAGACAGTGTATTGAAAAGCAGAGACATTACTCTGTCGACAAAGGTCTGTATAGTCAAGGCCATGGTCTTCCCAGTGGTCACGTATGGTTGTAAGAGCTGGACCGTAAAGGCAGAACACCAAAGAATTGATGCCTTCAAACTGTGGTGCTGGAGAAAACTCCTGAAAGTCCCTTGGAAAGCAAGGAGATCAAACGAGTCAATCTTAAGGGAGATCAACCCTGAATATTCACCAGAAGGACTGATGCTGAAGCTGAAGCTACAGTATTTTGGTCATCTGATGCAAACAGATGACTCATTGGAAAAGTCCCTAATGCTGGGAAAGATTGAGGGCAGAAGTAAAAGAGGGTGTCAGAGGATGAGATGGCTGGACGGCATTACCAATGCAATGAACACGAACTTGAGCAAACTCTGGGAGATGGTGAGGGACAGGGAGGACTGATGTGCTGCAGGCCATGGGGTCGCCAAGAGTCAGACACGACTGGGCGGCTGAACAACAATACTGCTAGTGGGAATGTAAAATGGCTCATCCGCTTTAGAAAACAGTTTTGTAGCTCCTCAAAAAGTTCAACAGGGTTATCATATAACTCAACAACTCTACTCTTTTTATCTACCCAAAATGAAAACATGATGCCCAAAGAAAACATAATGAATGTCTCTAACAGCATTATTCATAATGGCCAAAAACGGGAAATAACCCAAATGTCCTCAACTGATGACTGAATAGAACATGGTACATCTATACAGGAATATTATTCCATTTTATTATATACTACATGTATCATAACATCCTTTTGGCAATAAAAATGAAGTATTGATATATACCAGAAGTCCAAACCTTGAAACATCATGCCAAGTGAAAGAAGTCAGACACAAAAGGCTAAATCTTGTATGATCCCACTGACATGAAATGTCCAGAATAGCGAATTTCAGAGGCAAAAAGTAAGTCAGCAGTTGCAAGAAACTACAGGGCAAGGAAATGAGGAGTGACTGCTAATTGGTTTGTTTAAAAGGGAAGACAAAAATTCTAAAATTAAATTGTGGTGGTGGTGTTCAGTCACTAAGTTGTAACTGACTTTTTGAGACCCCATGGACTATAGCAAGCCAGGCTTTCCTGTCCTTCACTGTCTCCCTGAGTTTGCTCAAACTCATGTCCATTGAGTCGGTGATGCCATCCAACCCTCTCATCCTTTGTTGCCCTCTTCTCCTACTGCCCTCAATCTTTGATGGGTATTTGACTCATTGAATATACTAAAAAAACCTCTTAACTGCATATGAATTATGTCATGATAAAGCAGTTTTTAAAAACAGAGTAATGCAAGATAAACTAGTTGGGCTTCCCAGGTGGTGCTAGTGGTAAAGAACCCACCTGCCAGTGCAGGAGACATAGAGATATGGGTTCAGTTCCTTTGTTGGGAACATCCCCTGGAGGAGGGCATGGCAACCCACTCCAGTATTCTTGCCTGGAGAATCCCATGGACAGAGGGGCCTGGTGGGCTACAGTTCATAGGGTTGAAAAGAGTCTGACACGACTGAAGTGACTTAGCATGCATGCAAGGTAAACTAGTTACCAATTCCACTGGGTAAGCAGGACAATGTCATAAGCAGCAGGAGAGGTAATCGCATGGACCATTTATTTAATGAATGTATTGTAACAGATTCTATGTAAAGCACTTTATGTATTCTCATAAATTAATCCTCATAAAAAATCACTTGATATTTTTTACTCCTATTATAAAGAATAAAAGATAGACAAGAGAGGCTAAACTATGTACCTAAGGTCATATAACCAGTAAGTGATGAAGCTGGAACTTAAATTCAAAACACCAGCTCAGACCCAATAGTCTGAGAGATGAGGCAGTATGGAAGGTAAAGATGAATATTTTCACAAATAACCGAAACAGTCTACAATGTGTAATGCAATCAGAGCAAATTATTCGCCATCTTCAGACTTAATGAAGTACTAGCAATTTTGTGTCATCTTGTATAGATTTTTTTTAAAAAATCCAACAGTTCTAAAACAAACACGCCAATCCTAGCTAACTCCCTCCATCATTCCCTAAGATAATCTGGCTTTAAAAAAAATTTTTTTTGACCATACCCCATGGCATGCGAGGTTTGACCAGGGATCAAACCTGAGGCTCTGCAGTGGAGGCTCAGAGTCTTAACCACTAGACCACTAGGGAAGTTCTAATCTGGCTTTTTAAGAGCAAAGGACAAAGGGTAAATATGAACTAGATGACCTCCAAGACCCTTTCCAACTCTGATGAGTTTAATTGTACATTTATTATTTAGCTGAGGAATTGTATGTCAAGCTTTATATACTGTTTAAATACCAATTCCATATTCTAAAAACACACATGACAACAGTATAATAGGGGAGGTGACCCACCAGTGACTTTTCTTGAAGCCCTCCAGAGATTTCTTAGTCAGAGTGCATGGTAATTTGCATGCTTACTGTAGAGAGCACATTTAAACACTGTAAATGTTACTTTAGTGAATCTCTAGTCTGGCACAAATGTACAAAAATACCAACACCCCATGCCTACTCAAATACTTTAGCCAAATGCTTTACAGTTCACTAAGCAGACTATATAAACTCAGGGCTGGCAACAGCCTTTATACCATGAGCTAAACTGAAGCTCAGAAAGGTTAAAAGATCTGTCCAAGGTCACATATCTCAGAAGTGGTATGTTAGGATTCAAACAGAAATGTAATGCCAAATCTAATATTTTTCTAAGTGAAAAAAAAGTGTCACTTAGGAAAGTTTCTTGGAAGTTAAATTCTCTAACAATACAAAGAATGGCAATGATTGGCCTTAAAATGTGCAATCTCTACTCCTCAGAAGTAAGAGAACCTTCTGGTCTAATGTAAATACAACTACATTATTATTTCAGTAAAAAAGTTTTCAGTAAAAAATTACTGAAAAAGAAACCACTTTAGTAAATAATTTAAAAAATTGTATTTTTAGCAAGTTTATAGCTTACCTAAAGAAAAGTTGTATTCCTGGGATAAAGTTCTTTGTGCCATGACCATCAAAAGACAGTATGAATAAATGACAAAGAGGAACCCATTTCTTAGTTTTGTTTCAAACTAAAATCACAGCGCTTTCTGAAAAGAAAAATCACATTAAAAATGTGGGAGATGCTAGTGCCATTCACTGTGTACCAGTGTCTTGCTAATAAATATTGTATCTGTGGGTGAACGGCAAAGAAAAGTAATCATGACTGATATTTTCTGTTATATCAGCTTTTCTACCTTCTGAGCTACTACCTTTGTACTTTTTAAATAAAGTTTTAATTTTGGAATAAGTTTAGATTTACAGAAAAGTTACAAAAAGTGTTGAGTTTCTGCATGACTGTCACTAGGCTTTCTTTAAACGTTAACACCTTCTATCACCATGGTTCAGTTCAGTTACTCGGTCGTGTCCTACTTTTTGCAACCCCATGGACTGCAGCACGCCAGGCCTCCCTCTCCATCACCAACTCCCGAAGTCTACCCAAACCCATGTCCATTGACTCGGTGATGACATCCAACCATCTCACCCTCTTTCATCTCCTTCTCCTCCCGCCTTCGACCTTTCCCAGCATCAGGGTCTTTTCAAATGAGTCAGTTTTGGACATCAGGTGGCCAAAGTACTGGAGTTTCAGTTTCAGCATCTGATGAATATTCAGGACTGATTTCCTTTAGGACAGACTGGTTTGAGCTCCTTGCAGTCCAATGGACCCTCAAGAATCTTCTCCAACACCACAGTTCAAAAGCATCAATTCTTCAGCACTCAGCTTTATAGTCCAAATCTCACATCCATACACGACTACTGGAAAAACCATAGCTTTGACTAGACAGACTTCTGTTGGCAAAGTAATATCTCTACTTTTTAATAAGCTGTCTAGGTTGGTCATGGAGCAAGGAGCAAGTGTCTTTTAATTTCATGGCTGCAGTCACCATCTGCAGTGATTTTAGAGCCCCCTCAAAATAAAGTCTGTCACTGTTTCTACTGTTTCCCCATCTATTTCCCACGAAGTAATGGGACCAGATGCCATGATCTTCGTTTTCTGAATGTCGAGCTTTAAGTCAACTTTTTCACTCTCCTCTTTTACTTTCATCAAGAGGCTCTTCAGTTCTTCACTTTCTGCCATAAGAGTGGTGTCATCTGTACATCTGAGGTTACTGATATTTCTTCTGGCAATCTTGATTCCAGCTCGTGCTTCCTCCAGCCCAGCATTTCGTATGATGTACTCTGCGTATAAGTTAAATAAGCAGGGTGACAATATACAGCCTTGACATACTCTTTTCCCAATTTGGAACCAGTCTATTGTTCCACGTCCAGTTCTAACTGTTGCTTCTTAACCTGCACACAGATTTCTCAGGCGGCAGCTCAGGTGATTTGGTATTCCCATCTCTCGAAGAATTTTCCAGTTTGCTGTGATCCACACAAAGGATTTGGCATTGTCAATAAAGCAGAAGTAGGTGTTTTTCTGGTATTCTCACTATTCAATACCTATGTAATTTTGCAGAATTAAACTACCCTGTACAAAAGTATTTTTTGGCCTCTAGACCATTATCAATCAAATATACCTATATTTTCTAACTGGAACACATTCCTCATCCGCCCCCCATCCCCACCCCTCTGCAACCCGATAGCTCAGTAGGTAAAGAATCTGCCTGCAATGCAGGAGACCCAGGTTCAGTCCTGGTCAGGAAAATCCCCCGGAGAAGGAAATGGCCACCCATTCCAGTATTCTTGCCTGAGAAATCCCACAGACAGAGGAACCTGGCAGGCTCCAGTCCAAAGGGTCACAGAGTCAGAAACAACTGAGCAACTGAGCACACTCAGCCAGAGCACTTGGTAAAACCTATTCTAGGATTTTTAAAGAACAAGCTACCTGCTTTATGAAGTTTGATTCTTGCCACAGCTGAATGTTTTAATTAAAACTCCAGGGCAAATGATCCAGTGTGGAAAATTCTTTGCCTTTCAAAAGAGAAGTTATTGTTCTAACCACTAACTCTCCACTTATCAGTCACCCTGCTATCGTTGTTGTTGTTCAGTCGTTCAGCTCAGTTGTGTCTCTTTTTGAACCCTTGGACTGCAGCACACTAGGATTCCCGGTCCTTCACCATCTCCTGGAGTTTGCTCAAACTCATGTCCATTGAGTTGATGATGCCATCCACCATCTCACCCTGCCATTAACATTACAATAAAGCCAAGGAAATGTTTTTTAACTGCACTCTCATATTCACTAGAATTCAGGATAAGAAGCTGAACCAAGAAAGCAGAAGAAATAGCACTTGCTGTTTTGTATGTTCTACAACATACACAACAAAAGGTTTTTTTCCCCTCATATGTTACAAATGAGACAAAAATCTCTTTGTATTTTAATTGCAAACATGAATAAGGTAAAATGGAAAAGTTCCTGAAAATAATATAGAGCTACAATTGATTATAAGAGGCACATTTTCAAATTTCTGAAATCAAGATGTGATGGCCAGGTGGAAGTTCTAACAGTTGTCTCTGCCTTAAACAGTACTAGAGCTTTCCTGAGAGCCTCACCCAATGTTTCTGACGACACACAGGACAAACTGTGGAAAAGCACAGGTGTAACTCTGAACTGAAAGTATTCAGAAGAGTAGGAATAGTAAGGAGGTTAATGAACATTTTAATCAGTTTGTTTCACTTTTCTTCTTTTTACAAATGTACTAGAATATAACTTTAAAATTAAGTTTAAACATGTAAAAAAGCATATGTAATAGCTTAATTGGACTTCCCAGGTGGTGTAGTTGGTAAAGAATCTGCCTGCCAACGCAGGAGACTCAGGAATCAGAGGTTTGATCCCTGGGTGAGGAAGATCCCCTGGAGGAGGAAAAGGCTACCCACTCCAGTATTCTTGCCTGGGAAATCCCAAGGACTGAAGAGCCTGGCAGGTTACAGTCCATGGAGTCAGTGAGACACTACTGAAGTGACTTAGCATGCACACAGCAGCAGCTTAATTGCCAGAGCTTTCTCTTCCTTTGGCGGTACATAAAATACCCGATGATATCAACGGATTCAATATGGCAGTAATTCGGCGACTGCATCTTATAAGAAAGCTTGATAAACTAGCTTAGAAACTGACAACCTAGATAAAAAAACATAAAACAAAGGCCTCTCCCACCAGAAAACACATAATAACACATAATTTCTCATTATTATAATAAAAGGACTATTTTTCTTCAAGTGAAGAGTAAAACCATCCTCTAGTTTCCTGCTTATGCAGCAGATTCCTGCACTGAGTCCAGTGAATACAGAGGGAGAGTCAGGGTGCTAAAAGTAGAAATTTTTAACTAAATTCTTTTAACCAAACTCCTTTTCTAAGGACCTTGGCTGTGGAGAGCAGGCATTAAGAAACGTCAGTTCAACTAAATGTTTCTAAAAGCTACAGAATGGAATTTTAAAAATCACATTTTCAAAGAGCTTGTTAGTTTCAGGAATCTGCATTCAACAACTTTTTTGGTACTGTGGTAAAATATACTTAACATAAAATTTACCACTGTAACCATTTAAAGTTTACAATTAGTGGCATTAAGTACATTCATGCAGTTGTGCAACCATCACCATTATCTGTTTGCAGAACTTTTTCTTCATCCCAAACTAAAACCCTGTATCCAGTAAATAATTTTCCATCCTCTCCTCCCCCTTGATGTTGAGCAGGGCCCTGTGGGGCTCCAGGACACTGAGGTCTTTTTGTCCTCCATTTCTCATAGGCAAGACTCCAGCCTCCACAACTTCTTAGTTCCAAAGGGCAGAACAGTTGCTAATTAAGGGAGGAGCAGCCAAGAAATCACCTGAGGTAAGATTAAAGGGACCAGAGAGGCTCATCAAGATTAGGAGAATGAACCCAAGACCCTGCTTGTGTGTTTGTGCTCAGTGACCCTGCAGAATAGATCCCACTAGGCTCCTCTGTCCATTGGATTTTCCAGGCAAGAATACTTGAGAGAGTTGCTATTTATACCCCAAGGGAATCTTCCCAACCCAGGGACTGAACCCAAGTCTCTTGAGTCTCCTGCATTGGCAGGTGGATTTTTTACCACTGTGCCACCTGGGAAGCCCACCTAAGACCCTGCACACACCCTAATCTTGTCAGCAACCCCGCCCTTTTGAAACTTTGCATAAGAATGCAAGACTGTTACTGCCTTAATCCTATCACACATCCCAGTTCAGTTCAGTCGCTCAGTCGTGTCCGACTCTTTGCGACCCCATGAATCGCAGCATGCCAGGCCTCCCTGTCCATCACCAACTCCCGGAGTTCACTCAGACTCATGTCCATCGAGTCAGTGATGCCATCCAGCCATCTCATCCTCTGTCGTCCCCTTCTCCTCCTGCCCCCAATCCCTCCCAGCATCAAAGCCAACTCTTCGCATGAGGCGGCCGAAGTACTGCAGTTTCAGCTTTAGCACCATTCCTTCCAAAGAAATCCCAGGGTTGATCTTCAGAATGGACTGGTTGGATCTCCTTGCAGTCCAAGGGACTCTCAAGAGTCTTCTCCAACACCACAGTTCAAAAGCATCAATTCTTCGGTGCTCAGCCTTCTTCACAGTCCAACTCTCACATCCATACATGACTACTGGAAAAATCACACACCCCAGTCTGACTATATAACCTCTCTCTATTCACCTGGGAGTGGGGCACAGCTCTTGAGGCGCTAGCCTACTCTGTTCCCCGTTTGCCTGGCAAAGCAGTAAAGCCACTCTTTCCTTCTGTTCCATGACTCTGTATTTCTGTTGGGCACTGGTGCACAGAGAGCCAAGATTTTGCCAACACCCTCAGCCCCTGGCAAAACTATACTCCACTTTCTGTCTCCATGATTTTGCCTATTCTAGATACCTCATTTAAGTGGACTCATTCAATATTTGTTCTTTTGGGTCCAGCTTACTTCTCCACTGAATACTTTTGTAGAGCAAAGAATGAACCCCAAGCGACTAGGTTTCTCACAATTTAACTGTACATAGTGACATAATCTTCAAACTAAGCACACAGCTCTCCCAGAAATCCTGCTACTGCCCCACGAGCCCCAACGGGCAGAGGATCTCTGACAAACCCTTCCTCAGCCTGTACACAGGCTTGGTTAAGCAGTGGTAATTCAGAGAGCAGGCTCCTTAGAACCCTGGAAGGCACGTGAATGGAGCAAAGGGAAGTAAGACTCGGCAGTTCTGAAAAACCATGGGTAAGAAAAAGTAAGGATTCATCAAGCTAATTTAGCTTGCAGATGGCCTTCTCCCTGTCCTCCAGAAGCTCCTACACCCTGACCGTTTCGGCGACACCTGTCAGAGCTGAGGTCAGACTGCAGTCTAGCCTCTGATCATGTCACCAGTGTAGGAAGCTTCACAGGGTCATGAGTCACCTGCCATGGCTGAGAGGTCCGGGCAGGCCGCCCCGCCCAGGGAAACCCTCTGAGGAGAGGCAGAAACAAGAGAGAAAGACACACGACTGGCAGAGAAACACAGAATGAGTAAAGAGCTGGACCGACAGGCAGGCCGTGAATCAGAGTAAAGACTAAGAAGGAAACACAGGGTCAAGGGACACAGAAGGTGGAAACAGAAATGAAGACAGGACCCAGATACTCGGAGATGGGCTCGAGAGAAACACAAAGCTGACAGAGGCCGAGTTAATAGGCATAAAGTGCAGGCGATGACAGGTGACAGACAGCAAGAGAGGTGAAACGCAGAGGTAAAGAGACCAAGATCAGCGAAGTCCCAAGCGCAGTCTTTCTCCTGGCTTTGACTCAAACGAGAGGTCGCCAAGCCGCGCCCACTCCGCGCCCCTGAAAGGCCGGAGGGGCGGTCTGACGGGGGAAGAGGGGGTGGCGGGATCTCTAAGCGCTCTGGCCCGCCGAGGTCCGTCACCGGAGGGTGACCTTGGACGAGACTCTGCCTCGGGGGCCTCGGTGTCGCTGCACGAGCTCCGGGCTGGCCAGAGACCGCAGAAGTCGGACCCGGAGCGCCGGGACTCCAAAGGTCCCGCGTGCGGCTTCGGCATCCCGGTCGGCGTAATGGGCCTGACGGTGTCAGCGGTGAGCGCGCCGGAACCTGGAGAGAACCCCTCAAACCTCTCCGGTTTCCATTCCTGCCCCCTTGCTACGCGTTGTCCTGACTCTGCCATACCTGCCAAGGGCTCGGCGCTCACATAGCCCGCCGGTGGGATACTTTCCGCCGCAGCCGGCGCCGGGCCCGCTCAAGCCGTAGCTGCCGCGACCGCCTCAGCCTGCGCCTCCCGCCTCCGGAAACGCTTACCGGTTCCCCCCCCTTAAACTGCCAGTGCTTCCGGGGGTGGGTCTGAGAGAAAGCGATGTGCGCATGCGGAACTCGCATTCGGGGCGGGGCGTCAGGAGCGTGCTCCGAGAGAACCCGCGGCTGCGCAGTACAACCCGGAGCAGGTCAGTCTCCTGTAGGTACTCTAGGGTCAAAGCTGACCTTTGCGGAGAGGAGTGCTAAATAATCCAAGTCTATGCCCCAACCAGTAACGCTGAATAAGCTGAAGTTGAACCGTTCTATGAAGACCTACAAGATCTTTTAGAACTAACACCCAAAAAAGATGTCCTTTTCATTATAGGAGACTGGAATGCAAAAGTAGGAAGTCAAGAAACACCTGGAGTAACAGGCAAATTTGGCCTTGGAATGCGGAATGAAGCAGGGCAGAGACTAATAAGAGTTTTGCCAAGAAAATGCACTGGTCATAGCAAACACCCTTTTCCAACAACACAAGAGAAGACTCTACACATGGACATCACCAGATGGTCAACACCAAAATCAGATTGATTATATTCTTTGCAGCCAAAGATGGAGAAGCTCTATACAGTCAACAAAAACAAGACCAGGAGCTGACTGTGGCTCAGATCATGAACTCCTTACTGCCAAATTCAGACTTAAATTGAAGAAAGTAGGGAAATCCGCTAGACCATTCAGGTATGACCTAAATCAAATCCCTTATGATTATACAGTGGAAGTGAGAAATAGACTTAAGGGCCTAGATCTGTTAGATAGAGTGCCTGATGAACTATGGACAGAGGTTCGTGACATTGTACAGGAGACAGGGATCGAGACGATCCCCATGGAAAAGAAATGCAAAAAAGCAAAATGGCTGTCTGGGGAGGCCTTACAAATAGCTGTGAAAAGAAGAGAGGCGAAAAGCAAAGGAGAAAAGGAAAGATATAAGCATCTGAATGCAGAGTTCCAGAGAATAGCAAGAAGAGATAAGAAAGCCTTCTTCAGCGATCAATGCAAAGAAATAGAGGAAAACAACAGACTGGGAAAGACTAGAGATCTCTTCAAGGAAATTAGAGACACCAAGGGAACATTTCATGCAAAGATGGGCTCAATAAAGGGCAAAAATGGTATGGACCTAACAGAAGCAGAAGATATTAAGAAGAGGTGGCAAGAATACACAGGAGAGCTATACAAAAAAGATCTTCACAACCAAGATAATCACGATGGTGTGATCATTCACCTAGAGCCAGACATCCTGGAATGTGAAGTCAAGTGGGCCTTAGAAAGCATCACTACGAACAAAGCTAGTGGAGGTGATGGAGTTCCAGTTGAGCTATTTCAAATCCTGAAAGATGATGCTGTGAAAGTGCTGCACTCAATATGCCAGCAAATTTGGAAAACTCAGCAGCGGCCACAGGACTGGAAAAGGTCAGTTCTCATTCCAATCCCAAAGAAAGGCAATGCCAAAGAATGCTCAAACTACTGCACAATTGCACTCATCTCACATGCTAGTAAAGTAATGCTCAAAGTTCTCCAAGCCAGGCTTCAGCAATACGTGAACTGTGAACTTCCAGGTGTTCAAGCTGGTTTTAGAAAAGGCAGAGGAACCAGAGATCAAATTGCCAACATCCGCTAGATCATGGAAAAAGCAAGAGAGTTCCAGAAAAACATCTATTTCTGCTTTCTTGACTATGCCAAAGCCTTTGACTGTGTGGATCACAATCAACTGTGGAAAATTCTGAAAGAGATGGGAATACCAGACCACCTGACCTGCCTCTTGAGAAATCTGTATGCAGGTCAGGAAGCAACAGTTAGAACTGGACATGGAACAACAGACTAGTTCCAAATAGGAAAAGGAGTATGTCAAGGCTGTGTATTGTCTCCCTGCTTATTTAACTTCTATGCAGAGCACATCATGAGAAACGCTGGGCTGGAAGAATCACAAGCTGGAATCAAGCTTGCCAGGAGAAATATCAATCACCTCAGATATGCAGATGACACCACCCTTATGGCAGAAAGTGAAGAGGAACTAAAAAGCCTCTTGATGAAAGTGAAAGAGGAGAGTGAAAAAGTTGGCTTAAAGCTCAACATTCAGAAAATGAAGGTCATGGCATCTGGTCTTATCACTTCATGGGAAATAGATGGGGAAACAGTGGAAACAGTGTCAGACTTTATTTTTTTGGGCTCCAAAATCACTGCAGATGGTGATTGCAGCCATGAGATTAAAAGACGCTTACTCCTTGGAAGAAAAGTTATGACCAACCTAGATAGCATATTCAAAAGCAGAGACATTACTTTGCCAACAATGGTCCATCTAGTCAAGGCTATGGTTTTTCCTGTGGTCATGTATGGATGTGAGAGTTGGACTGTGAAGAAAGCTGAGCATTGAAGAATTGATGCTTTTGAACTGTGGTGTTGGAGAAGACTCTTGAGAGTCCCTTGGACTGCAAGGAGATCCAACCAGTCCATTCTGAAGGAGATCAGCCCTGGGATTTCTTTGGAGGGAATGATGCTGAAGCTGAAACCGCAGTACTTTGGCCACCTCATGTGAAGAGTTAACTCATTGGAAAAGACTCTGATGCTGGAAGGGATTGGGGGCAGGAGGAAAAGGAGATGACAGAGGATGAGATGGCTGGATGGCATCACTGACTTGATGGATGTGAGTCTGAGTGAACTCCGGCAGTTGGTGATGGACAGGGAGGCCTGGCATGCTGCGATTCATGGGGTCGCAAAGAGTTGGACACAACTGAGAGACTGAACTGAACTGAAAGTGAAAGTGAAAGTGAAGTTGCTCAGTTATGTTCGACTCTTTGCGACCCCATGGACTGTAGCCTACCAGGCTCCTCTCTCCATGGGATTTTCCAAGCAATAGTACTGGAATGGATTGCCATTTCCTTTTCCAGGGGATCTTCCCGACCCAGGGATTGAACCCAGGTCTCCCGCATTGTAGACAGACTCTTTACTGTCTAAGCCACCAGCGAACTGAACTGAACTGAGTGCTAAATAAACATTTTGACCTATCTCAGCTTGTCTAATAGAGATTATGTCAAATCCTTTACTGGCTACACAGGGCCTTTAGCTTGTAGTGGATGCTCAGTAAGAGTTCAGTGAAGGGACCAATGCCCTCTCAAGCATTGTGCTGGGTTCCTCTAGGAAAAGCCTCACCCCAATTGAATGACTCATAACTGGTCCAGACTATTCGTGATAAACTCATTCTTATTAGCCAATAGTTGGACTAGGCATAGGCATGTAACCAATTTCTGGCCCATAATACTTTTAGAAGCCATTGACTGGGGCTTCTGAAAAAGTTTCTGTTTATTCTGTCCTTGTTTTCAAAGTCCACCAAGACATCTAGTTGAATATGCTCAAGTGTTTTGCAGGTTTTATTTTCTTCCTGTCTCTAAGTTTGAAAATTCAGTTACTGGCATGTGCCTGTGATATGACAAACGCTAACGAAGCAGAAAGATTGAGAGAGCCTAGTTCTCAGATGAGGTTAAGCTAAGTCTCAGGTTTGGACTGTGTATCCTTGGATGTTTGTTGTGTGAGCTTTACGACTAGTAAGTGGCACAACTTCAGTTAAGCCCTGCAGTCTGGCTCCAGACCCAAGCTCTCGGCTCTGCAGGACTGCTTTGTCTTGGGGTTTATTTCTGGCAGTGTTATAGACTGCTCAGTTGCTCAGGCGTGTCCAGCGCTCCAACCCCATGGACTGTAGCCTCCCAGGCTCCTGGGTCCATGGAATTTTCCAGGCAAGAATACTGGAGTGGGTTGCCATTTCCTACTCCAGGTGATCTTCCTGACCAAGGGATCAAACCCAAGTCTCTTGCATCTCCTGCATTGGCAGGCAGATTCTTTACCACTGCGCCACCTGGGAACTCTGTTAATAGACTACATATCTCCAAGTATAACAGCAACAAAACAGATAGAATTGCTAGGAGAAATATCAAAAATATGAATTCACAATCAAAAAAACAAAACCCATGGGCAGAGAAGACAATCAGCAGCGTCAGATACATTTCAAGTGTCTAGCTCTTTGGAAGGGTTAAATTACTAATGAGGTACAGCTGGAGAGAAATTCATGAGCTGAAAAATAGATTTGAAGAAAATAATCCAAAAGCCATCCCAGAGAGATAAGGAAATGAAAAAGAGTGAGGTCTGCTGGTGCTGCTAAGTCGCATCAGTTGTGTCTGACTCTCTTTTATGTTAGAAGATAATAAAGTGAATATGAACAAAGTAGTTGTCAAATATTGATGGCTGAGAATTTTCCAGAATTGATGAAAGAGAAGCAGCCCCAGGAAATACAAGGAATCCCAACTAGGATTGGGGAAAAGAAAACCTAGATCTGGTTAAACTGCAGAACACCAAAGCATGAGATGATTTTAAAACCAGATAAAGAAAGTCAGATTATCTACCATAGAATGATAGTGATACCAACTCCTGGCTACTCAACAGCAATAATGGGAGGAATGATAATAATAATAGCATGAAATAATATCATTAATGGAATAATAGCCTTAACAAGATGAGAGAAAATAATCTTATACCTAGAATTGTATACTTAGCAAATAATCTTTCAACAAATGAAAACATAATACTTTTCAGATCAACAAAAACTAAGAGTTACTACCAATAGAACTTAACTGAAGCATCTCTTAGAAGAAATAAGAAGAAGCATCTCTAAGAAGAAATCTCTTATTTCAGGAAGAAATAAAATGATCCCAAGAGGAAAAACTGAGGAACAGTAAGGATTAGTAAACAGATAAAATGGCAAACATAGGTAAATATAAACAAACATTAGGGATAAACAAACAAAGAACAGCTTATAATTTGTAGGATCAAAAAATGTAAAACCAAAATAATGGAATGATAGTATAAAAGGATTACTGAACTGAATGCATTATAAAATTGTGCATTAGTTAACTGTTGCATAACATAGAGCCTCAAAACCTCAGAGGGATACAGCTTTATTTGTTTCTGGTTCATATGTCTAGTGTCTGCTTGGGGTTGTTTAGAAAGCTTTGCTCAGCTTGGCTGGGCTTGCCAACATGTCTAGAGTCAGCTGATCTAGGGTAGTTTTGGCTGGGAGCCCTGACTCTGTTCCATGTGTCTCTTACTCA
This sequence comes from Budorcas taxicolor, assembly GCF_023091745.1. Lineage (NCBI taxonomy): Eukaryota > Metazoa > Chordata > Mammalia > Artiodactyla > Bovidae > Budorcas > Budorcas taxicolor. The sequence goes on along the minus strand of NC_068920.1, from coordinate 156,789,234 downwards.
CCAGCCAGACAATGGGGATAAATTCTCATGGCAATGGTAGGTATACAAAAGAGAGCAATGGAAATGTATGAGCACATTTTCTAAGACTTTAAAAAATATTTTATTGGCTAAAGCAGGTCACATGACTGAGTCCAAGGCTATAGCTATAGTAGTAGTAGTAGCGAAAGTTGCTTAGTCATGTCCAACTCTTTGGGACCCCATGGACTATACAGTCCATGGAATTCTCCAGGCCAGAATACTGGAGTGGCTAGCTTTTCCCTTCTCCAGGGGATCTTCCCAACCCAGGGATTGAAGCCAAGTCTCCAGCATTGCAGGCAGATTTTTTTACCAGCTGAGCCACCAGGGAAGCCCAAGAATACTGGAGTGGGTAGCCTATCCCTTCTCCAGTGGATCTGCCCAACCCAGGAATAGAACTGAGGTCTTCTGCATTGCAGGTGGATTCTTTACCAACTGAGCTATTCAGTTCAGTTGCTCAGTCGTGTCCAACTCTTTGCGACCCCATGAACCACAGCACGCCAGGCCTCCCTGTCCATCACCAATTCCCAGAGTCTACCCAAGTCTACTCCCATTGAGTCGGTGATGCCATCCAACTGTCTCATCCTCTGTCATCCTCTTCTCCTCCTGCCCTCAATCTTTCCCAGCATCAGGGTCTTTTCCAATAAGTCAGCTCTTTGCATCAGGTAGCCAAAGTATTGGAGTTTCAGCTTCAACATCAGTCCTTCCAATAAACACCCAGGACTGATCTCCTTTAGGATGAACTGGTTGGATCTCCTTGCAGTCCAAGGGACTCTCAAGAGTCTTCTCCAACACTACAGTTCAAAAGCATCAGTTCTTTGGCACTCAGCTTTCTTTATACTCCAACTCCCGCATCCATACATGACCACCCGAAAAACCATAGCCTTGACTAGACAGACCTTTGTTGGCAAAGTAATGTCTCTGCTTTTTAATATGCTATCTATGTTGGTCATAACTTTCCTTCCAAGGAGTAAGCATCTTTTAATTTCATGGCTGCAGTCACCATCTCCAGTGATTTTGGAGGCCCCCCAAATAAAGTCAGCCACTGTTTCCACTGTTTCCCCATCTATTTGCCATGAAATGATGGGACTGGATGCCATGATCTTAGTTTTCTGAATACTGAGCTATTAGGGAAGCCCAAGGCTATAGTAGAAGGGAGCTATAAAGGATTATGGCAAAGAGTATGCATAAGAAAGCAAAGAATTGGAGCCATTAATTGTATCAACCAGTTAGAGTGAACCGATTCCACTGTCTATAAAAGTATTGGTTAGCGTTAGACTTCTAATGAAATACGAATGTTAAAATTTCAAGGCTTACTATTTAAAGAATAAAAACCAGAGGAAGAAGAAGAATATTTTTAAAAAGAAGGAAAGTACTTTCCTGGTGGTCCAGTGGTTAAGAATCCACAGGCCCACGCAGGAGACACAGGTGCAACCCCTGATATGGGGAAGATTCCACGTGCAACTAAATCCGTGCACCGCAACTACTGAAACCCATGGGCTCTAGAGCCTGTACTCTGCAACAGGAGAAGCCACTGCAATGGGAAGCCCTGGCTCACTGCAACTGGAGAAAGTCAGCACACAGCAATGAAGACTCAGTGCAGCCAAAAGTAAATAAACAAAATTTTAAAAGGAGAAAGGGCCTTCCCTAGTGGCCCAGTGGCTCTCAATGCAGGGGGTTTGGGTTTGATCCCTGAGCAGGTAACTAGATCCCACATGCCCTGTGTGCTGCAATGGAAGACCCTGCATGCCTCAACGGAGACCTGGCACAGCCAAATAAAAAATACTTAAAAAAATTATGTTGAAAAAAGATTAAAAAAAAAGAAGGAAAGGGGGAGAAAGGAAGGAAACAAAGGCAGGAATGAAAGAACATAAACAGTGGAAAAATACAAAGCACAAAATAAGGTGGAAAAATAAATTTAAATAGTTCAGTAATCACAATAAGGCTCCACTGGTGGCTTAGTGGGTAAAGAATCCACTTGTAATGCAGGAGACACAGGAGATGCTAGTTTGATCCCTGAGCTGGGAAGATCCCCTGGAGGAGGAAAGACAACCCACTCCAGTATTGCCTAGAAAATTCCGTGGACAGAGGAGTCTAGCAGGCAACAGTCCAAAGAATCGGATGTAACTAAGTGACTAAGCACAGCACAGCATATATATTTTAAAACCTAAACCATCTAGTTAAAAGATAGATTGTAACACCAACTTTTGAAAAAATTTAGCTATAAGAATTGATGCGTTTGAACTGTGGTGTTGGAGAAGACTCTTGAGAGTCCCTTGGACTGCAAGGAGATCCAACCAGTCCATTCTGAAGGAGATCAACCCTGGGATTTCTTTGGAAGGAATGATGCTAAAACTGAAACTCCAGTACTTTGGCCACCTCATGAGAAGAGTTGACTCACTGGAAAACACTCTGATGCTGGGAGAGATTGGGGGCAGGAGGAGAAGGGGACGACCCAGGATCAGATGGCTGGATGGCATCACGGACTCGATGGACGTGAGTCTGAGTGAACTCCGGAAGATGGTGATGAACAGGGGGGCCTGGCGTGCGGCGATTCATGGGGTCACAAAAGAGTCGGACATGACTGAGCAACTGAACTGAACTGAATGCACAAAGACAAATTCTAAAGTCAAAGAATGGTAAGAGATTCCATGCTGGGTCTCTTTTAGCTGTATCAACATTGGGCAAGGTAGACTTTGAGGCAAAAGCATTGCTAGAAGTAGTGTGGTGAATTTTATCATCGTCCTTAATAATTTGCAACTCCTGTAAAAGGCCTGTACTTCCCAACCTGTGGACTTCAGGCTTGGTCACTGACACATGAATAGAAGTGATGAACCATCTATTCTTTCCCTCTGCCACAGGCAGGTCACATCCAAGGTGGGGCTGCTCCTTCCACTGGGTCCTTGAATGAAAATAAGTTAGAATGAAGAGTGGGTAGTGCCACAATGACCCCTGTGTGCATGCTCAGTCATGTCCGACTTTTGCCACCCCATGGATTGCATGCAGCCCACCAGGCTCCTCTGTCTGTGGAATTTTCCAGGCAGGAATACTGGAGTGGATTGCCATTTCCTTCTCCAGGGGATCTTCCTGACCCAGGGATTGAACCCACGTCTCTTGCACCTCCTGCATTGGCAGGCAGATTCTTTACCATGGTACCACCTGGGAAACCCCACAAATGACCCAAAGGATGTATAACATGAGTGAGAAATTAATCATCATCTTTATAAGCCACCAAGATTTTGAAGTTAGGTGTGGTCATGTGGCTTACTTTGACTAATGTAATATGAAATATGTCAGTTCCAAGTGGATACTTTATGAATGAGTACATGATTCATGCCTAACTTAGCAAAAGATGACTAATAAATATAGGCTACTTTATAATGAGAAAGGTTCAACTCACCAGAAGTACATGATAATTCTAAATTGTAACCATATGATATCGTGGCCTCAAATAATGATATAGAGTAAAAATTGGTAGAAATCCATAGATTCACCATCAGAGTGGAGATTGTGGAATTCATGAGTGTTGCCACAAAATATTTTCTTTCTTTCTCCTGGAGAGGATAGGCCTGCCCCTGAACGTGGATGTGGCCTTGTGGCTTTCTTTGGCCCATGAAAAAGGAATTGAAATGACCTGTGTCACGTTCAGGTGAAAGCTTGGAGAGTCAGTGTGTAGTTCGCCTCCTCACTTTCTCTCTGCCATGGAGACCAGCAATGTTCCAGAAAGTGCCTGCTCCATCAACAAGAGTCCTAGAGTGAAAATGGCAGGTGGGAGATCCCTAAGCTGACCAGAGATAAAAACCCAGGGTTGGGACTGCATGTTTTGGTTTTTTGGTGGCCAGGGCATGTGGAATCTTAGCTCCCTGACCAGGGATGGAACCTGCACCCCTTGCAGTGAAAGGCAAAGTCTTAACTACTGGGCTTCCAGGGAAGTCCCTCAGTCCGCCATGACTACAAAACAATTCACCCCAAAATTCAGTGGCTTAAAACAACACTGATTTATTTTTTCACTTATGTGTCTACAGGTCAGTGAAGTTGGACTCAGCTGAGCAGCTGTGCTTCAGGCTGTGGGTCCACGTGAGCCTGGCTCCTCACGGCAGGTTGGGCTCAGGTCTGCCCATGTGTTTCCATTTTGGGATCCAGCTGAAGGGATGGTAACTACCCAGGGGAAACTCTTCTCATGGAATGCAGAGATGTTAAGAGATGAAGCCTCACTGTGCAAGCGTTTTTTGTCATTTCTGTTAACATCACACTGGCCATAACAAGTCATACGGCTGAGCCCACAGGCAAGGGGTAAGAAAGTGGACTCCACTTCTAGTGAGGGGGATATGCAAAGTCCCATGGGAAAAGGACACAGGGGACGGTGAGGAATTCGGGCCAATATCTCAGTATATCATCATGACTCTGATATTGGAATGAGAAGAATTCAGGGGGGGCCATCTATTAATAGGAAAGCGTAGATAAAGGGGAAGGATGAAAAGAACAGAGAGGTATGCAAGTTGGTGAGAGTCCAGGGATCTTTATGGTGTGGCCAGTGAGAAATCTCTGGCGCAGAAAGCAAGAATGTTCATTTATGATAAAAGATATTTCATATGTGAATTTAAGCTGGTTTTTTTTTTCTTTTGGCTTGAGTGCTTGTGATGTTAACCTCCCCTCTGTCATCCTAGACTTTCAGTAAAGGCTGTTAGACCCACAAAAAGCCCTGCAATAGTGGTGTGTGTGTTTGTGTGTGTGTGTGTGTGTGTGTGTGTGTGTGTGTGTGTACATCAAAGGAAGGGTCAAGTTCCTTTGGAGACAATGACAGAAATAGAACAAATTCAACATAAGCTGGCACTTAGATCCAGGAGTAACAAGGACAGGTGCTCCCAGGGTACCTGCAGACATCTTGGAAACACACTGAAGTCTCCAAAGGAGAAGATGTGGTGGTTTTAGCTGATCATCTTTTTTTTTTTTTGGCCGCACTGCATGTAATGCAGGATCTTAGTTCCCTGACCAGGGATTGAACCCGTGTCTCCTGCAGTGGAAGCACAGAGTCTTAACCCCTGGACCACCAGGGAAGTCCCATGATCATCTTTTTCTTTTAGACCCAGGAGTCTTGCTGAAATCTGGGTTATCACTGGGGGAGGATCAGTATCCGGTTCAAGGGAAGTTGAAGGGCACCTGCAGTGCTCTTCACACCCATCCTTCAGGCACATACTCTGTAGGAGGTGCTGTGCTGAGCGCTTCACATTCATGACCCTGTTTAACCTCTGCAACGCCGTGCAGCCGGCGATGCTATTGTCTCCACTCTACACACGAGGGATCGGGAGCGCTGGCAGACGAGCAAGCCAGGTGTTCTCATCTGGGAGTGGGAGCCCCCAAAAGTTCTGCCCTTAGATGCTGAAGCAAGGGCCTAGAGGTGGGAATGTGGGGGCTGAGAGGGGATCCCTGGCACTGGTCGGTTGGGGGCACATTCTCCTTTGATGACTCCTCGTGAGGCTCAGGCTCTGATCACTGATGCTTCAGTTGCCTGATGAACAGACTGGCCCCAGCCCTCCCTCCGCTCCCTCTAATATCTTTTCATCATGTTCTTAACAGTTACCATGTCTGTGGGTGTCCAATAGAAACACTGAAATAGTAGGCACTTTTGGAGAATGTGCGCCCCCAGCTAAGCTGCTAGGCTCGGAGAAGTGAAGTGCCTTGCCCAGGTATACAGCTGGTGTGAGACGGGATAGGGTATGGAAACTTGGCCGGACGTACCTCCCCTTTCAAATTCATGAGCTCTGAATTAGTCAGCTTGGGCTGTCATAACAAAGTGCCACAGACTGGTGACTGAAACAACAAAGACTGATCTTCCCACAGTTCTGGAGGCTGGAAGTCCAAGGTCAAGGTGTCACCAGGTTTGGTTTTACCTGAGGCCGCTCTGCTCACCTTTGCCAAGGGCCACCTTCTGGCTGTGTTCTCATGGGCAAGAGAACTGGTGTTTCTGTATAGCCTAATATCTTCTTCATATAAGGATGTTATATGAAAAGCCTACTCTCAGGGTCTCAATTAGCCTTATCACCCCTCTAAAGCCCTGTTCTGCAAATATAGTCACATCCTGAGGTCCTGAGGGCTATGGCTTCAACATGTGAATTTGTCAGGGACACAATTCAGGTCATCTAGCCACTGACTCAAGGTAGTGCTACCTTGCCTCCAAAACCGATAGACTTGCAGAATGTACACCCACTCTCCACCGTGGTATAAACCTGACCACTGAGACATGAAGAGGAAAAGGGGCTGGCCAGGTTCACACTGGTAGGCTGGAGCAGAGCTGAGACTTGACCCAGATATCTGAGTCCCCCAGAGGTCCCAGTATCCATGCCCCCACTTCCCACCAACAGGAAGCTGACTTTTCTTGGGGACTTCACCACCCTGCCCCATTCTCATCCAATGGTTAGAGAGAATTCAGTTTCAGATGAGCCTTGATTTGATTAAGCCAATCAGCTTATCTCATTTTCCTGCCACCATGATGTGTGCAAGGACAAGCCTGTGACCTTATTTGGACATCCCTGGACTTGTGGGAGAGCTCCCAGAAGAGACTCTCTTTTGTGGGGTGGTGTGGGAGGAGATGAGGTCGAGAACTATTGTAGCTGTTTTATTGCAAGGAGAGGAAGACTTGCAATTGCAGGGGCCCCTGTGTGGGGGCTGAAGATGAACTTGACAGCCAGAAGGACTTACAAGAGAGTCAGAGATGGATCAGTTTCTCAATGAGAGTCTGCTTCTAGCCTTAACCCACCAGGCTCCTGTGAACTTAGACTTTCTCTTTATTCTTTGTCAGCTGGAGGCTTTACTTTTATTTTGATTTGCATTTTTTAAATAACTGAGATAGTCTTAATGGACACATAATCTGGAGGGAGTTCCTGGGGGTGTAGCTAGGGGTGCCATTCATCTTTTCTTCCCTCCAGGATTCTGTGTCCACATGTATCAGTAGGAGTTCCAAGTCACAAAGAGCAGGGACTTCTCTGGTCCAGTGGCTGGGACTCCGAGCTCCCAATGCAGGGGGCTCAGGTTTGATCCCTGGTCAGTGAACTAGATCCCACATGCTGCAACTAAGAGCCTAGATGTTGCAACTAAAGATCCTGCGTGCCACAACGAAGCCCTGGCACAGCCAAATTAAAAACAAAAAAGACTCAAGGAACAGAAATGGAGCCGGGCTGATTTTGGCAGTAAAGGAATTCACCAGAAAGGTATGGGTGGCTTACACAGTCCCTAGGAGGCTGGAAAAGCAGGCTTGGTGACTACACAGCTGTGCCCACAATCAGGTCACAGAACTAGAGTGGCCAGGACGCTGCTGCCACCCCCAGGGCCACCACCATGACCACTGCTGACCGATGCCCCAGGCTGCGCTGTTGCTGCCCTCACGGCCTTGGAAGCTGGTCTTACTGCAACAGCTGCTGCCACCTCCCTGAGCCATGAGACCAACTCAGAGCCTGGTCCTGTGGCTGCTTCCTAGCTGCAAAGGAGGCCGGGAAAATGACACCCAGCCTTAAAGCCTTCTGGAGTGCGGGTAAAGAATCTGCCGGCAACGCAGGACCCACAGGAGATACAGCTTCAACCCCCGGGTCAGGAAGATCCCCTGGAGGAGGGAATGGCAACCCACCCCAGTATTCTTGCCTGGAAAATCCCCTGGACAGAAGAGCCTGTCCGAAGTGTCCAAAGGGCGTCAAAGAGTTAGATATGACCGAGTGACCGAGCACACAGGGTGGAAAATGAATTCTGCTTCCTTCCAAGCCTCGTAAAATGGGAAATTCCTCAAAAACAGGATGGGAGTCCTTGCTGGGCAGTCAGAAAAATAGGGCAAATGTTCACGAGATCAAATGGGGACAATAGCTTCAGCAATGTTAGTGGAAATCTGAGTTAGAGAATGTAGCTGGAACCTGGGGCTTCTGACTTCTCCCTCCCCAAAGGGATTGAGTTTCTCTCCTAGTTGTGGGGGAGCCTTTAGACCAGGCAGCCCTTTCCCGAGGGCAGTGATGCTTCGTCTTGCTGAGTTACTGCCTGCAACAGGAGAAGAAACAAGGATGAGCTGTTCTTGAGGGCAGGTCCAGAGGGAGGGCTGTGTCTGAACTTGACCTGAGCCCCACCTCACCGCATGCAGAGGAGGATGGGAAGGGTCTTGTTTCTACTGCTGTTTCCTCTTTGGGGAATGGATGGGAATCTCCTTCCCCAAGAGGAGACAAAGTCGAAAGAGGGTGTGGTGGGATGGGTGTAGGGGGCAGGGGTGGAGATAACTTTCCCAGGGCCGGCGATGCACAGGCAGACGCTTAGGGGACTACGAAGACGATGCAGACAAGAGAAGTGGACCAAGCATTGGCACGTTAAATATATACGAATATATGTTCTTTTTTAAAAAAGTTACTTCATCTGTGGCTGTGCTGGGTCTTAGCCGCTTTACACGGGCTTTCGCTGGTTGCGGTGAGCGGGGCTACTCTTCATTGTGGTGTGCCTGCTTCTCATTGTAGTGGCTTCTCAGGTTGTGGAGCACAGGCTCTAGGTGTGCGGGCTTTAGAAGTTGTGGTGCTCAGGCTTCTCTGCTCCAAGCCATGTGGAATCTTCCTGGCCGAGACTGAACCCTTGTCCCTTGCATTGGCAGGCAGGTTCTTTTTTTTTTTGGCAGGCAGGTTCTTATCCACTGCACCACCAGGGAAGTACTTAACTTCTACACAGATATCTACACCCTCTTTCTGTTTTGCCACTTTTGATGGACACATGGCATGCTGGCTCTCTTCTATCTGGTCCTTCTCCAGGTCCTCTCTTTGGCCACCATGCTCCCCAATTCTGTGTCCTGGAATCTGAGCGATATGGGGAGCCTGGGAGGATCCCTCTGTCTTCTGGCTTCCAGTTGGTGTGGCCCATGGGGGTCACCAGAGGAGACTGGAGGCATGAGGAGAGGAACTTGGAAAAGTCTTTTCCAGGCTCTGTCCACATGGAGTCACCCTGGGCTGACTGCCTCCCTTGACCCAGACTCAGCTTCATCAGCAGCGCTTTCTCTCCAGGCCCCCTCCCTGCATCCCTTCAGACTCAGGATGGTAACACTCCCCAGTGTTTATGGCATTGGGGGTTGTATCATTCTTTGTTGCTTTTCCTAAACTCTATCCATACCTTTGTAAATAATCCCACTACTAAACTCTCCTCACCTCCCCAGCTTTGAGCATGTTGTCTATTTCCTGCTGGTACCTCAAAAGATGGAATCAAGGAATGTTTCTCTACCGAAGAACAAAGCAAAAGAGCACCTCACATGCAACAGCAAACTGGATTTGAGTTAACTCTCAAACTCCTGACTGAGGGAGACGGTAAGGAATGGTAGGGATTGTGACGAACTGGAAAGCACATGACCTCCCCCACTCCAGCCTGTCGTTGCCATGACAGAGACAGTTCAGCGTTGTCAATTCTTCCCACTTTTTAAAAGTAGCAAAACTTCCAGGTGTAAAGTGAGATCTCTTGATTTTTCCAATGTTTGCTTGACTATTTAGAAATCATGCTGTGAGGCAGATGGTCAATAGGCCGAACTTGGCCCTTGAAGCACCAGTTTGCAGTCTGTACTCTCAGCATATAGCATCCTGCAGAGTCCCAAACCTTACTTGATCAGAAGAGCCTGCGGGGAGGAGCGTTGTGCCGACCATCAGGAAACCCTCAGGGCCCTGGAGGTGGGAGGGAAGCCTGGCTGTGCTATGTCCTCCAAAAAGGCCTAGCGGTGGCACCCATGAGCGTCTAAGTTCTGCAGCTTACAGCCTTGAGTGTCTCCCTGGCTCATCGCGTCTAATATGGGTGTCAGTGGAAAGTAAATTAAATCTGCTAGGCTGTAATCTGCAAATGAAACATTTTGTGGCAGTAACTAAACAGGGCATTATGTTTTAATCGGGTTTTTAAAATGTTGTTTTAAAAATCATTTTATTGTGCAGAAGCTGGTACCCTAAGAGCTATAATTCCTTAACTAACCATATGATAATGTAATACCCTCTAGTCTAGACGTTCTTACCAGCCAGGGTGTCTGTCTCAACGCTCTTAAACCTATATATTTTCAGAGTAGAAGCATTCCACCACCTTCCAGTCACTCAAATGGAGAGCCCTGGCAGCAGCTTCTCCATCGGGATTGCCTTTCAACCTGGCTTTGAGAGAGAAACAGAATGATTCATCCTTCCCTCATTTTATCTATCATCTATCTATTTTTTTTAAACAGCAAACGGTTATATATTGCTGTCTTAGCGCTTTGCAAACATCAGTCTGATGCATTCTCCTACCAACTCCTTGAAGAAAGTGCTGTTCTTATCTTGATTTTTACAGATGAGCAAGTTGAGGCACAGACAGGTGGAGTAACTGAGAGAGGTCACCCAGCTGGTGAGTGATGAAGGCGGAGCCTGGCTCCTGAGTCCATGCTCTGAACTACCCAGCTGCGCTACCTCTTCTTTCCAGCCTGCTCTCAAAGCCCCCAGGTCATTCATCTTTCTGCTTTCTCCTCTTACCTCTGTCTCATCACCTAGACATTCAGTTGTTCTTTTTAAAGTTATTTATTTTTAATTGGAGGATAATTGCTTTGCAATGTCGGTTTGGTTTCTGCCATACATCAAGATATATTAGCCATGGGTGTACATATGTCCCCTCCCTTTCGAACCTCCCTCCCACCTCCCACGCTCTTCCACCCCTCTAGGTTGTGACAGAGCCCCAGGTTGAGGTCCCCGAGTCATCCAACGACTTTCCATTGGCTACCGATTTTACACGAGGGAGTGTGTGTGCTTCCATGCTACTCTCTCCATTCATCTCACACTCTCCTTCCTCCCCCACCCTTGTCCACAAGTCTGTTTCCTAATCTACATCTCCAGTGCTGCCCTGCAAATATGTTCATCGGTGCCATCTTTCTAGATTCCATATATAGATGTATTAATATACAATATTTGTTTTCTCTTTCAGACTTCACTCTGTGTAATAGGCTCTAGGTTCATCCACCTCATTAGAATTGACTCAAATGCATTCCTTTCTATGGCTGAGTAGTGTTCCATTGTATATATGTACCACAGCTTCTTTATCCATCTGTCTGTCGATGGACATCTAGGTTGCTTCTTATTATGTTGTTTTAAGGATACTGAGAGTCTGCTGTGTGTCAGGTCCTGTGCTAAGTGTTGGAGACCCCACAATGAGTTGTCCCATTATGGCCCCTGCCAAGTGAGGGGCACAGTGTAAAAAGGGGCACAGCCTGGCAGCCAAGTATCCCCTGGGATAAAGGAAGTGCACCCAGTCCCGCAACAGCCAATGAACACCATTGTCAGGATTAGAAAATGATGCTCCTTGCTCTAGTCACTGTACTGCCACCTGTGGGAGGACAGTCATATAAAGATGAGCATCTGGGACTTCCCTGGTGCTCTGGTGGCTAAGACTCTGCCAGCTCTCCCAAAGCTGGGGGCCTGGGTTTGATCCCTGGTCGGGGAACTATATCCCACAGGCTGCAACTAAAGATGCTGCATGCTGCAAATAAGACCCAGCACCACCAAATAAAGAAATAAATAATAAAGACACGGATCTAGGATGACTGTGAACGCGATCTGTGCTCTTGGAGTTGTGCACGACCTTCACAGCGGCATGTGGTGGGCCAGAGGTTGGGGGAAGTGCACACTTTTGTTCTGGAGGAACTGCCAGAAAGACTTCCTGTTGGAGGCTGAGATTCAAAGATGGAGAAGGAATAAGTGGGTGAAGAGCGGAGACCATGCTCCAGGCGGAGGGAAGAGCATGTGAGAAGAGCTCTTGTGGGTGGCTTGGTGCTGTGTCCACCTAGCGAGGTTAGAACACATTTCCCAGAATGCCTTTCCCCGCGTGCTCTGGGATGGGGTGGGCTTCAGGGGAACTTTGGGTGAGGTTAGGAAGACAGAGATGAAGCAGTAGCCTTGGTGAGTCAGGAGCTGTTGCAGCTCACATATGTAGACCTGGGGCAACAGACTTAGAAAGGCTGATTGCCCGGCTCCTATGTGCTGTGCTGTGCTTTGTTGCTCAGTCGTGTCCTGCAACCCCTGGACTATAGCCCACCAGGTTCCTCTGTCTATGGGGATTCTCCAGGTAAGAATACTGGAGTGTTTTGCCATGCCCTCCCAAGCCAGGGATCGAACCCAGGTCTCCCGTGTTGAGCTCGGATTGTTTACCTTTGAACCCCTGGGGAAGCTTGCCCAGCTCCTACAGTCAAGGTCAAATCTCTAAGTTGAATCCCTTAAAATAAAATCATTCCTAGAATCTCTGCTTCTCTGAGCAAAGTGATCAATGGAAGGACTAGTAAGAGATAGGGCTGGAAGGGTAGGCAGGCATTAGTTAGATGGTGAAAAGTCTTGGGGTCATTGAGGTGTTTGCTTTATTAAAAAATTGAGGTAGGTAATTCTCTGGCAGTCCAGTGGTTAGGACTTGGTGCTTTCAAGGCCAGGGAGGGAACCAAGCTCCCATAAGACATTTGATGTAGTCAAAAAATAGCTTGACATCCTTTTTTTTTTGAGAATTAGCTGACCATAAGTATATACATTTATTTCTGGGTTCTGAATTCTATTCCACCGAGCCATATGTCTGTTTGTATGCCAGTAACTGAAGGGTTTTAGACAGGAATGACACACTTATTGTGTATTTTAAGACTGAAGAGGGAGAGCCCTTCGAGGTCTCTACTTACTGCAGTTGTCCACATGAGAGATGTTTAAGGGATGACTGTGGAGATTTAGAGGAAGGGGCAGGTTCAAGGGCTATTTAGAAGGAAGAATGAACAGTGGGCTCTGGAACTGCCCTACTGGGGTCAAATCCCTGTCCTGCCATGTGTGCATCATGTAAACTTGAACAAAGGTCTTGATTCCCCAGCCTCAGTTTCCTTACATATAAAATGGGGATATTGACACTGGCCTCAGAGCAGTGTTGCAGGGGCACGAGAGTGCCCATAAAACCCTCAGTGCCCGATGCTGAAAACATGCTCAAGACAGATCAGGGGAGGACGGGCAGGGGTTGAAGTACTGGAACCTCCGTGGTTCCCCAAAAGACTTCCAGTTCCTAGATCCAGCTCCTCCTGAAGCCTGCACACATTTGTATGGTTGCAGATGGTGGAATTAGAGGTCCTATTTCATTTTTCTCCCCTGTGGAGATCCAGTTATCTCAGAACTCACTTACTGAAAACTCTCTCCTTTCCCCACTGCTGTGCAGGGCTACCTTGTCATTTATCATGTGCCCACGTGTAGAAAGATCTGTTTCTGGGCCTACCTTCTTCTGCACTGGTTTTTGTATCTATCCTTGTGCTAAAACCATGCCGTCCTGATTAATTGATAAAATAATTAAGTAAAATTAGTAATGGTATAGTAATAATAATTTGACAAATCATAATTATTAATAAAAGCTTTCTCTTAAATCCTGACTCCTGATGCCTGCTGTTCTTGAGTGTCCTAGCTATACTTGGTCAGAGTGGTATTCAGAAGACCCAGGTCAAATCTTGTCGGTCTGTAGCCTCGACTCCTTCAGTGGCTTCTTAAAAGGAACTGAGGCCAAGGATTGAGCCAGGTGTCAGGAAGGAACGGGAACAGGGCCTGAGGCACTGCTGGAACCCAGACAGCGTTCCTTCTCCAGACCCAAGCAGCTTGACTCTCTCCAGCTTGGGCTCTCTTTCATGTCTTTATTATAGAGATCAACGTCCCCCTCTGGCTAATTTCTGTGAGATTTGCTGATTATCTAGAACCTCGACAAGAAAAGGGCCGCCAGAAGCCAACCCTGCAAGCAGGACTCCCTCCTTGAGAGGGATGTGTGTGTTGGGGGGAGGGATTGGCTTCTTAAACATCAATTGTTTTATCCCAGGACACAGTCCATTACTTAGAATAAATAAAACCATGCTTCATTGGCCCTAAGCCTGCACTCCCCCTGTATCCATACCTTTTGCCACGTAACTCAAGGTCCTTCCCACTTACTCCCCATCCTTCCTTGGTCTTTGCTCTGTGAAACATGGGTGAAAGAGGCCTTGTGCTTTTGCCTGACCCTCTTGTGCTCAGCAGCCTGCTGGCCCAAGGAGAATGAGAGACACGTGGAATGACCACAGAGGCCCCTGCAGCCTCAAGCAGAGCAGTCCAGGGGACCCCAGACTCGCTCAGCCAAACCCAGCCAACCTGTGGAGGTGTGCGTGATTATGAACAACTGCTGTTAAAGCCACAGGATTTTAGGATGGTCTATTAAGGAGTAGTGACAAACTGGTACAGTATCTTCGATGGACTGGATATGGGAGGATGTCACCATAGGGGTTGCAGGCTCAATCTGCGGCATGGGAAAGTTCATCACCAGCCTGGGGCTGCAAGAGAAGTTAATGATCTGGGCTCTGTGATGCCTTGATCTCCAAAGAGCCATTTATACAAAACTGTTTCCTTCTACCAACCATCAGGGGTTTCCCAGGTGGCGCTACTGGTAAAGAACCTGCCTGCCAGTGCAGGAGACATAAGAGACATGGGTTCCATCCTGGGTTGGGAAGATCCCCTGGAGGAGGGCATGGCAACCCAATTCAGTATTCTTGCTGGAGAATCCTATGGACAGAGGAGCCTGGTAGGCTATACTCCATAGTGTCGCAAAGAGTCGGACACGACTGAAGCGACTTAGCACACACGCACACATCAACTGTCAGGACCAAAATACTGCACTATGAGTGCAGGTGGGTGAGGGCACACAAACACAGCATTAATTCAAGTATTAAATGAGGTTATAGCCCTTGAAAAAGAGGTAAAGTATTAACAGCTAATGATTATGCTATGTTTACGAGATGTCAAATCATGGGCTAAGGATCTCAGCCCAGAATCCTGTGCCCAACAGAACACTTTCCATGGGTACCCATGGTAACTCGGATTCAACATGGGCTGAATGTGGGGGCTTCTTTTTATTCTTCCTTCCAGGCTTCTTTCACTGCGTAGATTTGGAGGAGATGGGGTTGACCCCACTCGGAACTCTAGGAATAGGCCCTGATGGATTTCAACCCTGTCTGCACATTACAATCACCTAGGGGAACTCTTCAAATGCCCTGGCCTAGGCTTTAGCCCAAGGGACTCAAATGTGCAATTGGGTTTAAAAACCTGGTTTAACCCACTCAAGAAGTCATTTCTCCTTGGCCTTAATTAATTCAAGTAGCCACGTCTGAAGTAATAAAGCTTCCCCAGGCCACAGCCATTAGTACAGAAATAGGCATAAAGCCCACTTTAGACCAGTGTGAGACATGAGGATAAGTTACTGGCACTTTAGGGAAAGAGTATTTCTAGTCCCCCAAGGGAGCCGCAGCTGGCCCTTTCTCACCTTCTCAGCTGGGTCGGTGCAAATGTGGGACTGGAGCTCCTGCAGCCATTCTGTCAGCATGAGGGGAGCAGCCGCCAGGGGACACTGACACTGCGGAAGGCAAAACCAGAAGAAAAAAAGAAATAGGGTACTCAGTGACATCATTGGTCTCTAAACAAAACAAACCCTCACAGCTCACTTTATCTCTGGACTTTCCAGCAATTTAAGCCAATTTAAGTTGGGCTTTCTATGACCTGCAACGCAAAGAATCACAGCTGATTTATCTCCCCACGCATCAACCTGTGCCTTATCTCAGTGAATGCTACTTGCTTATGTCCAGTTTTGTGGAAACGTGTAGATCAGCAAACATTTTTCTTTTTTTACAACTCCCTATCTGATATGTTCTCAAGGCCTCTGGGCTTATCCACGCATCTCCTCCTGTCTCCTCTGCCCTGGTTTGGGGCACACCTTCCCCCATTCCCCATGACACATCTTCCTCCAGCTCCACCTGACTAGCGCAATGGCCTCCCAGCTGATCTTCCTGCCTCCAGCCTCTGCGCTGCAAGCATCGCAGGATAGTCACCCAGTCACGTCTGACTCTGCTGCGACCCCACGGACTGCGGCATGCCGGGCTTCTCTGTATTTCACCATCTCCCAGAGCTTGCTCAAACTCATGTCCATTGAGTCAATGATGCCATCCAACCATTTCCTCCTCTGTCATCCCCTTCTCCTCCTGTCTTCACATCTTTCCAGCATCAGGGGTTTTTCCAATGAGTCAGTTCTTCACATCAGGTGGCCAAAGGATTGGGGTTTCAGCTTCAGCGTCAGACTTTCCAGTGAATATACGGGACTAATTTCCTTTAGGATTGACTGGTTGGATCTCCTTGCAGTTCAAGGGACTCTCAAGAGTCTTCTCCAACACCACAGTTCGAAAGCATCAATTCTTCAGTGCTCAGCCTTCTTTATAGTCCAACTCTCACATCCATATATGACTATAGGAAAAACCATAGCTTTGACTCTGTGGACCTTTGCAGGAAAAGTAATGTCTCTCCCTTTTAATATGCTGTCTAGGTTTGTCATAGCTTTGTAAAAAACATGAATCTTCTCACTTCCCCTCTTGCCTCTCATTTCTCAATGGTGTTCCAGGCTCTGAGGAGGAAGACCCATCCTCCTGCTATAACTTACTCTCAGGCTCTCCTTATTCTCACTCCTCTCCAGTGATGCCAGCTTTCTTTCCATTTCTTTTTCCTTTTTTTCCTTGCCTCTCCATGTGGCACGTGGGATCTTAGTTCCCCAACCAGGGACTGAAGCTGTGCCCCCTGCAATGGAATCATGGAGTTTTAACCACTGGATGCCCAGGGAAATCCCTCTTTCTATTTTTAATTTCTGAAAAGTGCCAAGAATCTTCTTGCCTTATGACACTTTCACCTGTTCTCCCCTCTGCCTGGAGTGCTTGTAAACTTAAAAAAATATTCACATCTTAAAAGTTGAGAGTTATGTTTTATTCAGCAGGAATTTTTAGAACTTCAAGCCTAGGAGGCAGCATCTCAAGTAACTCTGAGAGAACTGCTGCAACGAGGTTGGGGGCAGGGGAGCCAAGTTATATAGAAGTTTTGCAACAAAGGGCAGGTGGTCTGAACATCAAAAGATTCAGTTCAGTTTGGTTCGGTTCAGTCGCTCCATTGTGTACAACTCTGCGACTCCGTGGACTGCAGCACGCCAGGCTTCCCTGTCCATCACCAACTCCCAAAGCTTGCTCAAACTCATGTCCATCGAGCCGGTGATGCCATCCAACCATCTCATCCTCTATCTTCCCCTTCTCCTCCACCTTCAATCTTTCCCAGCATCAGGGTCTTTTCCAATGAGTCCATTCTTCACATCACATGGCCAAAGTATTGGAGTTTCAGCTTCAGCATCAGTCCTTCCAATGAATATTCAGGACTGATTTCCTTTAGGATGGACTGGTTGGATCTCCTTGCAGTCCAACGGACTCTCAAGAGTCTTCTCCAACACCACAGTTCAAAAGCATCAGTTCTTTGGTGCTCAGCTTTCTTTATAGTCCAACTCTCACATCCATACATGACTACTGGAAAAACCATAGCTTTGACTAGATAGATGGGCCTTTGTTGGCAAAGTAATGTCTCTGATTTTTAATGTACTGTCTAGGTTGGTCATAGCTTTTCTTCCAAGGATTAATAATCAAAAGATTATTGTGAATTAAAGGAAACTAGATATCTCAAGTTAAGGAACTTAGTGTTTTTCTATGCATGGAAAGATGCAGGAGTCTGGGCTCTCTGAAATCATTCTTTTGATATGCACCTCAGCTGTCTGAGGCCAGTATCCCGTGTTTTCACATCCCGAATTTCCTCAGGACTCATCATAGGGAGTGGCTGCAGTTTGGTGGTTGCTGGATGGCAGGTGTTCTTTCCTTCTGGAGTTCCCTCAGGGCTCACCAGCTCACCATCCTGGTGGCTGCAATTGCTGATGACTGTGACATCTCTGTTTACTGAAGGTGAAAAGTGTTAGTTGCTCAATTGTGTCCAACTCTTTGTGACCGCATGGACTGTAACCCACCATGCTCCTCTGTCCATATGATTTTTCAAACAAGAATACTGGAGTGGGTAGCCAGTCCCTTCCCTAGGGGATTTTCCTGACCCAGGGATCAAACCGGGGTCTCCTGCATTGCAGGTAGATTCTTAATCATCTGAGTCACCAGGGAAGCGATTGATGTGGCAGGAAATAATCCATTTCTCAGCTCCTCCTTGTCACTTCCCTTTCTGCCTAGCTGTGTGCGTGCTAAGGTGCTTCAGTCATGTTTGACTCCTTGTGACCTTATGGACTGTAGCCCTCCAGGCTCCTCTGCCTCTTCACTTTCTCCTGAGTTACTCCTGTCCATTTTTCAGGTCTCAGTGTAGACGTCCCTTCCTCAAGAAACCTTCTCTGATGCTCTATACCTGCATTTGGTGCCAGGTATTTATTTGGTGCCTACTATTTGGTAGGCCTTGTGCTATGATGAACAAAGCTCATCTGCTCCCTGCCTGCTCAGAATTTTCATTCCAGTTGGAACAACTTTTAAAAGTTAATGAGCAAATAAAAAAGTTGTTGCAAGTGCCAAGACGTTCGATAAAGAAAATACAAAAGACTGGGTTAGAAAATAACTGGGCAATTGGGCAGGTGTTCTTTAGAGAGGGTGGTCAGGAAAGGCCTGGGGTGTTCCATGACACAGAGAACTTTTAATTCAGAGAGAAGAAGTGACGGGAACAGCATTCCAGGTGGAGTGAACAGCATCTGCGAAAGAACTGAGCTCAGGAAGAATCTGGCATGTTTGAGGAAGCGCACATGACTGCTGTAGAGTGAGCGGAGGGTGGAGAGAGGGGCATGAAATGAGGCTAGTGAGAACACCACATCAGGGCATTTCTGAATCTGGCAAGGAGCTGAGATTTTTTAATTCAGTGCTTATTTTGGCCATGCTGGGTCTCTGTTGCTGCATGCGGGCTTTCTCTAGCTGTGGTGAGTGGGTCTACTCTCTAGGTGTGCTGCTTGGGCTGCTCGGTGTGGGGGGCTTCTCTTGTTGTGGCTTGTGGGCTCTAGAGCATGCAGGCTTCAGTAGTTGTGGCCCACGGGCTTAGTTCCCCCTCAACGTGTGGATCTTCCTGGACCAGGGCCGCACTCATGTCTCCTGCATTGGCGGGCAGATTCCTAACCACTGGACCACCAGGGAAGCCCTAGATTTTATATTAAAGGCAATGGGAGCCATCAGAGTTTTTGAGCAAGGGATGGGTGTGATTCGGTTCCCGTGCTAAGATCCCACTGGCTGTTTGTGAAGCATAGTTGGTAGAGGGCGAGGCTGGAGCTGCTAAAATCCTCCTGCGAAGGTCCTGGGGAGAAGTCTTTGTCCAGGGAAGAGGTGAGAATGGCTTGGAAGGTAAGAACGACGATGGGGAAAAGAAGAAAGCTCATGGTATGTTTTAGAGGTGGAAAGGGTCAGGCCTTGCAGAAATATTGACGATGGGGGTGGGTGCAGGGGAGTAACCTGGCTTTGGGGTCTTCTGTCCGCTGAGTGTTTTCATCTGTCAAATGGGCATGCATAGTGAGATAACTAATGTAAATTGTGGAGGCCTGTGCTCACTACGTGCTGATTTCCATGCATATCCTGGTTATCAAGCTGGGTTGGGTCCCCAGAGATCCAAGTCTGAGTCTTATTTAGCTCTTGACCTCAGAGAATGACCGAGTGAAAAATTCACAAAACTAAATTGTGTTTAAAAATTGTTCCCTGTAGCATCAGCCCTGATTTTCAGGGATCCCCTGTTTTCAACCCAGCCCAGAGCTCCCGCGAGGTCTCCAGGTGGCATCCAGGGTGCTGCAGTTCAGCACATGGTCAGCAGATGGCGCTAGAGGCTAAGGGACGGGTCCCCCTCCCTCGGAGCCTCCCTGCAGCCCTCCCTTGGCTATTCCTTCTCCTTCCCCATTTTCAGAGCCAACTCCAGCTCCCTGGGCTGCCCTTGCATCAGACTTGAGGGGCTTGAGGCTAGACCCTCTGCAGGCTCCTGGAAATGCAGGCCTATTTAGGAGAAGTAGAAAGAAAGCCTGAGACCCAGCTGGGAGTCTTGAATGGGCCCTACCCTCTCTGGAAGACCTCCCGACCTCCACTGCGTGCCCTCCCAGGAAATCACTTTATAAATAGGGCAGTGTGGGTCCCGAATGACAGCGAGGTTTTCCTCAGAAGAGCCACTTCATCTGTGAACAAGGGAGCTATGAGACCTCTTAGAGCAGCCCCATGACCTCTGTGTCCATCCTGTGTAAAATATGAAATAAGAGTTTTAATTACCAAGTTTGGAAGCCAGCCGATGTGTTTAATATTTAATGTCTCCAATGCTTCTGCCCCAGGCTTGCCGGCATGGACAGAATTGGGGTTTCCCTTGGGTTGGCTCTGGATGTGCTTGGAGACCGGCCAGGCTGCTGCCTACCCCAACACTTGGAAGCCTCCTGTCGCCTAGCCGGGGCCCAGGCCTGCCCTGGGCCTCCCACTCCCTGAGGAACTCCTGCCAAGATGGCCCAGCAGGCCTGTCCCCACTGAATCCAGGACCTGGAGTCCCATGGAGGCATCTAATGCCAGCCTCAGCCCAAGGTCCTGGCAGAGGACAAGAATCAGTGAAGTTTCCTCCGAAGAGGGAAACAAACAGAGACAGACAGACCTGAGTTTGAATTCTGCTCTCCAAAAAAGTAGCTCAGCCTCTCTGGGTATATAAAATTACAAATTTTATAATTTGTAAAGTGGAGAGCGTATTTCGTGCATTGTGGGTTGCTCTGGACAACAGATGGCCGTCTGAGGCTTAGCGCGTGCCTGGAAGCCAGCCCAGCACTTCGCATGTCCTGTACCTTTGGCATCTGCGGTAGTCCTGTGACGTAAGTTGGGGCTGGAACCCAGGACATTCTGACTCCAGAGGAATGGGTGAGGTCTCCTAGATGCCACATATTCTGTTACCTCCAAAATCCTCTAAGCAAACACACTGCAGAGACTTGGAGGAATTTGAGCTTGAAGGGAACATGGCCACCTCGTCCCAGACCCTAGCTTATCCTAGGCTGCATGGCCCTTTATACCTCAGGGACCACCAAGAGCATTGCTAATGGGGGCTCAGAGCAGCAGCCCTAACAAAACCACCCACGCCACTGTTGTTTGCCCTGAATGTCTACTTCTGAGAAAGAAGGGGTGGGCAGGCAAGCTGCATTTGTTGGGCTGATTTGACACTCTTGGAATGGATGGAGTTTTCAGGGCCATCTTGGGGCTGGCCACACACTTTGGTACATCTTTAGGCTCGTGCGTCTTTGCTTGTTCTGCTGGTTCCTTGTGCGTGGATGATGACAAGTGACGGGGTTTGAGGACATCCAGCAGCTGGAGCCACTTATCTTCAAAGGTAACAGAATACGTGGCATCTAGGAGACCTCATCCATTCCTTCTCCAGCACATGAAGGAGGGACAGACAGGTTGGACAAAGAGAGGTGGGTGACAATGAGCTCCAATTAATTTTATTTTTTTGGCCAATCTTCATGGCATGCAGGATTCTAGTTCCACAATCAGGGATTGAATGTGAGCACCCTGCAGTGGAAGCACAGAGTCCCAACCACTGGACAGCCGGGGAAGTCCTGAGCTCCACTTTACAACCGTCTGATGGGCAGGTGTTGGTGGAGACGTGGAGACCTAGGAATCCTTGTCCTAGTGGAAGGGTGAGCTATGGGGCCAGTGCGGAAGGCATATATCCCAGCAATTCCACTTCTGATCACGTCCTCCAGAGCATCTCTCACACAGGCAGACAAAGAGACTTCCCCAGTGATATTCCTCTAAGTATTTGCTGGTAATAGCCAAGGGCTGGAAACACCCAAGATGTCTATACAAAAAGAAGTAGATAAATCACAGGCAGCATATGCAAATGACGAACACCAGGCAGGGTTCAATGGAATGAATTAGAATGATGTGTATTAACATGGGCAGGTCATAAAAAGGTAATGCCAAACAAGGTGTCTGGCAGGTACGGCTTATATATGCTGCAATATATATTCTCAAGGCTAACACACTCACAGACAACAACATAAGAATATTTGCCCGTGGGGAGAGGAGCGAGGGAAGGCAGGGAGTTCAAGAAAGAGGATGGAAGAGACAAAAGCAAAGCAAACAAAGATACAAGAGGACCTGTGCGTGACTGGTAATCACTGAGTTGAATTGACAGTTGTGAGCAATTGAATGCTGTGCCTTTGTGGTCCAAAGCAAAGAAAGCAAAGAATCAAAGAAAAAGGAGTCAAGGACTTCTATGTTTTGTTTTTTTTTTTCCAAATGAGGCCAACAAGCATGTCATATGTGCATGCTCAATCTCTCAGTTGTGTCCAACTTTTTGCAACCCTATGGACTGTAGCCCAGGCTCGTCTGTCCATGGGATTCCCAGGCAAGAATACTGGAGTGGGTTGCCATTCCCTTCTCCAGGGGATCTTCCAGACCCAGGGATCTTCTCCATTGGCAGGCAGGTTCTTCACCACTGAGCCACCTGGGAAGCTTCAACAAGCTTTTCATCCAACCTTATAACAGAATTGGTCACTGGGCTCTTGCTGGGTACCAGGCCGGTTCTCCATGTGTTATGTGGTTATCTCACTCTATCCTCAGAGTCTCCCACTGAGATATTGCCAATGACCATTTTGCAACAGGGCTCCCAGAGGTGTAGGGAGTCGCCCCAAACAATCTGCTTCCCGTGTAAACCCCGCCTCTGCCATCCCACCTCCCAACCCGGACTGTAATCCAGACCCTTTATGGGGTTTGAATACTTCAGGATGACCTGAAGGTGGCGCTGTTGCAGTTGAGGCAAGATAAGTGAAGCCTGTGAGATGGCGATGATACAGGGCCCTCCTGGGTTTGCAGGAGGTCCTGTTCACCAGCCCTGGAGACAGTACAGCGCAGGGAAGAAGGCAGGGGCACTGATGGCAGAGGAGGGGCAGAATGTCATCTTGGACTGGAAACCTACCTTCCCTCCTTCATCCCTTCCCATTTGGAGGAGCCAGACTGCACAGCCTCCAGGAGACTGTTTTGCAAAGATCCAGGCTCTGTGGAGAGGATTCGGGGTCAAGGATTCCAGGACTGTGCAGATAATCCTCGTTCAGCCTGCTAAAGGAACAGTCCTCCTGCTCACCCACCCATGGGACACCTGCCTCCACTGGGGGAGGGTGTCTGCAAGGATGCTGCTGCTGCTGCTAAATCGCTTCAGTCGTGTCCGACTCTGTGCGACCCCATAGACGGCAGCCCACCAGGCTCCCCCGTCCCTGGGATTCTCCAGGTAAGAACAGATGCTAACTCCCTGCGTTTCCCAGGGCTCACTTGAATACAGGATGAACACACAGCCGTGGAGCAGAAGACGAGACACGCGGCGTGTGCTTGAGGTGGGAGCCTGCCAGCCAGGGAAGTCTGAGCTTGGATGGAACTGTCCACCACAGCTGCAGCTGAAATCACTGGGGAGCTGAGAGCATGGGATGCAGGATGCTGGGGGCTCCCCGAAACGCGCCCTCCACACTGCAGTGCTCCCTCCTCGTCAGGATCAGGAACTGATTTCAGCTCTTCCCCTCTGAAGCCCAAGCCTCTCTCCTGAGCTTCAGCTCTGCAAACACAGCTGATCCCCTAACATCTGACCTCCCGGATGCCTCACATGTACCTCAAACTCAGAGAAGCCAAAACTGAACTTGTCACCTTTATGCCAGACTGTTTTTCCCACTAGTTGTCCATCCCACCATCCACCCAGGGACAGCTTAAGACTTATCTCCGACTTTTCCGTGGCTTCCCCTCTCCCCATTTCTTGTGTGAGTGCTAAGTCACTTCAGTCATCACTGACTCTTGGCGGCCCTAGGGACTGTAGCCTGCCAGGCTCCTCTGTCCATGGGATTCTCCAGGCAAGAATGTTGGAGTTGGTTGCCATGCCCCACTCCAAGAGATATTCCTAACCCAGGGATCAAACCCGCATCTCCTGTGGCTCCTGCAGTGAGGGTAGATTCTTTACCGCTGAACCACTGGGGAAGCCTTCTCCACATCTCATTGGTCACCAAATCTTGTGGACTCCATCACCTGCCTCGTCTCCCGCTTCACCCACCCGCTCTCTCCCTTCCTTCCTTTTTTCCTATCAAATTAAGCAGGTTAAAAAGAAAAAGACTGAAGACTACACAGTCCATAAGAGCATGCTCTCAAGCTTTGGTGACAAGAAGACATATTGATAACCTTTCATAAGGCAATATGGCAGAATGCATCAATAATCACAAACGTTCTGATCTTTTAATCTAGTTATTCTTCTTCTAAGCATATATCCTGAGAAAATTGTCCTATACTCAGAAAAAGCTGTCCACACAGATATTCTTGACAGAATTGTTTATGTTAGCAAAAAGCAAAGCAATCAGCAACAGTGACAAAAAACCCCCCCAAAAACTAGATCCTACCTAAATGTTAATGCTAATGGTTAATTTCACTGTTATCCCTCTTCTTCCAGCTGGGCATCCTTCAGTGTTGCTATTCTCCTGGTGGCTACCCTGCACCATTTTTTCTTGTCTGGCTACACGCTCTCTGATGGGGTCTTCCACTCATGGCCTGGGCTACCATCTACATTGACCATCCCCAAATCTTTATTTCTAGCCCAGAGAGTTCTTTCGAACTTCTCACCTGTATATCCAACAGCCAAGAAGACACTGCACTAGAATAAACCAAAGCCAGTTCAACCTCGAGAGTCCATAAAACTTCATGCCATCTTCAGCCCCTTGCAAACAGGTGTCCAGTCTCCGTGATGGCACCAACCTTTTCCCCCGACGTCCAGGCTAGAAATATGTCCACCCTTCTTCCCTTTTTCTACAACTAACTCATCACCAAGTTCTGCTGATTCTACTTTCTCAGTTATTCTCCATCTGCACTGCCCACTAGCCCGGGTCAAACCACTTTCATTTCTTGCCACAACTACAATGGCCTCTTATTTGCTCTGCCCTCTTCCATCTTCTTCCCCATTTCCTCTTCCAAAAGGATGAAAGTGATTAAGTCCTGAGTACATTGGATTCTGGGTTTCCCAGGTAGCTCAATGGTAAAGAATTTGTTTGCCAATGCAGGAGACAAAGATTCCATCTCAGGGCCAGGAAGATCCTGGAGGAGGAAATGGAAACTTGCTCCAGTATTCTTGCCTGGAAAATCCCATGGACAGAGGAGCTTGGTGGGCTATAGTCCATAGGGTCACAAAAAAGTCGACACTACTTAGCCAGTAAACAACAACAACATATGAATGCTAGGATCTCGCTTCTGAATCCATTGGCTTGGTGCCTTGCAGTTACTGGTGGGGTTTTCAAGAGAGGAAGTGAGGTGTTTTCACATCTGGGTGGGTGGTCACTCTCTCAACTCAGCTTGAAACCCAGCAATGCCTTCCAATAAGATGAGCTGGCTCTCTTGGGAGGTACCACCACATGGCAACGTCTGAATGCATTCTCTTCTGAATCTAGACATTTGTTTGGGCACCTACTATGTGCTGGGCCACGCATGCTCAGTGGGGGTGATTTCCACCCCCACAGATGAAAATTCATTCTTGCAGAGTGAAAAAATATTAAATTACTTCAGTGTTTCGTGGCTCTCTGAAACTCAACCTTACTCAGCTATAGCTTATTCTTTAGTATTTAATCTCTCTAATTAGGGAGAATTGAAATTAAATTAAAAATTTCTCATTAGAGGAACCATAATGAACAAAAGGTTGAGAAGCACTGGGGTGGGCTATGATGGCACAGTGGGTACTGAATCAGTCATGGTCCCTCACTGTGAAGAGTCTTCCATTCTGGCGGTGAAGACACACATTAAGTCATGTATAAGACTGCGTGTGAGGAGCCAGACTTAAAAAGCTGCGTGCTATAGAGCCCATGGGTGTGGCATTTTGTGGCGGGCACAGCTATAAGTGCAGAAACAGGTCCATAGTTCTGGGGGCCTGGGTTGGGGGTAGGGCATGAGAGACTTTTGTGGGGTGGTTGTTATTGCTCCTTGTTCAGCTGCTAAGTCATGTCTGACTCTTTGAGACCCCATGGACTGCAGCATGCCAGGCTTCCCTGAGTTTATCTCCTGGAGTTTGCTCCAACTCATGTCCATTGAGTCAGTGATGCCAGCCAACCAGCTCATCCTCTGTCATCCCCTTCTCCTCCCGCCTTTAATCTTTCCCAGCATCAGAGTCTTTTCCAGTCTTTTCCAGTGAGCTCTTCGCATTAGGCGGCCAAAGTATTGGAGTTTCATCTTCAGCATCAATCCTTCCAATGGATATTCAGAGTTGATTTTCTTCAGGATGGACTGGTTTGATCTCCTTGCAGTCCAAGGGACCCTCAAGAGTCTTTGCCAGCACCACAATTTGAAGGCATCTGCAGTGGTAGACATGTTCTATATCTGATTGAGGTGGTGGTCTCACGACTGTATGTGTTTATTAAAACTCATAGGTCTGTACCCTGGAAAAGGTGAATGTTATTATATACAAATTGTATCTCAATAAACTGCCTTAAAACTTCATACAGTATATACAGTGGAGTATTAGACATAAAAAGAAACAAAATTGGGCCATTTGTAGAGATGTGGATGGCCCTAGAAACTGTCATATAGAGTGAAGTATGTCAGAAAGAGAAAAATATCATAAATTATTGCATATATGTGGAACCTAAAAAGTGGTACAGATGAACATGGAACATGTTTGCAAGGCAGATATAAAAACACAGATGCAGAGAACAACAGTATGGACACCAAGGGGGGGAGAAGGGGGTGGGATAAGTTGGGAGATTGGGGTTTGAATATGTATAAAATAGGCAGCTGATGAGAACCTGCTAAATAGCACAGGGAAGTAACATAGTGCTCTGAGGTGACCTAAGAGAGATGGAAATTCAAAAAAGAGAGGAAGATATATGTGCACACATAGCTGATTCACTTCGCTGTACAGCAAAAACTAACACAATATTGTAAAGCAGTTATACCCCAACCAGCAAAAACATTGTACAGTAAACGATGTGTTGAGCATCGTGAGTGCTATGCAGAATTGGTGGCAGTGAGAACAACAGAGGGTCGTGGACCCGGTTCCACCAGGGAGCACTTCTCTGGTCAAGCCGTGTTGAGCTGAGCTCTGAAGGATGAGTCAACATTAACCTGGAGAAAACTGGGTCGTCAGAGCTGCTCCCACTGCACAACCCTAGGGGGCGCCACTACCATAGAAATAATTGCATTCCTGGGTTGTGTAATGTCGTGGCTCTGGCAGAGCAGCCCAGGGAAGATGGTACAATGTGTGCATAGACCCCGGGGCTGCACAGCACTTGATGTATTCCAGGGGTGGAGGGAGGCCAGTGGGCCAGGAGTCCGGAAGATAAGGAAAGATGTAGCTAATGATGGGCTGGTGGGTGGGCAGTGGCCAGACTTTGCAGAGGCTGGTGTTCTCCTGGGAGATGTTGGGAGGGGAGTGACTTGATTCACTTTGCATTTGCTAAATGCAGTGTGGTTGGTGAATGTTAGCAAGTGGCAATGTGCCTGCAAAGAAGATATTGAAATCCAGGTGACAGATGATAATTCTTTAAACTATGGCTAAGACAATAGAGATAGATTACTGTAGAAATATTTAGGAGATAAAATAAGCTGGACTTTGTGGTCAGTTGGACATGTGGGATGGAAGAAAGCAAAGGAGTCTGGGGACGTCTGACTTCTGATCTGCCGGCTTGGATTATGAGAGTATCTTCCTGAACTAGAGGACACCTGGAAAAAGACCAGGTTAGTAGGGGAAGAGCCCACATCATTTTTTTAAGTAGAGTTGTAAATACCTATGACAATCATGAGTGATGTCAAGGTAGAGGATCTTTTGCGCATATTCGGGTTTCACAGAAAACTCTTCCCTCTGCATCCAGGTGTAAACTCCTTCACCCCAGCCGTTCCTAGTGGAATCAGGGGCAAACATCTGATCTGCAAAGAGCCAAATCAGCAGCTTCAGGACTGAAATGAAGAAGAGATGGAGGGAGAGGACATAGAGGCAGGACAGCACCAGCTTTACCGGAAGGACCACGTGTTCTGTTGCTGACACTCCTGAACACCCCTCCTGCTCTGCCTGAGATCTGACTGTTCACCTTTTATTTAGATTCTGCTTTCGAATTGTGGTGCTGGAGAAGACTCTTGAGAGTCCCTTGGACTGCAAGGAGGAGATCAAACCAGTCAATCCTAAAGGAAATCAATTCAATATTCATGGGAAGGACTGATGCTGAAGCTGAAGCTCCAATACTTTGGCCACCTGATGCGAAGAGCCGACTCATTGGAAAAGACCCTGATGCTGGGAAAAAGCAAGAGGAGAAGAGGGCAACAGGAGATGAAATGGTTGGATGGCATCATTGACTCAATTGACATGAGTCTGAGCAAGCTCTGGGAGATGGTGAAGGACAGGGAAGCCTGGCATGCTGCAGTCCATGCGGCCGCAAAGAGTTGGATATAACTTAACAACTAAACAATAATGACAAAATCATCTAATTTTGCACTCCCAAAGCCTTACCAAAACCACCACAGCTACACAGATATTTTATTTCTGTACCCCTTCCCCCCAGGTCTGTTGCTCTATTTGCCGACTTTTTCCATCAGTATTTTCATTAGCTTAGTTTTATGGTATTGAAACTAACTTTGTAAGGCAAGACTCCACCCCCATGGCTAGTCTTTTAGTTCCCAAGTTTCTTGACTATTCTGTGCAATTACTCTTTTAGATGAACCATAGAGTCAATTTCTCAAGATAAAACTTTCCTGGGGAGATTTTATCGACATCACATCAAATTTATAAATTACCTGAGGGGAGATGGACAATTTTGCAATACAGTTCAAGAACGGGATCCATTTCTCCATTGATTCAAGTCTTTTTTTAAAATATCCTTCATCCAACTTCAGCATATATCTTTGCACATATTTTGCTAAATGTACTCACCCATGTTTTCTTTTTAAAATTCTTTTAAATTTATTTTTGGCTCTGCTGGGTCTTCACTGCCCCTGGGGCTTTTCTCTAGTTGCAGTGAGTGGGGGCTACTCTCTAGTTGCGTGTGAGGACTTCTCATTGCAGGGGCTTTTCTTGTTGCAGAGCATGGACTCTGGGGTGTGTGGGCTTCAGCAGTTGCAGCGTGTGGGCTCAGCAGGTATGGTGAACCAGCTTAGGTGTTCTGTAGCATACAGGACCTTCCTGGACCAGAGATCAAACTGGTGTCTCCTGCATTGGCAGGTCAGTTCTTTACCACTGAGTCACCAGGGTAGTACCTGCTGCTCCCCACCCCTTGGCTTTCTAATTTGCTGTTGCTGGTGTAGTGGACAGGCATCGATCCTTATATTTATCGCCTCATGGCGTCTCTTTATTCATTGCTCTGATTAGTTCTTGTAGCTTTTCGGATTATTCTCTTGGTTTCTCAGGGTGGTCAGAGACATCATCTGCAGATAATGAAAACATTGTCTCTGCCTTGCTGATAGATATGGGACACACTCTTGAAATGTTGCTACCTCGAATAAGAAGAATCTAATGCAGCTTCCAAAACTGACATTTGAAGAATACTTTTCTGCAGGATGCTAATATTTTTATTGAGAAAAAAAGGCTCTGGGTTCCAGATAACTTTAGACTATACTGGGTTAAATAAGACAAACATGCTTCTTTAATTCAGCAATAATCAGGAAATTCTTTGCTAATATGCCTTATGTTCTACATTAAGTAACATATCTTCAACTGTGTGTGTGTGTGTGCTCAGCTGTGTCTAACTCTTTGTGATCCCATGGACTGTAGCCCGCCAGGATCCTCTGTCCATGGGATTTCTCCAGGCAAGAATACTGGTGTGGGCTGCCATTGCCTTCTCTAGGGGATCTTCCCGAACCAGGGATTGAACTGGTGGCTCCTATGTCGTCTGCATTCTTAGGTGGATTCTTTACTACTGTGCCACCTGGGAAGCCCTATCTTCAACTGACTGGTCATCAACCCTTTTTTTTTCTCATGCCTTACTGTGTAACATCTCTTGGAACAGAGATCTAACAGGTAATGTTGGAGCTCTTTCTCTAAGGTTTCACCAGTCAGGATGACATTTGCTCTGATTTTTGGAAACACAATTGTTGGGTGAATGAACAAATAATTTTTATCCTGGTAAGACTATTTTCTTCCATTTCTGGTTTACTAAGGGTTTTCTTAAAAAATAGAAATGGAAGTTGAATTTGAGCATGTGATGTTTAGATATCTATGAAGATGGTCATATAAATTTCTGCTTTTGAATTTGTCTAGTGAAACTCCACCACAATGCCTTAAATGTGGTTCAAGATGTTCTATGTGGATAAACTGCTGGACTGCATGATTGTCGAATAAACAGCGTGAAACTGAGCAGCCAGCAGGTCAGGCGCTCTCAGGGTTGGGCTGTAGTGTCCAATATGACCCTGATTACCTGCAAAAGAAAAGCTATGACCAACCTAGACAGCATATGAAAAAGCAGAGGCATTACTTTGCTGACAATGTTCTGTCTAGTCAAAGCTATGGTTTTTCCAGTAGTCATGTATGGATGTGAGAGTTGGACCATAAAGAAAGTTGAGTGTTGAAGAACTGATGCTTTTGAACTGTGGTGTTGGAAAAGACTCTTGAGAGCCCGTTGGACTGCAAAGAGATCAAACCAGTCCATCCTAAAGGAAATCAGTCCTGAATATTCATTGGAAGGACTGATGCTGCAGCTGAACCTTCAATACTTTGGCCACCTGATGCAAAGAACTGATTCATTGGAAAAGACCATGATACTGGGAAAGATTAAAGGCAGGAGTAGAAGGGGACAGCAGAGGATGAGATGGTTGGATGGCATCACTGACTTGATGGACGTGAATTTGAGCAAGCTCTGGGAGCTGGTGATGGACAGGGAAGCCTGCTGTGCTGCAGTCCATGGAGGTGCAAAGTCAGGCACGATTGAGTGACTAAACTTACCTGCAGTTTGCTGCCTCCTGGTGGTTACTTGTTATGTGTATACTCAGTCATTTCAGTTGTGTCCAACTCTTTGTGACTCCATAGACTGTAGCCTGTCAGGTTCCTCTGTCCATGAGATTCTCCAGGCAAGAGTACTGGAGTAGGTTCCATGCCCTCCTCCAGGGGATCTTCCCAACCCAGGGATCGAACCGGATCTCCCGCATCTTCTATATCACAGGTGGATTCTCTACCACTGAGCCATGGGGGAACCCCATAATACTTAAATATCCATGGGGACCATTCTGAGTTCTGTGGTTGGCTGAGACTTTTAGGATAGGAGCAGCAATTCTAGGAATGCTCCAGGTTTGATATTAAATCTGTCAAACCAATCTAGGGAGATTGGGTCAGGAGAGTACTGGGAACACAGGGACAGCCTGCTGCTTGAGGGTCCTGCCCTCTCCGTCTTCCTCTCCACTCCTTTCACTCAGAAATTAAGACACTTGGTCTGACCCCTGTTTCAGAATTTGAACTGAGTGGAGAGCTCAAGCCAGCTGCCAATTGCATCATCAGGGTTTTCTTAAAAATCACTTTAAAATTAATACTAGTATCTAGCCATTGTTGAGTGCTTACATTGTACCAAATACTTTGCTAAATTCTGAATTAGATATTATTATTTACATTTTACAAACCAGAAAAGAATCAGAAAGGTTACATCACTTACCCAGGTCACCCCACCAAACCCTGGAAAGTGATGAAGCTAGACTCAGAATTTGGCAGTTTGCCTCCCAAACCCACACTCTTGAATTAAACCAAACTTGCTTTCCAAGAATAAACCTGGGAATGAAATATCACTTTTTACTTGATTCTATTTCTTGATATATTATTTAGAATTTTATATATAGGTGAGATTTTTGTGCTTTATTTGCTTTTGGTATCAGGATTATGCAAGCCTCATAAAATGAACTGAAAATTTTCCATATATTTTAGTGCATTTCAGTGACTTGAAAAATTTTTAAAGAATTTAGGCAGTAGCTATTCCTAAAGTGTTTGCTGATTCATCTGTAAAACCATTTGGTTCTAGAGCCTTTGACAATTACCTTAAACTTATTTGCTACAGTATTAGTCTTTTCTTGTTTCTTCCTATAGAGTCAATTTGAACCATTTGTATTTGCCTGAAACAATTGTCGTATTTACCTAGGAGGGGCTTCCCTGGTGGCTCAGATGGTAAAGAGTCTGACTGCAATGCGGGAGACCTAGGTTCAATACTTGGGTTGGGAAGATCCCCTGAAAAAGGAACGACTACCCACTCCAGTATTCTTGCCTGGAGAATCCCATGGACTGGGAACCCCCAGGGAATCTGACTTTGAAGGACAGAGATATTTGATTACAGAACGTCTGCAGGACTGGAGGAAACACAGACTCTTGGAGGGCACAAACAAAACTCTGTGCCCACCAGGACCCAGGAGAAAGGAGCAGTGACCCCACAAGAGACTGAGCCACACCTGCCTGTGAGTGTTTGAGGGTTTTCTGCAGCTTTATGGGTTGGTAGTGGCCTGCCTCAGGGACAGGGGTACTGGCAGCAGCAGTTCTGGGAGGCATACTTTGGCATAAGTCCTTTTGGAGGTCTCCAATAGTCCTACCATAGTGCCTGCAGACTTCAGGACTGGGTGGCCTCAGGCCAAACAACTAACAGAGATGCAGCTCAGCCTGTCAAGGCTGTATATTGTCACCCTGCTTATTTAACTTATATGCAGAGTACATCATGAGAAACTCTGGGCTGGAGGAAGCAGAAGCTGGAATCAAGATTGCCGGGAGAAATATCAATAACCTCAGATATGCAGATGACACCACCCTTATTATGGCAGAAAGCGAAGAGGAACTAAAGAGCCTCTTGATGGAAGTGAAAGAGGAGAGTGAAAAAGCTGGCTTAAAGCTCGACATTCAGAAAACGAAGATCATGGCATCCGGCCCTTCATGGCAAATAGATGGGGAAACAGTGGAAACAGTGGCTGACTTTATTTTTTTTTTGGCTCCAAAATCACTGCAGATGGTGAGTGCAGCCATGAAATTAAAAGACGCTTTCTCCTTGGAAGGAAAGTTATGACCAACCTAGATAGCATATTAAAAAGCAGAGACATTACTTTGTCAACAAAGGTCAGTCTAGTCAAGGCTATGGTTTTTCCAGTGGTCATGTATGAATGTGAGAGTTGGACTATAAAGAAAGCTGAGTGCCGAAGAATTGATGCTTTTGAACTGTGGTGTTGGAGAAGACTCTGGAGAGTCCCTTGGACTGCAAGGAGATCCAACCAGTCCATCCTAAAGGAAATCTGTCCTGAGTGTTCATTGGAAGGACTGATGCTGAAGCTGAAACTGCAATACTTTGGCCACCTGATGTGAAGAGCTGACTCATTTGAAAGACCCTGCTGCTGGGAAAGATTGAAAGCAGGAGGAGAAGGGGACGACAGAGGATGAGATGGTTGGATGGCATCACTGACTCAATGGACGTGAGTTTGGATAAACTCCGGGAGTTGGTGATGGACAGGGAGGCCTGGCTTGCTGCAGTCCATGGGGTCGCAAAGAGTCGGATACGACTGAGCGACTGAATTGAACTAAACTGAGCTCAGCCCCACTCATCAGCTGAGAATTGAATTAAAGATTTACTGAGCTCGTACTTGCCCAACAGAGCAAGACCCAGTTTTCCCCACAGCCAGTCCCTCCATGATGATACAGCGGAGGTGAGTAAATTCAAGGGATTAGATCTGATAGAGTACTTGAAGAACTATAGACGGAGGTTCATAACATTGTTCAGGAGGCAGTGACCAAAATCATCCCAAAGAAAAAGAAATGCAAGAAGGCAAAATGGTTATCTGAGGAGGCCTTACAAATTGCTGAGAAAAGAAGAGAAGCGAAAGGCAAAGGAGAAGCAGAAAGATATACCCACCTGGATGCAGAGTTCCAGAGAATAGCAAGGAGAGATAAGAACGCCTTCTTATGTGAACAAGGCAAAGAAATAGAGGGAAAAAAATAGAATGGGAAAGACATGAGATCTCTTCAAGGAAACTGGAGATATTAAGGGAACATTTCATGCAAGGATGGGCACAACAAAGGACAGAAACTGCAAGGACCTAACAGAAGCAGAATATATTAAGAAGAGGTGGCAAGAATACACAGAATTATACAGAAAAGATCTTCAGGTCAGTTCTGTCACTCAGTCACGTCCGACTCTTGGCAACCCAAGGACTGCAGTATGCCAGGCTTCCCTGTCCATCACCAGCTCCCAGAGCTTGCTTAAACTCATGTTCATCGAGTCAGTGGTAGCATCCAACCATCTCATCCTCTGTCGTCCCCTTCTCCTCCTGCCTACAGTCTTTCCCAGCATCTGGGGCTTTTCCAACGAGTCAGTTCTTCACATCAGGTTACCAAGGTACTGGAGTTTCAGCTTCACCATCAATCCTTCCAATGAATATTCAGGACAGATTTCCTTTAGGATGGACTGGTTGGATCTCCTTGCAGTCCAAGGGACTCTCAAGAGTCTTCTCCAACACCACAGTTCAAGAGCATCAGTTCCTTGGCGCTCAGCTTTCTTTATAGTCCAACTCTCACATCCCTACATGACTACTGGAAAAACCATAGCTTTGACTAGACGGACCTTTTTTTAAATGACTGAAAGAGATACTTTATTTGATTAAATAGGAAATTGTTATGGGTCTTTTTTAAATTTATTTTTTAATTGAAGGATCATTGCTTTACAGAATTTTGTTGTTTTCTGTCAAACCTCAAGATGTATCAGCCATAGTATGCATATATCAGCCATAGGTAGACATATATCCCCTCCCTTTTGAACCTCCCTGCCACCTCCCTCCCCATTTCACACCTCTAGGCTGATACAGAGCCCCTGTTTGAGTTTCCTGAGACATACAGCAAATTCCCATTAGCCAATTTTCCCATTAGGCTATTTTACATATGGTAATGTAAGTTTCCATGTTACTCTCAATATATATCTCACCATCTCCTCCCCTCTCTCCATGTCCATAAGTCTATTCTGTATGTCTATTTCTCAATTGCTGCCCTGCAAATAAATTCTTCAGTACCATTTTTCTAGATTCCATATATATGCATTCGTATATGATATTTATTTTTCTCTTTCTGACTTATAGATGGACCTTTGTCAGCAAAGTAATGTCTCTGGTTTTTAATATGCTGTCTGGGTTGGTCATAGCTTTTCTTCCAAGGAGTAGTTCAGTTCAGTTGCTCAGTCATGTCCGACTCTTTGAGACTCCATGAATCGCAGCATGCCAGGCCTCCCTGTCCATCACCAACTCCTGGAGTTCACTCAGACTCACATCTGTCGAGTTAGTGATGCCATCCAGCCATCTCATCCTCTGTCATCCCCTTCTCCTCCTGCCCGCAATGCCTCCCAGCATCAGAGTCTTTTCCAATGAGTTAACTCTTCACATGAGGTGGCCAAAGTACTGGAATTTCAGCTTTAGCATCATTCCTTCCAAAGAAATCCCAGGGCTGATCTCCTTCAGAATGGACTGGTTGGATCTCCTTGCATTCCAAGGGACTCTCAAGAGTCTTCTCCAACACCACAGTTCAAAAGCATCAATTCTTCGGTGCTCAGCTTTTTTCACAGTCCAACTCTCACATCCATACATGACCACAGGAAAAACCATAGCCTTGACTAGATGGACCATTGTTGGCAAAGTAATGTCTCTGCTTTTGAATATGCTATCTAGGTTGGTCATAACTTTTCTTCCAAGGAGTAAGCGTCTTTTAATTTCATGGCTGCACTCACCATCTGCCGTGATTTTGGAGCCCCCAAAAATAAAGTCTGGCACTGTTTCCCCATCTATTTCCCTTGAAGTGATGGGACCAGATGCCATGATCTTTGTTTTCTGAACGTCGAGCTTTAAGCCAGCTTTTTCACTCTCCATTTTCACTTTCATGAAGAGACTTTTTAGTTCTTGTTCACTTTCTGCCATAAGGGTGGTGTCATCTGCCTATCGGAGGTTATTGATATTTCTCCCGGCAAGCTTGATTCCAGCTTGTGATTCTTCCAGCCCAGCGTTTCTCATGATGTACTCTGCATAGAAGTTAAATAAGCAGGGTGACAATACACAGCCTTGACATACTCCTTTTCCTATTTGGAACCAGTCTGTTGTTCCATGTCCAGTTCCAACTGTTGCTTCCTGACCTGCATACAGATTTCTCAAGAGGCAGGTCAGGTGGTCTGGTATTCCCATCTCTTTCAGAATATTCCACAGTTGATTGTGATCCACACAGTCAAAGGCTTTGGCATAGTCAATAAATCAGAAATAGATGTTTTTCTGGAACTCTCTTGCTTTTTCCATGATCCAGCAGATGTTGGCAATTTGATCTCTGGTTCCTTTGCCTTTTCTAAAACCAGCTTGAACATCAGGGAGTTCACGGTTCACGTATTGCTGAAGCCTGGCTTGGAGAATTTTGAGCATTACTTTATTAGTGTGTGAAATGAGTGCAATTGTGCAGTAGTTTGAGCATTCTTTGGCATTGTCTTTCTTTGGGATGGGAATGAAAACTGATCTTTTCCAGTCCTGTGGCTACTGCTGAGTTTTCCAAATTTGCTGGCATATTGAGTGCAGCACTTTTACAGCATCATCTTTCAGGATTTGAAATAGCTACACTGGAATTCCATCACCTACACTAGCTTTGTTCATAATGATACTTTCTAAGGCCCTTGACTTCACATTCCAGGATCTCTGGCTCTAGATTAGTGATCACATCATCGTGATTATCTGGGTCGTGAAGATCTTTTTTGTACAGTTCTTCTGTGTATTCTTGCCACCTCTTCTTAATATCTTCTGCTTCTGTTAGGTCCCTACCATTTCTGTCCTTTACTGAGCCCATCTTTGCATGAAATGTTCCTTTGGTATCTCTAATTTTCTTGAAGAGATCTCTAGTCTTTTCCATTCTGTTGTTTTCCTCTATTTCTTTGCATTGATTGCTGAGGAAGGCTTTCTTATCTCTCCTTGCTATTCTTTGGAACTCTGCATTCAGATGCTTATATCTTTCCTTTTCTCCTTTGCTTTTCGCTTCTCTTCTTTTCACAGCTATTTGTAAGGCCTCGCCTGACAGCCATTTTGCTTTTTTGCATTTCTTTTCCATGGGAATGGTCTTGATTCCTGTCTCCTGTACAATGTTAT
The DNA here is from genome assembly GCF_023091745.1 of Budorcas taxicolor. NCBI lineage: Eukaryota > Metazoa > Chordata > Mammalia > Artiodactyla > Bovidae > Budorcas > Budorcas taxicolor. Next base: position 156,752,324 of record NC_068920.1, on the reverse strand, counting down.
GAACCTCCGTCCATAGTTCATCAGGCACTCTGTCTATCAGATCTAGTCCCTTAAATCTGTTTCTCACTTCCACTGTATAATCATAAGGGATTTGATTTAAGAGCAAGTGTCTTTTAATTTCATGGCTGCAGTCACCATCTGCAGTGATTATGGAGCCCTAAAAAATAAAATCTGTCACCATTTCTATTGTTTCCCCATCTATTTGCCACAAACTGATAGGACTGGATGCCATGATCTTAATTTTCTGAATGTTGAGTGTTAAGCCAGCTTTTTCACTCTCCTCTTTCACTTTCATCAAAAGGCTCTTTAGCTCTTAATGACCCAGATAAACATGATGGTGTGATTACTCACCTAAAGCCAGACATCCTGGAGTGTGATGTCAAGCGGGCCTTAGGAAGCATCACTGCAAACAAAGCTAGTGGAGGTGATGGAAGTCCAGCTGAGCTATTTCAAATCCTAAAAAAAGATACCTTTAAAGTGCTGCCCTCAATATGTCAGCAAATTTGGAAAACTCAGCAGTGGCCACAGGACTGGAAAAGGTCAGTTTTCACTCCAATCCCAAAGAAGGGCAATACCAAAGAATGTTGAAACTACTTCACAATCACACTCATTTCACATACTAGCAAAGTAATGCTCAAAATCCTTCAAGTTAGTCTTCAACAGTACATGAACTGAGAACTTCCAGATGTTCAGGCTGGATTTAGAAAAGGCAGAGGAACCAGAGATTTAATTGTCAACATCCGTTGGATCATAGAAAAAGCAAGAGAATTCCAGAAAAACACCTACTTCTGCTTCATTGACTATGCTAAAGCCTTTGCCTGTGTGGATCACAACACACTGTAGAAAATTCTTTAAGAGTTGGAAATACCAGACCACCTTACCTGCCTCCTGAGAAACCTGTGTGCAGGTCAAGAAGCAACAGAACTGGACATGGAACAACGGACTGGTTCCAAATTGGGAAAGGAGTACATCAAGGCTGTATATTGTCACCCTGCTTATTTAACTTATATGCAGAGTACATCATGCGAAATGCCAGGCTGGATAAAGCACAAGCTGGAATCAAGATTGCTAGGAGAAATATCAGTAACCTCAGATATGCAGATGATACCACGCTAACGGCTGAAAGTGAAGAGGAACTAAAGAGCCTCTTGATGAAGGTGAAAGAGGAGAGTGAAAAAGCTGGCTTAGTATTGGTAACTATAGGCACATTGTTACACTGCAGATTTCTAGAACAGTTTTTGTGTTTAGCTGAGAACTGAAACTTGCCCATTTCCCCAACTCCTTCTTTCCCCTCCGCCTCAACCCCTGGCAGTCACCATTCTCCCACAAATATTTATATGTTGTATTTTCATTTTATTAAAATTTAATAAAAATAATATTCAAAATATTAAATAAAAATTTCATTCAAAGATATTTCCCCCTTCAGCCATAGGTTATTTGGAACGGTGTTATTTAATTTCAAAATATTTGAGGATTTGAAAGACTTTTTTTTTCTATTACTTTGAGTTTATGTTATGGTCAGAGAACATTATAGGATCTCGATGCTTAAAATTTGTTAAGGTTAATTTATGACCCCAAATTTTTTATCTTGGTGAATGTTCCAAGCACAATTAAAAGAATGTATATTATGTTCTTTTTGCACAGAGTTCTGTAAATGTCAAGCAGCACTGAGTGATAGGGATAGATCTTTTATATCCTTGCTAATTTTTTTCCTATGGTTTACTGAGAAGTAAAAGTATTAGTCGCTCAGTTGTGACCGACTCTTTGTGACCCCCGGACTGTAGCCCACCAGGCCCTTCTGTCCATGGGTTTCTCCAGGCAAGAATACTGGAGTGGGTTGCCATGCCCTTCTCCAGGGGATCTTCCCAACCCAGGGATCAAACCCAGGTCTCCTGTATCACAGGCAGATTCTTTACCGTCTGAGCCACCTCACTAATAGTAACAGTGAATTGCTCCACTTCTCATTTTAGTTCTATCAGTTTTCACTTCATGCATCTTGAAGCTCTGTTGCTCTGTGCATGCACATTTAAGATTTTCATATCCTTTTGATGGATTAATCTTTTCATTATTATGTAATATCCTTCTTTATTCTGGCAATATTTCTTGTTCTGAAATCTACTTTGTCTGATATTAATATAGCTACGCTAGTTGTCTTTTGATCAGTGTTTGCTGATGATATAACTTTTTCTCTCCTTTTACTTTCAACATACCCATGTAATTAAAGTGAGTTTCTTGTCGATGGCATGTAGTTGTGCCTTGCATGAGTATGTGTGTTCAATCCCAATCTGACAATGTCTTCTTTTAACTAATATGTTTAGACCTGTCTTCTCCTAATGGGCTTTCTGTTAACATTTTAGTTACCTGTGCTATCACACTGCTCCATATGACCTGGGCCACCTTCAGAGCAAGGCAGAGAGAACAGAGGGAGAAAAAACAATGGGAATTTCCCCAGACTCCTTAAACCATAAGAGCCCCTTTAGTGGTTCATCTGGCAAGAAAGGTGGATTTTCTCTTGGGATTTTAGGTGGCAATGCCAGCAGGTCTGCACCACAGTGGGGCTTTGTGACTGCTTCACTCTTTGGACAGGTTGAAGAGAGGAAATAGAGAAAAAGACACCCCGCACTCTAGCTCACAGAGGCCTCTTTCTCCAATTCTCTGTCCAGGAAGGCGGGTTTCTCTTGCGTTTCTGCTGCCTGCAGCTGCTGCACTGTTATGTACTGGGGTTACCCTCAGGTGAAAGCTGGATGCAGAAGAGGACGAGAACCCTGGAAACCTACTCTGGAAGAGGCTGCCTGTGAGTTTTGGTTCCCCCTTGCCAACCCACCTGCTATTTCAGAGTCCTGGGGCTCTTGACTTTTGTATTTTGTCCAGACCTTTTTGGCTTCCCCTATGGCTCAGTGGGTAAAGAATCTGCCTGCAGTGTAGGAGACACAAGAGATGCAGGTTCGATCCCTGAGTTGGGAAGATCCCCTGAAGGAGGAAATGGCAACCCACTCCAGTATTCCTCCTTCATAAAGCCCGTGGATAAGAGGAGCCTGGCGGGCTACATCCAAAGGTCGCAAAGAGTCTGACGTGAGTGAGTACACATATACTAGATCTTTTAGCTGAAGACTGATGGGCTTAATTGATCTTCACCAGCACCAGAAGGCCAGTGAAGATTTTGCAGATTGAGTTGCTGGGTGAAATAGTGCATTAAATTATTAATTGATACTTCCAAATTGTTCTTTTTTAAAAGCTTGATTAAAAATGTGGACCATTTTTAAAGTCTTTATTGAATTTGTTTCAATGTTGCTTCTGCTTTGTTTTTGATTTTGTGGCCACAAGAATGTGGGATCTTAGCTTCCAGACCAGGGATTGAACCTGCACCCCTGCATTGGAAGGCAAAGTCTTAACCACTGGACCACCAGAGAACTCCCTCAATTTGTTCTATATCCTTTACTGGCTTCCCAGGTGGCTCTTGTGGTAAAGAATCTGCCTGCAAATGCAGGAGATCCAAGAGGCATTGGTTCAATCCCTGACTCAGGAAGATCCCCTGAAGTAAGAAATGGTGCCCCACTCCAGTATTCTTGCCTGGAGAATTCCATGGACAGAGGAGCCTGATGGGATACAGTCCATGGGACTGCAAAGAGTTGGACATGACTGAGTGACTGAGTACACATTTACTTTCATCCAAGACCATCCCCAAGAAAAAGAAATGCAAAAAAGCAAAATGGCTGTCTGAGGAGGCCTTACAAATAGCTGTGAAAAGAAGGGAAGCAAAAAGCAAAGGAGAAAAGGAAAGATACACCCATTTGAATGCAGAGTTCCAAAGAATGGCAAGGAGAGAAAGCCTTCCTCAGCGATCAATGCAAAGAAATAGAGGAAAACAACAGAATGGGAAAGACTAGAGATCTCTTCAAGAAAATCAGAAATACCAAGGGAAGATTTCATGCAAAGATGGGCTCAGTAAAGGACAGAAATGGTAGGGACCTAACAGAAGCACAAGATATTAAGAAGAGGTGGCAAGAATACATGGAAGAACTGTACAAAAAAGATCTTCATGACCCAGATAATCATGATAGTGTGATCACTCACCTAGAGCCAGACATCCTGGAATGTGAAGTCAAGTGGGCCTTAGGAAGTATCACCATGAACAAAGCTAGTGGAGGTGATGAAATCCCAGTGGAGCTATTTCAAATCCTGAAAGATGATGCTGTAAAAGTGCTGCACTCAATATGCCAGCAAGTTTGGAAAACTCAGCAGTGGCCACAGGACTGGAAAAGGTCAGTTCTCATTCCAATCCCAAAGAAAGGCAATGCCGAAGAATGCTCAAACTACTGCACAATTGCACTCATCTCACATGCTAGTAAAGTAATGCTCAAAATTCTCCAAGCCAGGCTTCAACAATATGTGAACCGTGAACTTCCAGATGTTCAAGCTGGTTTTAGAAAAGGCAGAGGAACCAGAGATCAAATTGCCAACATCCTCTGGATCATGGAAAAAGCAAGAGAGTTCCAGAAAAACATCTACTTCTGCTTTATTGACTATGCCAAAGCCTTTGACTGTGTGGATCACAATCAACTGTGGAAAATTCTGAAAGAGATGGGAATACCAGACCTCTTGAGAAACCTGTATGCAGGTCAGGAAGCAACAGTTAGAACTGGACATGGAACAACAGACTGGTTCCAAATAGGAAAAGGAGTATGCCAAGGCTGTATATTGTCACCCTGCTTATTTAACTTCTATGCAGAGTACATCATGAGAAACGCTGGGCTGGATGAAGCACAAGCTGGAATCAAGATTGCCGGGAGAAATATCAATAACTTCAGATATGCAGATGACACCAGCCTTATGGCAAAAAGTGAAGAAGAACTAAAAAGTCTCTTGATGAAAGTGAAAGTGGAGAGTGAAAAAGTTGGCCTAAAGCTCCACATTCAGAAAACAAAGATCATGGCATCTGATCCCATCACTTCATGGGAAATAGATGGGGAAACAGTGGAAACAGTGGCTGACTTTATTTTTTGGGGCTCCAAAATCACTGCAGATGGTGAGTGCAGCCATGAAATTAAAAGATGCTTACTCCTTGGAAGGAAGGTTATGACCAACCTAGATAGCATATTCAAAAGCAGAGACGTTAGTCAACAAAGGTCCGTCTAGTCAAGGCTATGGTTTTTCCAGTGGTCATGTATGGATGTGAGAGTTGAACAATAAATAAAGCTGAGCACTAAAGAACTGATGCTTTTGAAATGTGGTGTTGGAGAAGACTCTTGAGAGTCCCTTGGACTGCAAGGAGATTCAACCAGTCCATCCTAAAGGAGATCATTCCTGGGTGTTCACTGGAAGGACTGATGTTGAAGCTGAAACTCCAATACTTTGGCCACCTCATGCAAAGAGCTGACTCATTGGAAAAGACCCTGCTGCTGGGAAAGATTGAAAGCAGGAGGAGAAGGGGATGACAGAGGATGAGATGGTTGCACGGCATCACTGATTCAATGGGAGTGGACTTGGGTGGACTCCAGGAGTTGGTGATGGACAAGGAGGCCTGGCGTGCTACCGTTCATGCGGTCGCAAAGAGTCGGACACGACTGAGTGACTGAACTGAACTGAACACTATATAAAATCCTTCCCTGTCGTCTTACTGACAACTGATATTCAATTTAAAAATTTTTTCCCATTCTGTTAGGTGAAAGAAAATGGTATCTTGTTGCTTTGATTTCAACTTCAATGTTTGCTATTGAGGTTTGAGCATCTCTATCGGGCCATTTATATATCCTCATTTGTAAATTGTCCCTTCTTATCTCTTGCCCATTTTTCTACTTGGTCATTTGTCTTTTTATTATTGATTTGTAGAGATTGTAGTCTCTACTGTTTGGAATTTATTGAGGTTTACTTTGTGACTCATTACTTAATCAATTTGTCTTTATGCTGTGTGAGCATTTGGGAAAACAAGGTATTCCCTGTTCAAATTCGATCTATATTTATTAAGACAATCTTGTTAATTTTATTACTTAGGTTGCCTGTATGATCTTTAAAATATTTGATCTGTTAAATTCTGGGATAGTTGTTTTAAAACCTCCTAATCTGGTTGCAGATTTGTGAAATCTCCTCATATTTCAGGTTTTGCTCTATATGTTCTTTTGAGGTTATTTGCCCAGATGTTAGATTCAGATTTATAATCAATCCATCATTCAGTGATTAAGGGCAGAAACTCTGGTGTTATATTACCCAGGTTCCAATCTTGTTTCTTTTTCTTACATAAAATGTAGGTGTGGCTGATTTACTTAATTTTTCTAAGCGTAAGATTTCTCATCTGTGAAATGAAGCAAAGAATAGTATTTACCTTCCAAAATTGTTGTGAGATTAAATAAAATGATCCATGTGAGTGTTCATAAATAGCCATTATTACATTTTCTTGATGCTTGTATATTTCATCAGTTGAAAAGTGTTCCTCAGTTCCATTTAATGCTTTTCCCTCTTGAATTATGCCTTTAAAAATAAGAACATTACCACTCTCTCTTCATTCTATTTGAATTTTCCTGAAATATGTTTATCTATCTTAAATCTTTCATCATTTTTAAACTTTTGATGGATTTCTTGTAAAGCACAATTGACCAAGAGATGGCCAAAGATGGCCACCATGAGTTCTTTCATTATAGGCAAATGTCCCTCCACCCACCAGATGGTGGGATCTGTTTCTCCTCTTGTTGCATATGGATGGCTTGTATCTTGCCTTCACCAGTTGAAAGTGGAGGAAGCAACATCGTGTCAGTTCCAACTCAATCCTTTAAGATGTCAGAAAACTTCCATTTGTGTTTGGGGGAAGCCAGTAGCCATATTGAAAGAAGTTCAGTCTATAATATTAAGTGATAAAGCACACTTGAAGACAGAGACAGCACTGAGCAACCACACCTGTAAGCGAAGTCTTCTTGGACTGACCAGTCCAGCCCAGTCACCTGCAGAATACAGCTGAGTAAGTGACCCCAGTCCATGCCTCCCTGGAGCAGAAGACCTCAGCCAAGCCCTGTTCCCACTCCTGACCCACAGACCTGTGAGAAAACTCCCAAAAGTTCCTTTAATGTTTAAGTAAAAATAAAAGACATATTTTTCATTTTCACCAAGAACTTTATTGAACAATGTATTCACATTTTGTTCCACTATCTTCTGCCATTTTTCAGGCTGCTGCATATTTCCATCTTCTTAAAATTTTTATTTTTTTGAGCAAAGAATTGTTCCAGGTGCTTTTTACAGTCTTCCTGGGAATTGCAGGTTTTTTTCCATTAAGAGAATTTTGTAAAGATAAACGAAAATCTGCAGATGCAAGGTTTGGTGAGTCAGAACTTCCCAGCCAAGCTACAGCAGTTTTTGCCTGGTCATTGAAGAAACGTGCAGTCTTGTGTTATCTTGATGGAAGGTAGTGCATTTTCTGTTGACTAATTCTGGATACTTTTTGTCAAACGCTACTTTCGGTTGGTCTAATTGGGAGTGGTACTTGTTGAAATTAATAGTTTGGTTTTCTGGAAGGAACTCATAATAGAGGACTCCCTTCCAATCCCACCATCTACACAACATCACCTTCTCTGAATGAAGACCAACCTTTGGTGTGGTTGGTGGCGGTTCATTTCACTTGCCCCATGATCTCTTCACTTCATACTCTACTATATTTCTGCTGGTCTAGGATGTCAGAGGGCTTCCCAGGTGACTCAGCTGTAAAGAATCCACCTACCAACGCAGGAGATGCAAGAGACTCATGTTCAATCCTTGGGTTGGGAAGATCCCCTGGAGGAGGGTATGGCAACCCATTCCAGTATTCTCGCCTGGAGAATCTCATGGACAGAGGAGCTTGGTGGGCCATAGTCCATGGGGTTGCAAAGAGTTTTACATGACTGAGTTCATGGCAAATAGATGGAGAAAGAATGGAAACAGTGACAGACTTTATTTTCTTGGGCTCCAAAATCACTGTAGATGGTGACTGCAGCCATGAAATTAAAAGATGCTTGCTCCTTGGAAGAAAAGTTGTGACCAACCTAGATGGCATATTAAAAAGTAGAGGCATTACTTTGCTGACATATGTCTGTCTAATCAAAGCTATGGTTTTTCCAGTAGTCATGTATGGATGTGAGAACTGGACCATAAAGAAAGCTGAGTGCTGAAGAATTGATCCTTTTGAACTGTGGCATTGGAGAAGACCCTTGAGAGTCCCTTGGACTGCAAGGAGATCAAACCAGTCAATTCTAAAGGAAATCAATCCTGAATATTCACTGGAAGGACTGATGCTGAAGCTAAAGCTCCAATATTTGGCCACCTGCAAAGAACTGACTCACTGTAAAAGACCCTGATGCTGGGAAAGATTGAAGGCAGGAGTAGAAGGGGACAACAGAGGATGAGATGGTTGGATGGCATCACCAACTCAATGGACATGAGTTAAAGCAAGCTCCCAGAGTTGGTGATAAACAGGGAAGCCTGGCGTGCTGTAGTCCATGGGGGTCGCAAAGAGTCAGACACAACTGAGCGACTGAACTGAACTGAGGAGACAGAACAAGCACTACTAGAGATATCACGGGGGAAAAATTGAATGAGCTTTTGGGCCAACCCAATAACAAGTCATTGTTGCTTTAAGCCACTATATTTGGGGGTGGCTTGTTACCACCAAGAGATAACTGAGCCAAGAATAGAGCTAGATTTTTCTTTTTAACTCAGATTGAAAATCTTTGTCTTTTCATAGGAGAATTGAATAACTGGAAATAATTGGTCATGTTTTCTTTGGGGGGCGGGAGGTGAGACTTGCATGGTCTAGTTCCCTGATCAGAAGTCTAACTTGGCCCTCTGAAGTGAAAGTAAGAAGTAGGACCTATTATTCTCCCCATATAATGGATGATAAAACTGAGGTTGAGAAATTCGACCGAGGATCCGTGGCTATACAAGCAACAAGAGCAGATATAAACCAAGCAGTCAGGAGACCACCAGATAAGAGAGACCCTACAACATCAACAACTCCCATTTCTCCTAAGGTGCTGGGAAGTGGGGTTCTCTTATTCACAAGTGGGTCTTAATTGAGACCACTGACATGGTGCACCACATGCAGCTTTACCAAAAAGCAGTGCTCAGAACATTCACATCTTGCGTCCCCTTGAGAGGGGTTGGTGATGGCTTCCTGCCCCAGGTACTCAGAGGTCAGGGAAGATGTCCAAAATACTTCACAAATAGGCCAGGTGCAACCAGTTTGCTGCACTGGTGTCTCACCCCTGCTGGCTTTGTCCTTTGAGTTCTCGTCCCCTGGGGCCGCCCCCTCCTCCCACTTGGCTTTTCTATAGTTCTTTGCCCTGATCAAACCCTCTGCGTTGTTCACAAGGTGAGAGGGGGGATGATTTGAGAGAATAGCATTGAAACATGTACACTACCATATGTAAAATAGATGGCCAGTGCAAGTTTGATGCATGAATCAGGGCACTCAAAGCTGGTGCACTGGGGCAACCCAGAGGGATGGGGTGGGGAGGGAGGTGGGAGGGGGGTTCAGGATGGGGGGACACATGCACGCCCATGGCTGATTCATGTTGACGTATGGCAAAAGCCACCACAATAGTGTAAAGTAATTAGTCTCCAATTAAAATAAATAAGTTAATTTAAGATAAAATTTTAAAAATTTTTAAAAAGAAAAAAAATCCGGTTTCTAGTGTGCAAGCTTCTGTAACCAAATTGTGGCAGCTGCTGCATTACTGCTGTTCCCCCTCTCTCTTTTTCATTGAAAATCATTTCAGTTACAGAAGAAATACATGCTTGGTGTGACAAAATCAAATAACAGAAGTCTAGAAAATAAGAAGCCAGACCTCAGTCTCACTCCAAGGTAACCACCATTAGTGGTTAGTATGTCTTTCAGGAATTTTGTCTACACATATAACACTCACTTGCTTTCTTTTCCTAAACTGAGATCACACCAATTTTCTAGTTGTACACATTCTTTATTAATGTAGCTATACATTGTAGGCATTTTCCCAAATGAATATCCCTCTCTATCTCACTCTTTTAAAAGCTGCATGGTATTCTGTCTCTATGTTTAAAATAGAGCTACCTAGTAGAAATATGAGTCACACATGTAATTTAAATTTTTCTGGTAGTCACACTGAAAAAAAGAAAATTAAGCAAGTAAAATTAATTTTGATAATATATTTTACTTAATCCAGTAGGTCCAAAACAATACCAATTCAACATGAAAACACTACATAATTATTAATGAGATATTTTACATTATTTTAAAATACGAAGTTTTTGAAACCCATCCTGTATATTACACTGACATCACATCTCAATTTGGACTAGTCCCATTTCAAATGCTGAGTAACCACACAGGACCAGTGGCGACCATACTGGATGGCACAGACTTTGATCATAATTTAGCTGAGTGCTTGCTGACGGGACTAGAGATTGCTTCCACTTTTTGCTGCTAGAAGCAATGTTATAGCAAACATTCTTATGCTTATCACGTCACCCATGCATGTGATTATTTCTGTAGGATAGATTTATAGAAGTGAGGTTTCTAGGTCAGAGAGTTTATGCATTTTATAGTATAATAGATATAGCTAAATTACCCACTAATAAGGCTAAACCAGTTTATACTTCCACCAACAGTACATTAGAGTGACCATTTCCTCACACTCCTGCCAAATTGGATGGCATTCCTTTAGACATTTTTTTTCATCTCTCTCTGCCCTTCTGCATCTGCAAATGAGTGCACTGCATCTCATCACACAAGGACAGATCTGTTACAAAGCTGCATTTTTTTTTTTTATTGGCTGCCATTTTCAGCCAGATAGAAGATGCATCTGTCTGGCTAGGTAACAGAAAACCCAGCAAACGCTGGCTCCAACAAATGGGAGTTTATTTTCTCCTGTAAAAAGAAGTCTGGCGAAAGGTGGCTGCTTGTAGTGGTTGGCCCAATGATCAGTGATGCCTGCAAAGTTCTTTCTGATGCAATATTGTTTTTTAAAAATATTTATTTTGGTTCGCGCTGGGTCTTCATTGCTGTGGGTGGGCTTTCTGTAGTTTCAGCAAAAAGGGGTAGCATGGTGTGCAGGCTTCTCTTTGCAGCGGCTTCTGTTGTTGTGGGGCACGGGCTTTAGGGTGTGACGGCTTCAGTAGTTGCGGCGCATGGGCTTAGTAGCGCTGCAGTATGTGGAAACTTCCTGGATCAGGAATCAGACTGGTGTCCCCAGCAGGTGGATTCTTAACCACTAGACCACCAGGGAAGTCCTAATTCAACATTCTTAGCAGGTGGGCTTTTCTTGCCTTAAGGTTACCATCTAATAGTCAACAAGGTGGCTGCCACTACTCCAGGTAACATACCTGTATCCCAGGCAGGGAGGAGGGGAAGGTGGATGGCATGAGCTACTTCTTTTCCAGATGCTACCCAGAATATTTACATGTCATTGGTCAGAATTCTGAAAGGCTATCCCAGATGCAAAGGAGGCTGGAGAAGAGAATAATAGCTTTTTTGGCTTCTTGTGGAAGGTGGCAAGAGAAAATGGGATTGGCAATGGCTGATGGGTTAGCCAAGAACAGCCCCACTAAACCATCCACCTCTATAGGTCGATGTCAAGCTTTCATGTAGAAAGTCCCACCCTTGAACTCAGGGCCTCATGTTTCTGGTCCTGGTTGTAGTTACCTTTGGCTGCTCTTGTCCTTCGCTCTCAGCATGCCTGCTTTGTCATTGCAGTATGCTTTGAAACCCAAGCGTCAGGGGTCCTTCTGAGTCCTAGTGGTGTCTGGGGGAAAGGAGCTTCTGGAGTGTTTGTGATTGGCAGCTTCTGACCTGGCTCCTGGTGATACCTGCCTTGTGGTCTTCATGCCCTTGTAACCCCTCTCCTTGAGTGAGACTTGCTTCTAAGGAACAGAATATGGCAGAGTGATGAGATGTCACTCCTGTGACTGGACTACAAGGACTGTGACTTTCATCTTGCTGGTGGTCTCTATTGTCTTCTCAGCTTGTACCCTTTGATAGAGCAAGCTGCCATGCCGGCGAGGCCCATGGGACAAGAAACTAGATACAGCCTCTGGCTAACAGCCCATGAAAAACTGAATTCTGCCGGCAACCACGCGAGAGAGCTTGGAAGTAGATTCTTCACCAGTTGAGCCATGAGATGACTGCATCTGCAACCAATATCTTGACTGCAGCCTGTGAGAGACCCCGAATCAGAAGACCCAGGATTCCAGACCTACATGAAGCTATGCGATAACAAACATTGTTATTTCAAGCCCCTAAATTTTGGGGTAATTTGTTATGCAACAATGCATAGCTGAGAGCGTGCTGTTGGAAGACTGCCTATTTGGGAGCACCCAACTCCTACCTCTATATCAGCTGCCCTTCAAAACCTCTCCTCTCCTCATGAATTGCAGGGCAAAAGCAACTGTGATTAACAGGCAAAAGTAATTTCCAGGCATTCAGAGAGCCCAGAGCCCCATGCACACCTTTCCCATCTTTTCACATTTTCCCATTAGTTCCTGGGATTTTATCTCAGAAGAGAGGCCAGGAATGGAGGTACTTGTATTGCTCTGTGGACTCACATTTCCATGAGGAGCATCCCTGGCCTCTCTCTGCACCCCTCACTGATTCCCCCTCAAAAGAGGTGAGACTTGATCCATGCATTTTGGGGCAGGAACTGAGGAGGTGCCACCCAGCCTCTGCTGGGCTCTCTTGACTCCCTGGACCTGCAGGGAGACTGCAGTGCTGGTTGCCCCTAACAGGGGTAGCGAAGACTTCCCCAAAAGGCTCTGCCCCTGCAGGGGGCAGCCTGCAAGCAGAAGGGGCAATTCAGTTCAGAAGGGGCACGAGGAAGCCCTCTGGGTCACTTAGCGACGTGAGGAGTGATGTAGCTGATATCAGATGGGTCCATCTCTGTGCCTTATTTCTCATTGGCTCCAAGCTCGGTGGGAGAGAGAGGGGTTTTATTCGTTGTCTCCATCTCAAATTTCAATGTATATGTTCACAATAATCATGCTTTTAAATGAAGATACAAAGCAAGCTGTGATAGAAAGGAAGGACCAGGCAACTGGGTCATGGTGGGTAATGGTCAAGGGGGGTTGGGACGGGGGTTGGAGTGTGTGTCTCGGTTGTGCCTTTGTGTCCTTGCGGTCGACGGTGACTGTCTGCATCCTTGTGTCCCTCTTAGGGATCAAGGACAGTGAATCCTGCCTCGCCCCCACCTTCCAGCTCTTGTTCCTCTCCTATGGGTTCAACACGCCATAGCTGTACCTGGGAGCATTTGAACCCCGGGTGGGGTCTCCTCCCCGCCAAAGCCCAGGACCCCAGGGAGACTCTGACCCCACACAGAGGGTCTTACCTCTCCAAAGCACCTGCTGGCCAGACTCCCATGGGACTGCGCATGGTGGCGATGAGGGCAGTGCCCCCCGCAAGCTGCACGCCAGCTCCTACTGCTTCCTGGCACCCCTGATCTCTGTTCAATGCGTGATTTTTTACGATCGATCTTATATCCGGCACAATCAGATTTACGGCTCCTGCATCTTATGAAATTACACAGATGTTGCTGCTCTGCTTCTCTCCAGGACAGTAAAAGGCAATAACATTCTTGCAGATTTCGACAGCAGGCAATTCAATAAAGGGCCATGTATATTTTATAAGTACAATAAAGACAAGGCTCTCTGCCCGCACTGCGGCCCGCCAGGGCCCAGCCCTGCACTGGGCGGCTGCCCGCGCCCCCTTCCTGTCTGTTTGTCGATCAGGCCTTTTCCACTGTCACACAGGGGACTGGGAAGATTTATCCCCTTTCTGATCCATTATTTAAGTTTGGCTCCAGGGACCCTGCAAAGGGGGCTGTTTAAAATTTAAAGGTGTTTGTGGAACTTAATACTTTCCTCCTCCTGATTTGCACTATAAAATTTTATCTATATTTTTGTTGCCCCATAAAACGTTTCTATCTTATCGGGATGGCTTGTCCTTTTACGGGCAAAACCATAAATACCCGATGAGGTGCGTGTTGGCGGAAGGTCTCACAGAGGAGTCCTGGGAGGAGGCGGGAGGAGGGTACCCTGCCTGGCTCTGGCATGGACACCCAGGGTGGTTGGAGTGGGGCACCATACTTCTGAGATTCAGTGTCTTCACCTGTAAGGCAAGGAGAACCAGGACTTCCTCGGTGGTCCAGTGGTTAAGAATCTGCCTTCCAATGCAGCGGACGCGGGTTCGATCCCTGGTTGAGGAGCTAAGATTCCATATGCCTGGGAGCAACCTAGCATAGGCACTGGGCAACTACTGAGCCCTGCGTACTCTGGAGCCTGCATACCAAGACTAGAGAGAAGCTGGCCTGTGGCAACTAAGACCAAACACAGCTAAAAATAAAATAAATATATTTTAAAAAGTGAGGAGAACCATAGCACCCAGGGCTGCTGTGATTTAGGGAGACAGGGTACCAGTAGAGCTTCCTTGGTACAGGAGGGTCCTGTGCAGCACAGCATGTGCAAAGGCCCAGGGGCGGGAGGTGTGGAGAAAAGGGTTCCCTCTCCAGGGCAGGGTCACAAGGGGCTAGGCCAGGCTGGGAGCAAATGTCTGTGCCAGCTTGCCATTGATGTCACCCAGCCTTGATATTCTCATTTATAAGATGGAGACATGAGGTTCCCATCACATGGGGTGTTGTGTGGACTAATGAATAATGCCTGCAAAATTACTAGCTCAGTGCCCCGCACGGAGTAACTGCTTCATGTCTGTCAGGTGTGGCCATTGTTACCATTGTCATTGTTACCAGGCAGGGTTGGGACTAGGGCGAGGCAGGCGAGGTGCCCAGGGAGCAAAATGTGAAGGGGCCTCCCTCTTGGAGGGCGCAGGTGCAGGTGGGCACCTGGGATCGAAGCCTCCTTATGTTTTAGGCCCTACACTTCTCCCTTTCCTCGCCCTAGCCCTGCTACCTAGATTGCTTTCATCTTGGCTGGTGGGCAGTCATGGTTGATCAGAACTAGGCCTCTTGGATTAGGGGGTGTGGGAGCAGTGTTCTTCAATAGAACCAACACCTCCTAGCGGTCTAAGCGTTACTGGAACAAGATCAGACAAATTTTGGTGTTTTCAAGGCCAAGCCAGGCCCATCCCTTTTGTATGACACTTACTGATGCCTGCTCTGTGCCAGGTGCTTGCTGGGCTCAATAGACTCAGAGAGAAGCACGTATAAGCCCTGCCTTCAAGGGGTGCCTGGTCTAGTTGGGGGGACTGGCACATCCAGCATAAGGGGCTCAGAGGCTGTTATTGTTGTTGTTCAGTTACTAAATCATGTCTGATTCTTTGTAACCCCATGGACTGCAGCATGTCAGGCTTCCCTGTCCTCTGCCATCTCCCAGAGTTTGCTCAGATTCATGTGCATTGAGTCAGTGATGTTCTCTAACCATCTCATCCTCTGCCACCTCCTTCTCCTCCTGCCCTCAGTCTTTGCAAGCATCAGGGTCTTTTCCAATGAGCCAGCTCTTCACATTAGGTGGCCAAAGTATTGGAGCTTCATCTTCGGCATCAGTCTTTCCAATGAATATTGGGGCTGTGGAGGGGTACAAAAGGGGAGGGACTTCTATTCTGTCGGGTGGTGGTAAGACAAGTCAGGAAAGGTTTTTTCCAATGTGGGATCTTAGTTCTCCAATTAGGGATTGAACGCATGCCCCCTGCAGTGGAACTGCAGAGTCTTAAACACTGGACCACCAAGGAAGTGCCAGCAAAGGTTTCTTTAAGGGGAGTCTCTCGAGCTAGAGCAAGGACAGGTAGGGGTTTGCCAGAACTGGAAGAACACTCCTCCCAGGGAGGAGCATAAACAGGGCATGGAGTGTGGAATGCACTGACCTGCAGGTAGCAAGACTGAGGTCAGTATCGGGGAGGAACCTGTGTCCCGTGAAGCTTCTGGTGGTCACGGCAGAGGTGAAGGTCCTCAGAGAATGGAAGTGTAGACAAGTCAGCCAGTGCCTCCCAGAGCCTGAACTGGCCAGGTCCTGGGGCCACTTGTAGAAGGAGTGTCCGCTGAGGCGGGGCAGGTCTCAACACAGAGCCCAAAGCCCAGAGGCATAAGCCTGGGCAGCCTCACTGCTGCTGGTCAGGCTCACTCTTGGCCAGGGCCCTGATAGTCTGATTGAAAGGGCTCCAGCGTTTAAAGCAGTGGTTCTCAAACTTGGCTCCATACCAGATTGGTGCAGTCCTTTATCGAGTCCCTTTGGCTTCAAGAACTGGAGGGAGGGAAGCCAGATTGGTCAAAGGGTGATGTTGAGCTGCGATCTAGTTATAGCGGAGCCCTCAACAGGGCTCCGGAGCTGGGATGACCCAGGCAAGGAGGCGTGTCCTTGGCCTCAGCCGCAGGTGCTCATTGGCTGTGGTCTATCCCATGGGAAGGAGGCAGTCCCATTGGCCAAGGGCTGTCAACAGGCAACACTCCTGGAAGCTGAGTGAGTGAGGGCCTTGGTCCTGAGCCTCCAGGACACAGCCCCACATGTCAGTGGGATGGTTGTGTGCCCATCCCAATAAAACACAGGCCAGCCACCTTATACTCTACTATCAAGAAAAACAGAAAATAGCATGCGTTGGTGAGGATGTGAAGAAGTTGTGGTAAAATAAACATTCGCATAAAAGTTATCATCAAAACCATTGGCAGGTGCACAGTTCAGTGACAGGAAGTGCGTTCATGGTGCAAAAGAGTTGTAGTTGGTAGGAATGTAAAATGGTATGGCCATTATGGAGAACAGCCTGGCAGCTCCTGAAAAAGTTAAAAATAGAACTAATTATATGATCTAACAATTCTCCTTCTGGGTATATACCCAAATGAATTGAAAGTAACAACTCAAAGAGATTATCTGAACCCATGTTCATAGCAGCATTATTTACAATAGCCAAAAGATATAAACAACACTGGATAAACAAAAGGTACAAACTTCCAGTTATAAGGTAAATAAGTATGAGGAATGTAATGTACAATATGATAAGTACAATTAACATTGCTGTACATTATATACAAAAGTTGCTAAAAGAACAAAATCCTAAGAGTTCTCATCACCAGGAAATTTTTTTTTCTACTTCTTATAGTTTGTATCTATATGAGATGATGGGTGTTCACAAAACTTATTGTGGTGATTATTTCCTGATGTATGCAAGTCAAATCATGATGCTATATACCTTAAACTTATACAGTACTGTACATTAATTTATCTCAATAAAATTGGAAGAAAATTAAAAATCCAGACCCGGAGGTTGTAGGAGAAGCAGAGTCTGAGCATCTTATCCTCTGGACAATCCCCCTCTACAAGCATGCGTTCTCCATGAGAACAATTATTTTGTGCAACTATTATTTGTCTGACCCCTTGCGCTCAGACAATGGCCAAGGGCTGGGCCATTGGGTCCTCACAGAAGCAGGAACAGAGTTAGGAAGGTAAACGGTCTGTTGGAGAGTAAGGCTGTAAAGGGGAAAGGGAGGAGAAACGTTTCTACCACAGCCTTGTGGGGCCACAGTCATTGGTTGGGGCCACCCCAAGAAGAACATGACTTTGGCATGCAAGGACTAGCGGCTGGAGGCTGACAGCTAACTACCCTCCTTGCAGAAGCAGCAAGCTCTTCCTTAAAGGGGCGTCCGAGCTGTGCATCTCCACGTCTCCACAGCTGGCCACTCAAGGCAAACCAGCGAGGTCTCCTCTGGGACTTAGGATTTCAGATCTAGAGACAGGAGAGTGAGGCTCTCTGGACAGCTGAAGCTGTGACATGGTCAACTCTGAAGCCCTTGGTGACAGGTGGTCCGTCCTGTGGACGGTTTGTCCTGGGAGACGAGGGTGAAGCAGGCGTGCAGAGAGAAGAAGTGATGAGCCAGAGCGAGGAGCCCACAGCACTCCATTTGCTGGTGCCAGTTGTTCAGGCTCAGCTGTACGCTGACCTTTTCTGCTTGGTGGCTCACCATGTTCTTCTCCAAGATTCTGCCAATAAATCCTCCTTTTGCTAAAACAAGTAGTTTCACAAAATTACTATAACCCAGAGTTTTAGCCATTACAGGGAGAATTTTCTGGGCGTGGAGGAAAGGGAGGAAAAAACACAACAGAGGTTGTTGTGGATACAGAGAAGAAACAAGAGACTACAGAGGAGGCGCTGGAAGAGCTCTGCTGAGGGCTGCCCTGCTCTCCCATGGGTCGTCTCTTGGGAGTCATCAGGACCTTATTCAGAGTGTGGCTGGTCCTTCCTGGATTCTGGGGACTGACTAGTGAAGGGGCAACTGGGACCACGCCAGAGACTCCCAAAGGGGGCTTCCCATCTCAAGCCTTGTTGTGGCGGGGGGGTCATACTTTTGCTAAATGCTCATTAGCAGTGTGCCAAAAAATGTGTTTTTCTGGCAGAGACTAAGCGAGCACTGAAACCTCACCATCTTTCATCAAACCCTGGAAATGGTCAAAAAAGACTTATAAGTTAATTAAAATGGAAGTGTATCAGAAAGCAACGAAGAGAATGTCCTGAGCAATAGAAACAGACAGGAATCATTAAAGGAAGAAAACAAATGAAAGTCACACAGGAAGAAGGAGCCAGTTACGATCACATTATGTAGCTGAAGGATCGCCTCAGATTGTGAGCATCCACCAAGAGTCATCCAGTACCTGAGAACATCAGCACTACACAAGACTGACAGGCAGCTCAACAGATCAGGAGTGTCACCTAGGAGGCCGACGGCTGAGCAAACGGAAAGGGACTGTGAGTTAAGGACACGAGCAGGAGCGTCAGAGATAAAGGAGAAAATTCCATTCACAATGATAGGAAGTTATGAAGCCAAAACAGGCGTTTAGGAAAAGGAATCAACTAGCTTATAAGTGAGAGCCAGACCACGGTTGAATTTTTTAAAAGTTTGCTGACTTATAAACGTAAATTGATAAATTTTCATTTTTCAGAAATAAATTTTCAGAAAACAGTACAGAGAGAAAAAGAGACGGGACGCGTGAAAGAAAAGTTAAGTGACATGGAGACTAAGTTCAAAAGTACAAACATCTGTCTACTACAGTTACAGAAACTATAAAAGTTACACTCCTGCCCTCAAAAATAAATTACCTAAAAACAGATGAGACTCAAGCGAACATGAGACTTCTCATCAGCTCCACTGGATGGAAGAGGGAAAAAAAAGTGTAGGAATGGCTTTAATATACGAATCAGAAGTCACTTTGAATGTAGGATTCTATACCATTATTCAAATTTCAGGATGAAATAAATAAATACATAACAGGTACATAAGAAAGCAAGAAAGATGCTACTCACAGACGCTCCTAGAACTAACTAAAGACGAATTCCAACAAGGAGAAAAGTGAAGTCAGAAGGAAGTTGTGGGTAATATGAGGCAGAGGGGAGGCAACATAACACATGCTGATAATTTTTAACTACTTATAGTAAAGCATTATTTTAAATAACAAGTTGGAAACACAATTCAAATCTAAAAGTGTGTGCATCTGTATACGTGTGTGTGTAGAAGAAAATCAGGAAAATGCCAATTTTTTTCATAGAGACTGTTAACTTTAGGTATTTTATGAAAACACATTTAATAATGGATGTCACCTATGACTGATTCAAGTTGATGTTTGGTAGAAACCAATACAATACTGTAAAGCAATTATCCTTCAATTAAAAATAAATAAATTTTAAAAAATGTGTGTCAACAATTTAAGCACGAAACAGTTAAAAAAATAACCATTGAAAGAACAGATATACAATGTATGACAACTTGTAGAAAAATATTTTTGATCAACAACAGAAGAAAAAAGGTGAGTGTATGAATAATGAAGAAGGTATGTTTATCAGTTATCTTTTGCTGAGTAACAAACTATTTCAAAATTTAGCAGCTTAAGACAACATCAAAACAGAATATTATGCTTGAGGACGTAACACAAAGTGAAATAAGCCAGACACAAAAAGACAAATTGCACTTTCACTTACAGGAGACACATCAAGACGTCAAATTCATACAGAAAGTAGAATGGTAGTTGCCAGGGGCTGGGGCAGGGGGGGATTGGGAGTTGTCGTTTATGGATTTTGCACGTTTTAGTTTTACAAGATGAAAAAGTTCTAGAGATCTGTCTGATACACAAGGTGCCTATAGTTAGCACTATTGAACCATACACTTAAAAAGGGTTAAGATGATAAAACAGAAACCAAAGCTTAAACATCAGTTTACTTGGCTTCTGATTCTGATTCTGTGGATCAGCAGTTTGGGTTGGGCTCAGTGAGGCAGACTGGCTGATTTGGGATGGGACCACTCATACATTTACAATCAGCTGCCTTGTTGGCTGGGGATGGGTTGGCCTAGTATGACTCAGGTGGAAGAGTTCTAGGCTGCCCATGGAGGCTCTCATCCCCCAGCTGGCCAGCCCTGGCTTGTTCTCAGAACAACTGCAGGTGTCCCCAGAGTGAGGGAGGGCCAGGCTCAGAACCGTCATATTGTTACTCCACTGTGCTTCACTGGTCAAGCAAGTCACAAGGACAACTCAGATTCAAGGAATGGGAAATAGAAATCTCATGACGGAAGAAATGCAAAGTCACTTGCAGAAGATTTCTGCCATCTTCTGTTCTCCATTTGCCACGCTGTGGTAGACTGCAAAAATGGGCACAAATTACTTACCTCCCTAAAAGGTCCCACAGCCAGTGGGGAAGTGGGGAAGGACGTGGGATTGGAACACAGTCTGATTCCAAAGCTCTTGGACAGCAATATGTGGAGAATCCACACTCCCCTTCCTCTGGCCTCTTGAGGCTAAATGTGTGCCTTCCTGGCCCCCACACAGACTGGGAATACAAAATTCCAGGGAAACTTGACCTTTCTGGGCAGCTGCCTTTTCTTCTTTTCTATCTTCCTTTCTAAAAAAAATTTTTTTTAAATAATTTTACTCATTTATTTTTGGCTGTGCTGGGTCTTCGATGCTGCGCAGGCTTTTCTCTAGTTGGGGCGAGCAGGGCTACTCTCTAGCTACCATGTGCAGGCTTCCCACTGCGGTGGCGTCTCTTGTGGAGCACGGACTTTAGGGCACGTGGGTTTCAGCAGTTGTGGCTCTCGGGCTCTAGAGCACAGGCTTAATTGCTTCACGGCATGTGGGATCTTCCCAGATCAGGGATGGAACCCGTGTCTCCTGCATTGGCAGGCAGATTCTTCACCACTGAGCCACCGGGGAAGTCCCCAGCTGCCTCTTCTTAAGGGCCGGTTAGTTTCCTAATGGATTCTCTTCAGGAAATTTCCAGCTCAGAGTCAGATGACCTAAAGGGGAAGAAGCTTCTGATTCATACAGAGAATGTGTGGAGTTTTGAGAGGTACAGGTCTAGGGGAATGGAGGAAGAAGACAGCAAACCAGGTAGAAATGGGAACCGAGAGAAGCAGGAGGGGGAGACCAAGATGGGGAAGGAAGGGGACGGAGAGAGAAAGGAAGGAAGGAAGACAGAAGTGTAGAAAGAAGAAGAGCATTTAATTGGAGAAATTGAGGAAGGAATAAAGTATGAGATGCAGAGAGGAAAGAAAAAAAGAAAGAAAGGGAAAGGCAATGGAGAAACAGAGGCCCAGAACTCAGAAATAGCAACAGAGATGATAAAAGGGTACAAAGTGAGCAAAAGAGAGAGAGAGAGCAAGAGAAGGAAGGAGCCAGAAGGGAGGGAGGAGAGAGAGAGAACCATCCGGAAGAAAGAAAGGGGAAGAAGGAGAAAGTAAAAATGAGAAAGGGCCCAACAGATGGAGACAGAAACTGACAGAGAAATGATAGAATGGGACCAGAGAGAGAGGCAGAGGGAAGACAGAAGCAAGCAGAAAGGCAGAGGCAAAATTTGGGGATTGAGGATGCTCTGCTGTCTTCAGGGAGGAACGATCCTCCCCAACCTGCCGCTAGGACAGCCCCCCCACCCCGCCCCCCAGTACCCACTAGAAATCAAAGGCGGAGGTATTTGGTGCAAGTATTCCTCTTTCAAAACAGAACCATTAATGTATTCTAAAAAGCTTTTTAGCTGTGGCCTGCTCTGCATGTTATTAATTTCTTTATTACAGATCTTGTTATTTTCAGAGGTCCCCGGGGACCCATTAACAACGGATTTTTATGGGAAAGAAGTCGGTTAAAGTGGTGGGAATAACTGCTCCTCAGCTCTGAGTCAGTAATCGGAGTTGCACTGAGGATAATGTAGGCTGTTTTAATTTCCAAAATAGCAACAGTTCAGACATTTAATTGCAGTTTTATGCCCTTTTTTCACGCTGCCGAGTGTAAAATATGTGACCAGTAATATATAAACGGCTAACCACTGAGCCACAGACTGCCCAGGGTGTCGCATCTCTCCTGGAAAGGGGAGCAGAGAGGAAGGAAGGAAAGAAAAATGGAAAAGTGGAAGGAAAGGAGGGAGGGAGGGAAAAAAGACCTTAGGGGCAGTTCGCTGAGCTCAAACCAGTGTACTGGTTCATTCCTCTCCGAATCGCCCTCTTGCATTCTCCCAGACGACTGAGCGACTCCACTTTCGCTTTTCACTTTCATGCATTGGAGAAGGAAATGGCAACCCACTCCAGTATTCTTGCCTGGAGAATCCCAGGGACAGAGCAGCCTAGTGGGCTGCCGTCTATGCGATGGCACAGAGTCGGACACGACTGAAGCGACTTAGCAGCAGCAGCTATCTCCAGCTCCGTCTTCTAAATTTGAAAACTTTATATTTCCCTCCCTTTTTTTCCTGCTGCCTCAACGTCCCCCACAAACACGCTCTAAGCACCAGCTCAGGAGACCACAATTGACCAGGTACACCAGCGAGATAAGCTTGGCTGGCCTCAGAAGTTCTCGTTCCTTGCGGACCTTCACACAAGCCAATGGAATGCACGTAATGAATGCACCAATGAAAACGCACGCAACATTCAAACGCACCAATGAAATCCCCTTGTGCTCTCTCTTGTGTACGCTTCCCCTCCCCCATCACATCCCCGATAAAGGCGCTCGCCCCGCGTCCTCACTGGTACCGATCTCCCTGGGCGCTCCTCTAATGTGATGTAATCTTGGCCTATAGTTACTTCATCTCTCAGTTCAGTTCGGTTGCTCAGTCCTGTCCGATTCTTTGCCAGCCCATGGGCTGCAGCATGCCAGGCCTCCGAGTCCATCACCAACTCCCGGAGCTTGCTCAGACTCATGTCCATTGAGTCGGTGATGCCGTCCAACCATCATCCTTTGTCATCCCCTTCTCCTCACGCCTTCAATCTTTCCCAGCATCAGGGTCTTTTCAAATGAGTCAGTTCTTCACATCAGGTGGCCAAAGTTTCAGTTTTCAGTTTCAGCATTAGTCCTTCCTATGAATATTCAGGACTGATTTCCTTTAGGACTGGTTGGATCTCCTTGCAGTCCAAGAGACCCTCAAGAGTTCAACACCATGGTTCAAAAGTATCAATTTTCCGGCGCTCACTAAACATAGCATACTGTTTTCCTGAGCTGCGCACACGTCCTCTCTTGTGGCGGCGCCTGACTGACCATCCCCTAGCGTGGTGGCTGACATCTAGGAGATCTTTTCTGAGGGGATCCCGTGATGGTGGGTGTGTGGTGCTGAGTGAGGCTCAGCAAGCTACTGGCAATCGCTGGTCTGTGGAGTTGAAAAGCTGCTTGTCCCGGTGCCACCGGAGCCTAACAGGCCGTCTTTTTTGGAGCTTCCCTGGCACCTGCAGGGCGCTCCTGCTGCCCAGCAAGGACTGTCGTTGGAGTCTGATCCCTTGTACCCTCCTCTCCCCCGCGACGCCCCCGCCAGCCCGTCCCCTGAGCCCGGAAGACACCCAGGACCTCTGGGGGCCGCAGCTTCCCAGGTGACACTCCTCAGCCCCCTCACAGGCCCAGCTGGGATGGCGAAGCCAAGGCATTCCGGGAGCTGTGGCTCCAGAAGTGGGTAACTATGTGGAAGCGGATGGGTCTTGGCGTCGCAGCGTGGCCTCCAGAAGTCCCTGGTCGTGGCCCAGTCTGGTCCTATGAGGCCTGGATCCGGGGACCATCCCAGGGTAGCTTGAACGCTGAGTCCCGCGGCCCCTACTGCTTAGTTATCGCCGGGGCACCTGCCCTCAGGCCTGGGCCCTCCTGGTCTGCTGGTCAGGCCTTCCCTGGCCCACCAGACTGCCCTCCTGGGGCTGCAGGACCCCACGTTGAGGAGGAGGTTTGAAAGAGGGTTACCATCAGGCCGCATTTGGGCCTGCTGTTTTTATGAGACTAGTGGCCTGACAATCCTTTTGTTTGTAATCCAGGGTGTTTTCCGCAGGTAGAAGTACTTCTTTGATTGTGAGGTAGAATTTACTATAATGTTGTTCAGTTGTGTCAGACCCATGGACTGCAGCACGCCAGGCTTGCCTGACCCCCACCTGGAGTTTGCTCAAACTTATGTCGTGTCCATTGAGTCGGGGATGCTGTCCAACCATCTAGTCCTCTGTCGTCCCCTTCTTCTGCATTCAGTCTTTCCTGGAATCAGGGTGTTTTCTAACGAGTCATTGGAGAAGGAAATGGCAACCCACTCCGGAGTTCTTGCCTGGAGAATCCCAGGGACGGGGGAGCCTGGTGGGCTGCTGTCTATGGGGTCGCGCAGAGTCGGACACAACTGAAGCGACTTAGCAGCAGCAGCAGCAGCAGCTCTTTGCATCAGGTGGATCAGAATATTGGAGCTTCAGCATCAGTCCTTGCAATGAATATTTAGGGTTGATTTCCTTTAGGATTGACTGGTTTGATCTTCTTGCAGTCCAAGGGACTCTCAAGAGTCTTTCTTCAGTGCTCAGCCTTCTTTATGGTCTAGCTCGCACATCCGTACATGACTACTGGAAAAACCAGATGCTCTGTTAATATAATGCTAGATTTTGGGGAAGCAGAGCAATACAGGACAGAATGCAGAGATCTCTGGTGGTAGCTCTGTTCCAGGAAGAACTCCTCTATCTTAATCCTTTTAGGCATTTAGGGCGAGGCCAGTTTCTTCCTGAGTCTTTTGGGCCTTGATTGTTTTCAGCTGGAAATAATCCACATATCAAAGACATATTGTGGTGTGGCAAATTTTGTCCCCCTACCACCCCATTGTAGTAATTTCCCTGAATAAAGTCTAGTTTACCATAAAAAGAAAAAAAAAGCTACTTTTCCCTTGGGCATCACTAGCCTCCCTTTCTTTTCCAATCCTTTCTTCCATGGGTTGGCAGACCCCAACTATGTAAGACCTTCTAATCTGTAAGCACCAGGAGAGCTGATATTGCACTAGTTCCCAAACTTAATTCAGTGTCTGGCACATGGTGAAGATCGTCTGAGTGGATGATAGGCATTTTCATTTTTCTCTTTGGTTCCTGCCATTTGTTGTTGGAGAACAACTCTCCAGTGTTCTCAATTTTACACAGTACCAATTGAGGGAGTTTGTGCCTAGGCTATGCATTATCCCCTTTCCCTGAGAATTGCCTCTTGACACCCAGGGGAGGGCACCCAGCCTGTGTTTTATTGCATGACTTATGGCCTTGGGCATAGCCATTGGACCAGTTATGGATATATGACCCAAGCTGAGCCAATCAGACTTTCTTTTCATGCCTTTTGGAGATTTGGCAGCAAATCAGTCTCAATGATAACTTGCATATTTATAAGCTGTAGAGCCATTATATTCCCTGCATTGGAAAATTCTATTGTTTGCTTGGTTAAGCTATGAACACCTCTCCTAGAATTTCCTTCCAGGGTAGAGTTGACTAACAGAAGAATTGGGAAGTGAAGTGAAGGTGCAGTCACTGCTATTATTCTCTGATGGTCTTTGCAGTTAAAAATGGTAACAGACAGATGCTAAGGTATCCACTGGGTCTCAATCTGTCCTCCTTCTCTGTTCCACAACCTGTGTTTCTTCCTGTTCACCAAGAGCAGTAATAGCAACATGAGATACTTAGCAATGGGCTCATAGGGAAGGTAGATACCCAGATGCAATAGTATCCCATAGATCTCCTACGAGCCCTACTTTGCATTCCCACTTCAGGGGCTCCATATGCTTGGCCTCCTAGATTCCACCCAAGTCAAAGCTTCAGGCATATTGTTTAGTGACTTTGCCTCTGACCTTCTAATTCCCCCTCTGGACTTGCACTTCCCTAGCTCCATCCACAATTGTGTCAGGCCTAATCCCTACAATAAATTCATATCCTATAACACTCACAGTGGGCTTTGCCTCCCTGACTGAGCCCTGACCGATACAGTTATTAGCAGTGGTGATGCTTCCAGGGGACCAGAAATGTAAGGATGGGAATCTGACATTGGTTCTCTGAGTAGATTTAGAGGCATTAAAGACACCATTTTCAGGAATAAAGGGGACATCAATGGTCCATAGCATATACTGGTAAAGCTGTTACTAAACTATCACCTTTAGATCCCTGGAGTTAAAGCCTATAGAACCCAAGACTGACCAAATAGCTACCCATGCAACATTTCTGTGGCAATAAAGGGTATAAAGACTGTGGGGTGGGTATAAGAATATAAGGACTGTGGTTGGAAAGAATTCGAGAAAAAGGGTGACGCGCTTAGGACTTTCAATTCCCAAATCAAGATCTGGGTCAAGATCCAGAAAGCATTTGTGTCTATCCTGAAAGAAACTCTTTATCTCCTAGAGCTGCAGGTTGAGATTTCTGAAAACCAAACCCAAAGGCTATTCATGTGGATGACTGAAGGATAATGTCAACTAAATTCACACCCTGGAAGTTCTCTTACTAGAGGGTTTTGATTGAGATGGTGTGGGACCCTAAAAACCAAAGTGGAGAGACTGGGCATAATCTGATGAACCTGAGAATTGTGAGTTCCCAACACTTACCCACCCTTCTGCCAGTGGGAGCATCCCATCCTCCCCTTCTGAGGAGGTTACTTTCCTGGTACTTGGAAAAACTCTAGTGGCCTCTCTTGAGGTGATATTCTTGCTGGGGAAAGGTGATCTTCCTTAAGACTTGCCCCCCCAACCACATTGCTTCTAGATCTTTTACCAGACTCAAAACATGGCAAGCCTCAGGGGGTCAGGTACAAAGCATGACTCATGAAGAGACTTTGCGTGCTCAGTTGCATCTGACTCTTTGTGACTCCATGGACTGTAGTGCACCAGTTCGTTGTCTGTGGAATTTCCCAGGCAAGAATGCTGGAATGGGATTCCATTTCCTACTCCAGCTGATTTTCCCAACCCAGGGATTGAAACTGAAATTCCTGAATCTCCTGCATTGGCAGGCAGATTCTTTAGCACTGAGCCACCAGGGAAGCCCAACATTATATACCAAAGGTTTGCAAGATGTCTTCAAGTTGTATCAGTGTAGGAATGGAACCAAATGTTGTTGGATCATGATGGAAGGAGTATAATAATGGAGCTTTTGGTTTATACAAATCAAATAAGACCATATAGAAGGCTGCCCATTAATTTCAGTCCTAGGGACACCTCAATCAACCAGCCAGCTATGTGGTGATAGGTTGTTTACTGTGGACCACTTCCAACAAGGAAGGGACAGCACTTGATCCTCACTAGAGCGGACACTCTGGTTGTGGATTTGCCTTCCCTCTTACAGTGCTTCTTTTGCCATTAGTGCCTTATTTACTGTCATGGTATACTCCACAGCGTTGCTTCTGACCAGATAACTCATTTCACAGCAAATTAAGTGGCAACAGGCTTATGACTTATGGTATCCACTGATCTTATCATGTTCTCCACTACCCTGTAGCAGCTGGCTTGATAAAACAATGAAATGACCTTTTGAAAACTCAATTATGACACCAGATGAGTGTAATGCTTGTAGATGCAAGGCAGAATCTTTCAGGTTGTGGTATATGCACTGAATCATTGTGACCAATGTGTGGTATCATTTATAAACAGGATTCAAGGTCTTGGAATAAAAGAGTGGAAATGGGGTTGGTTTCTCTCACCACTATCTAAATAGTCCAATAACCATTGAAATGATTGTTGGCTTTTATTCTATTAATATGCTGTATTACATTGATTGATTTTCATATGTTGAACCAAGCTTGCATTTCCGCAATAAATCCGACATGGTCATGGTATCTAACCCTTTTTTTAAAAAGTACTTATTTATTTGTTTTTGGTTGTACTGGGTCTTCGTTGCTGCAAGTTGCGGTGAGCTGGGGCTCCTCTTTGTTGTGATACATGGGCTTCTCATTGTGGTGGCTTCTTGTGCAGCAGAGCACAGGCTTTAGGCACACGGGCTTCAGTAGCTTTAGCTCGTGGGCTCAGTAGTTGCAGCAGGTGGGCTCTAGGGTGCTCAGGCTGTAGGGTACTCGGGCTCTAGGGTACTCAGGCTCTAGGGTGCTCAGTCTCTGTAGTTATGGCACATGGGCTTTAGTTGCTCCACAGCATGTGGAATCCTTCTGGACCAGGAATTGAACCTGTATCCCCTGCATTGGCAGGCAGATTCTTATCCACTGTACCACTAGGGAAGTCCCATAATCCTTTTTAAGTTGATAACTTTGATTTCCTAGTATTTTATTAGGGATTTTTACATGTGTGTTCATAAGGGATACTGGTCAATAGATTTTCCTGTCTGGTTTTGGACTCAAGGTAATACTGGTTTTAATAGAATGAGTGGGAAGTGTTTCCTTATCTTTCATGCTTTGGGTGAGTTTGTGAAGGATTTGTGTTCATTCTTTAGACATTTGGTAGAATTCACCAATGAGGCCCTCTAGTCTTAGGTTTTTCTTTGCCAAAAGATTTGATTACTAATTCAGTCTCTTGCTACAAGGTCTATTCAGATATTCAACATTTTGTAAAAAGCCCATTTCAGTATTCTGTCTTTTTAGGAATTTGTTCATTTCATTTAGATCAATTGTCCATAGTATTCCCTTATAATCTTTTCTTGTTTCTATAAGGTCAGTAGTACTCTTTCCTCTTTAATTTCTGATATTAGCAATTTGAGTTTACATTGGGAATGGGAATTTGAAGGGGCACCAACCCATTCTACCCCTCCCAATAGCTGCCAGGCTGCTGAGTTTTATTGTAATTGCAGTGAGAGGGCAAACACAGAGCAAGAGAAGGAGAGCTGAGAATAGTGAAAGTTAAAATGCCATAAAGTTTGCTGTTCTTACTGATATCCAGCTATTAGTTTTTTAAAAAATAATAATAAATGCTCTCCAGATTTCTACAAACCTTTGGTTAATTTCCAGAGTTCTGAAAAAGTCATTTCTAACAATTTTTGCCAGTGTTTTCATTACTTTTATGGAGGCCCTTACATTGTCAGTTTTGCTGATGTCACCTCTCTTTTTTCTTAGAAATACATAAAATAATAGTGTTTCTTACAATTGATGACATCTTAGATTTGATAAAATATTCTAAGCATCAGCTGTAAAACACAACTACCTACCTAATGGGAGTATTAAAAATAATACTAAATACTAGGCAATAAAAAATAGATGTAAATTAAACATCTTAGTTCTTATATAATTATGGAAAATGATAGACATTTAATTATTCTTGACCTTGTCACATCAGTTATTTATGTTAAGATGTAAGGGCAACTACTCAGATAAGATAAACAGAATATGTAAGTTGTGAGCCAATAAAATGGAAAAGGGAAAATTAATAACTCAGTGGAAGGTTGGAAAGAAGGAAAGGGCAAAGAAAAACAGTGATGAGATACACAATCTCAAAATAGATGTTATAAATAATTTCAAACAAAATAATAATCATAATAAATGTAAATAAATTAATTATTTATCCATTAAAAGATGGAGTTTTTCAGATTGGATTAGAAATTCAGCCATATATCTTATTTATAAGAGATTCAGAAAACTAAGATCATGGCATCTGGTCCCATCACTTCATGGGAAATAGATGGGGAAACAGTGGAAACAGTGTCAGACTTTATTTTGGGAGGCTCCAAAATCACTGCAGATGGTGATTGCAGCCATGAAACTAAAAGACGCTTACTCCTTGGAAGGAAAGTTATGACCAACCTAGACAGCATATTGAAAAGCAGAGATATTACCTTGCCAACAAAGGTCTGTCTAGTCAAGGCTATGGTTTTTCCAGTGGTCATGTATGGATGTGAGAGTTGGACTGTGAAGAAAGCTGAGCATTGAAGAATTGATGCTTTTGAACTGTGGTGTTGGAGAAGACTCTTGAGATTTCCTTGGACTGCAAGGAAATCCAACCAGTCCATCCTAAAGGAGATCAGTCCTGGGTGTTCATTGGAAGGACTGATGCTGAAGCTGAAACTCTAATTCTTTGGCCACCTGATGCGAAGTGTTGACTCACTGGAAAAGACCCTGATGCTGGGAGGGATTGGGGGCAAGAGGAGAAGGGGATGACAGAGGATGAGATGGCTGGATGGCATCACCGACTCGATGGACGTGAGTTTGAGTGAACTCCAGGAGTTGGTGATGGACAGGGAGGCCTGGCGTGCTATGATTCATGGGGCCGCAAAGAGTCGGACACAACTGAGTGACTGAACTGAACTGAGAGGAGCCTAAATCCAGAGCTGGTAACGATGTAGAGCAACAGGAACTTCTATTCATCGCTGGTGGGCGTGCAAAATGGTACAGCTACTTTGGAAGGAAGTTTGGTTGTTTCTTACAAAACTAGATGTACTCTTGCCATATGACCCAGCAGTCGCAGTCCTTGGTATTTTCTCAAAGGAGTTAAAAACTTATGTCCGCACAAACACCTGTACATGGATATTCATAGCAGCTTTATTCATGATTTCCAAGACCTGGAAGCCACCAAGATGTCCTTCAGTGGGTGAATAGATAAATTTTGGTACATTCAGACAATGGGATATTATTATAAAAAGAATATTTCTAAACAGAATGAGCTATCAAACTATAAAAAGACAAAGAGGGGGGAGTTCCCTTGTGGTCTAATGGTGCTTTTACTGCTGTGGCCCAGCTCAGTCCCTGGTGGAGGAACTAAGATCCTGCAAGCTGCACAGCATGGCCAGAAAAAAGAAAAAGATACAGAGGAACCTTAAATGCATATTTTGCTAGGTGAAAGAAGCCAATCTGAAGGGCTACATACTGTATGATTCTAACTATAGGATATTCTCGAAAAAGGCAAAACTATGGAGACAATAGAAAGATTGGCGGTTGTCAGGGGTAAAGAGGGGCAGAGATTTTTTAAGGCAGTGAAAATACTCTGCATTATATTATAATTATGGACTTAGGTCATTGTACTTTTGCCCAAACCCATAGACTATAAAAATGAACCCTAAGACTATAACCCAACTCCAAAAGTGAAACCTACACTCTAGACTTGGGGTGATTTTGATATGTCAATGTAGGCTCATCCCTGTTTAAAAAATAATGTTGTTCTGGTGACTGATGTTGGTAATGTGTAGGGGCAAGGAGTATATGGGAAATCTGTACTTTCCTCCCAGTTTTGTTGTAAACCTAAAACTTCTCTAAAAAATAAAGCGTCTTAAAAAATCAGGAAAGAAATACGAGGAATAGGGATGGGGGAAAGGGGAATAAATTTGACACTTGTGTAAGAAAACTCCATCGAGCCCACTGGGGGATACAGAAATAAGCAAAACAGTTTCTGCTCTTATAAAGCTTACATTCCAGTGGAGGATGCAGGCAAAAACAAGCTAATTTATAATATGTCAGTTCTAAAAAGAAAAAAGGGGGAGGAAAAGGGCTGTGTATGTGCTACTTTACGCAGGGATCAGGGAAGGCCTGACTGATTAGTTATTTGAACAAAACCTGAGGTTGTGAAAGAGTGAACTTAGTGGGATAAGGGAGTTCCAGGCTGAGGGAATAAAAAACGGCAAGTGGAACCATCTTTTATATATTGTATATTTAAAACAGATACATTATCAGAACTAATAAGATAATTTAGCAAGGTTGTCAGATACAAGACAAATATACAAAAACCACTGGGGTTCCTGTAGAGTGGTAGCAACCAATTAGGACACAGAATGTGAAAAGGATAAAGATTTTATTCACAACGGTAACAAACGTCAAGATAACTATGATTAAAAATAATAGAATATATATAAGACCTATGTATAATGTAAATTGTACATTTTTATTGATACAATAAAATCTGGGGCTTCCCTGGTGGCTCAGATGGTAAAGAATCTGTCTGCAGTTCAGGAGACTTGGGTTTGATCCCTGGGTCGAGAAGATCTTTTGGAGAAGGGAATAAAATCTGGTAACATCTACTAAATAATATTTAAACATGTAGATTATGTTTATGAATGGAAAAACTCTGTGCTTTAAAGATAGGAAGCCTCTACAAATTAATATAGAAATTAAATGGAATTCTACACAACATGGTAAATCAACTATATGTCAATTTAAAGAAAAAAGGGGAAAAAAAGAAATTAAATGGAATTTAATACACAGCAAGGTTTTTTAAAAGGAACTTGGTAAACTGATCTTAAAATTCCTATGAGGATAAGGGCCAAAAATAGTCAAGACAACATTGAGGAGGAAGAACAAGGGGACAAGGAGATACTTAGCCACATTTATTAGAATGACAGTAGCTGGTGAAACAAATCTCAACATATCTAAGGCTCAAATGTGATAAAACTTTATTTCTGGCTTGTTTGAAACCCAAATCAGATATTCCTGATCAGTGGGCAGCTCTACTTCAAGCAGCAATTTGTAAACCAGGCATCTTCCATTTGACTTTCATTTTCCAAGATTATCATATATGTTTGCATCAAACTATATATGTTGGCAGAAGGGGAAACAGCTAAGGAAGGATCATGCATGGGAGGTTTTATAAGTAGTAATAGAAACGGTATATACTGTTTCCACTCACATCACTGGCCAGAATTCACCTACCTACTTGCAAGAGGGCCTTGTAAAAGGGTAACTGTGAGATAGAGCCCAGCTGTGGTCACAAGAAACAAGAAAAAAGAGGTGTGGCAAAGAGTGAGCCAGTCTTTGTCACATCTGCCATATATAAAGATTTCTTATACAGATATAATCATCAAAACTGTAGTGGTACAGGGATAAATGAATAGATCAATAGAACAGAAAGCAGAACCCAGAAACTGACCTACGAGTGTGTAAGAACTCTGTGCTCACTTCACAAACCAGTGAGGAAATGGGGAACCATGTAGCATAGGGTGCTTGAACAACTGGCCATCTGTATGGAAGCCAATAGAAAATAATATATGAATATCAATAAATATATTGTTGTTCAGTTGCTAAGTCCTGTCCAACTCTGCAACCCCATGAACTGCAGCACCCCAGGCTTCTCTATCCTTCACTGTCTCCCAGAGTTTGCTCAAACTCATGTCTATTGGATCAGTGATGCCATCTAACCATCTCACCCTCTGTCTTCCCCTTCTCCTACTGCCCTCAATCTTTCCCAGCATCAGGGTCTTTTCCAATGAGTCGGCTTTTCACATGACGTGGCCCAAGTACTGGAGCTTCAGCTTCAGCATCAGTCCTTCCAGTGAATATTCAGGGTTGATGTAAGGCCATACATAAAAATCTAGGTGACCTGAAGGGTAAATGTAAAAAAGTAAACTAAAATAACTGTTAAGTCTTAGAGAATATCTAATGGTGTTGTTTAGGAAAGATTTCTTAAACGTGGGAGAGAGAAAGGAGAAGAACCAACCATGAAGGAAGAGAGGGATTAATTCGTCTTTTCTGCTCCATTGTTTTGCTTGTTCCTGTGCCAAAACGACCATATACAAAGACATCCTAAATTTAAAGTATTTGGAACCCACAAAATGGGAGAAAACATTTTCAAAATTAAAAAGCTATAAAGGATTAATATTCAGATTATATAAAATAACTTCTTCAATTCAATAAGAAAAATAAACAACCAAAAGGAAAGCAGACAAAAGACACAGACAGCTAATACACAAAGGAGAAAATGGAATTCCCCACAGAAAAGAAAAAGATGCTCAACTTCGTTAATAATTGGGGGAACACACCAAAAAGATCATTAAGACACTGTATCATGTCCATCAAATGGGCAAACATTTAAAAGTCTGGTAGAATCAAGTATATATTAATAAAGATGTGGGGGAAAGACTTGGACACTGCTGGTATGAGGGCAAATTAATGCAATCCCTTTGTAGTGTAATTTGAAAACACAAATTGACAATCTATATACTTCAGGACCCAGCAATGCCACTCCCTGGTGTATTAATCAGAGACATTTTGCTCTTATACACAAAGAGATATTCACAAGGATGCTCATTGCATAAGAAATATGCACTACTGTACATACGTAGCACTGTATGTCTACTAGGGGAGGAAATAAATTATGGTGTTTCCATACAACGAGTTAATCTTCCTCAGATAAAATGAATGGACCTGGGCGACATGTATCAACATGAACAAATCTCAGAACATAATGCTGAATGAAAACAAGTTGAGAATGCTTCCATTTATGTAAATATGTACATAATGGTATGTGACAACTTATTTAAATATTAAAATATATAACACTGTATTTTAATGGATACCTCTATAGTAAAAAGTATAAAAATGTGACTGGCAGGCTATACACTGATTTATAATAATAGTTGGAAGGAATGATGCTAAAGCTGAAACTCCAGTACTTTGGCCACCTCATGCGAAGAGGTGACTCATTGGAAAAGACCCTGATGCTGGGAGGGATTGGGGCAGGAGGAGAAGAGAACAACAGAGGATGAGATGGCTGGATGGCATCACCGACTCGATGGACGTGAATCTGAGTGAACTCTGGGAGTTGGTGATCGACAGGGAGGCCTGGCGTGCTGCGATTCATGGGGTCGCAAAGAGTTGGACACGACTGAGCGACTGAACTGAACTGAACTGATAGGTTAGTAGTAGTGAAGAAAGTAACGAAAATGGATCAAGAGGAGGGCAAAATCAGATAGAAGTAATACTATGAAAAAATCTTTTTTAAAATTAATTAATTATTTTTGGCTACACTGGGTCTTCCTTGCAGCATGTGAACTTTCTCTAGCTGCAGCAAGTGGGGGCTACTCTCTAGTTGCAGTGTGGGGGCTTCTCATTGCTGTGGCTTCTCTTGTTGCGGCGCACAAGCTTAGTTTCCCCATGGTATGTGGAATCTTCTCGGACTAGAGATCAAACCCACGTCCCCTGCACTGGCAGGCAGATTCCTTACCACTGGACCGCCAGGGAAGTCCAACAGCAAAATCTTCATGATTGCTAAATGTGGATGACGAGCAGAAGGTTGTCATTATATTATTCTATTCTTTCGTATGTATGAAATATTTTATAGTTTAAAATTTAATAAAATTATTGTTTAGAATCCCAGGGAAGGAGTCTAATTGGGGTATCCTGAGTCAGCTGCCCACTTCTGGATCAATCAGTTGAGTCATGGTAGAATGTGGCAGTTCTTGTTATAAGCCATGTATTTAGTAGGGGGCTGGGGATAGAGGTAGTATCTTTGAGAAGAAAGGGGAGCTGCACAGACAGAACCAAACATTCCCACTGAGTATTGGTCCTAAGGGCATAAGCAGCCACAGTATATGGGCAATTAACCAGGGTACAGATTATAACCCTCTATGACAGAGGATGAGATGGCTGGATGGCATCACCGACTCGATGGACGTGAGTTTGAGTGAACTCCGGGAATTGGTGATGGACAGGGAGGCCTGGTGTGCTGTGATTCATGTGGTCACAGAGTCGGACATGACTGAGAGACTGAACTGAACTGAACTGATGAGCTTCTTTCCAGAGAAGGCAATGGCACCCCACTCCAGTACTCTTGCCTGGAAAATCCCATGGATGGAGGAGCCTGATAGGCTGCAGTCCATGAGGTCGCCAAGAGCCGGACATGACTGAGCGACTTCACTTTCACTTTTCACTTCTATGCAGTGGAGAAGGAAATGGCAAGCCACTCCAGTGTTCTTGCCTGGAGAATCCCAGGGACAGGGGAGCCTGGTGGGCTGCCATCTATGGGGTCCCACAGAGTCGGACACGACTGAAGCGATTTAGTAGCAGCCGGCAGCAGCAGCATGAGCTTCTTTCAGGGCTCAAACCAAGACCTACTGAGTCAGAATTTTCAGGCATGCACATTTCAAAAAAGCTGTCCTATTTGTTCTGATGGGAAACCCTAGATAAAGAAAGTCATCTAAGACCTTGGATTCAAACTACCACGTTGAATCCCCTGGTCTAAGTGAGTGGGCCTTTTTCCACTAGGTAAAATAGGGATTTCTTCCCTCTGAGAGTCAGCCTGTGGACAAAGGAAAGATCGTGGACAAGTGGACAGGTTTCTAGGAAAGTCCCACTTCCTGGCTTCATCCTTCAGTAAGTGATACCCTTGGCCTGAACCACTCACGTTGGTTCCTCTGGGGTTGGCGTTAGGAGGTTGGATAGTGAGGAGAGGAACTTGAACTTCCCCTAGAGGCCAAAAGTGTTAATGCTGGTGATTCTCTAAAGCCTCTTTGCATGGTTTAAAATAACAATAGTAGAAAACAACGACTTGCTAAGTGCTGGACACGGTGCAGAAATTATTCGTCCAGAGTCCCTGAGCTAGGGGTTGGCAAAGTCAGGATTCAAGCTCAGGTCTGTCTGACTCCCAGATCCGAGCCACAGGGAATCTTGGGTCACTGACGCTTCTTCAGAGTGTGGCACCAACTGGCCTTCCCTTCTTACTGCCTGCTCTGATGAGTATTCTCCTCTCCAAGCACAAGGGTGAGCACCAGCTGGTGGCAGTGACAATGCTGTCAGTGGCTTCACGCCCTTATTGTTGCCCTCCCTGCTTGGTATTCCCTGAGTATCCTTTCCACCAAACCATCTATACAGCAAGTCCTCATGGATCTTCAGGGTTCTGCAGAATGTACAATCCCGTTAGTTGCTTTCCTCTCATCTTCCCCATTCTACTGTGTACTCCCAAATGTGGGCACTAATTTACTCTTCTCTGTATCCCTAGTTGATGAGCAGAATGAGGGGATGAGTGAATACATGAATGAGTGAATGAATCAATGGTACTGGCAGCGGCAAGTAAACGTAGCAAAGCAGAGAAGGGAGAGATGCAGGTGCCTGCAACCGTAGTAACCATGATGTTGCTGTGTGATAGTCCTAGCAAGATGGTAACCATGGCAACACTGATGGTCAGCCCTGTTTAGACGAGGGCTTAGTACTGCCTGCTGTCCATGCCAAGCCTGACCCACTCAGTGGCCAAACCAGGGGATGAGTACAAGTAGCAACTGTTGTCCTGTTCCCTGTTCTAAACCCCCGCAGAGGGCTGAGTTTCACAGTTGTCACACCCTCTTCCTGAGTGGTCCACAGGACTCTAGAAACACTGGGGTTGGGGGCAAGGAGGTCCAGCCTGCCTGGATGTGGGATGTATGTCCACAGGCAAGGAGAAGTCAGATGGGCAAATGGATAAGGTGTGATATGCGCTAAGGGCATTCTTGTTTGTGTGTGTGCCAGGGAAGTGTCTGCTGAGAGTGTGTTAGGGGAAGGGGGACAGTCCCATATGTGTGCCTGGGGCACGGGCCAGATTGTAGAGGGCTAAGTGTGTGGGAAGGGGGAATTAGTCTGCCGCGTGTGTGGCCGCAGTGCGGTGCTTCTGGGAGGTGCGCCATAGAGAGAGAGTGTGCGTGTGTGTGTGTGTGTTTGCGCGCCCCCGCGCGCGCGCGTGTGTGCGCTCTTGCCCTAGCTTGAGCTCCGTCGTGAGGGGCGGGGTTCTGGCGCCGCGGGGCGGGGACCCTCGGTCCCACAGCGTACCGGGCCCCGGGGTGGGGGTGCTCCGCCCATCCATCACCCGGAGCGCAGCGAGCGAGGCGGATATCACAGTGTCACCGCGGCTCGGCTCGCAGATCTTATCCTCTTCATTTCCGCCTGAACCGAGCCCGCCCGCACTGGCTCCCTGAAGGCTCCATCCATCATGCGGTGGGGAGGGGCGGGGAAAGATGGGGGCTGGACGGGGGGTGGGGGGGTGGCGAGGGGAGGGAAGGGCTGGCGGGAACCAGAAGCGCCATCGGACACCCGAGAAAGGCAACATCAAGACAAGTTGGGGAGTGGGGCTTCACTGGGTTTGCTTTTCCACGTGGGGGAGGGGATGCTCCCTCGGCCTTGGTGGGGATGAGGGACAGTGACCAGACAACCCTAGCCTGGAACCCTTGCAGGTTGCTCCCTGAAGGCTCCCGGGATCCCTGGTGCCTGGCCTCACTCTCCAACGATGGGGGACGGTTGGGAGGAGGGGAGCATGTCTCCACCTCAGCCCTGCGAAGGGTTGGGGGGGGTGTTAAGCGTGGGGCCGCACCTGGACCCTCCGGGGTGACCTCGGGCCTGGGCGGCGCAGGCGGGGGCGGGCGTCCCGAAGGGAGGCCTTATTTCATTTCCCCGCACTGCTGAGGTTTCTGCGAAGTGTCTCTCTCACCTCTTTAAATTTTACGGCGCTTGGCTTGTGGCCGCCGGCCCCGCCCCGGGGAGGAAGCGGGTGCGGAGTCGGGGAGCCTACCGGGCCAAGGGGTGACTCCACCCGGCGGGGCGCGGGTCAGGCCCAGGGCGCCGGACTCTGCGGGGCGGCCAGCCTGAGACTGCCCCCCGCCCCGACTCTGGTTCCCTGGGGCCTTCTCGGAGGAGGTGGGGGGTCCGGATTGTCCGGGCCCAGGGGTGGGGCTTGCCTGTAGCTTCGGGCCTGGCCCCGCCCCCTTTCCAGGCTCCTTCACCCGCCACACCTCCCACCTCTGGCTGCTAGTGTGTGGGGGCAGAGGGAGGGTACTGGAAGAGGGCACCAGAGGAGCAGAAATGGATACCAACTTTGGGGCCCCAGCGGCCTTGCCAAATGTCACTCCAGCTTCCCTGGTGCCCCCAAGTCCGGATCTGGGTCAGGTACAGTCTGCAGATGAGGCAGGCAGGCACGCACGCACGCTCCGGTCCCTGACGGCCTGGCACCTGTCTGGAGATCTGGTTGGGGGCTGAGGATGAAAGGAGGGACTGGGGAGGCAGGTGGGCTCCCACCCTTCTCTCAGGAGCCTGACAGGACTCCTCACCAGGTTCAGGTCCGGTGGGGGTGTCTGTGGGGGGGGGACGGGCGGGAGTCTTGCACTGGAGTGCATGAGGGAGAAAAGGAGGTGAGTGGAGGAGAGGAGCTCGAGGGAGGGGAGCTCGAGGGAGGCGTGGAATATCCGAGGATCCCATAGACACTGGCCAATTAGGGTAGAGGAACGGTTTGAACACAGTTAGGTCTGACTCCAGAGCCCCTTTCTAAGATTAATCATTACCTTGGTTTCTCTACAATCTACTTCTTATTAATATGGCCCAGGCTAGGCAATCAAGCAGCCCCAGACACAACTTTGTAACTAGCACATAACCAGAAGGAAACACAGCTCCCAACAGACATTTGGCTCGTCTGGCCTGGCAGGGAGAGACTCCAGCTGCCCAGACTGCCCCTCGTGGGGGGCGGGGGGTGGGCCTCTGGGACACCAGGGTTCAGAGCAGGAGTGGGGGCAGAAGGGCAGCTGCAACTGCCCGCCTGTTGGTTGAAGCCGCTGAAGAAGGCTCTGAAACGAGTCTTTTTCTGCACTGACCTGGAGAGGACATGTCCTGCCTAGCACACTCCAGGGAGCTCAACCAGCAGCATGGGGAAAATTGGTCACCTCCACATGACCCAGCAAGGGTCTGTTACAGCTGTCCCTCCCCTGCTCCCACACCTGCCCCTGGCTAACACTCCTGTTTTCCACACTCTTCACAACCAATCTCTCACCAAGTCATCTGGATTTGTCCTACATGTCTCTCAAATCTGTCCCCTCTCTCTTATCCCTGCCGCCTCAGTCATCGTCCTTACTGCGGTCTCTCCTTATGTTATTGCAACAAGCTCCTATCCATCCTCGATACTGTCATGACAGTAGGGCCCTGTCCTACCCTTGGAAAACCCTGTAAGGGCTGCCCGCTGCTCCCAGGATCAAGTTCACAGCATCTAGTTCAAGGCTGCCTTTCCTGCCTCCCTCATCTCGTTTTACTAAAATGACCTTGCTCCTTCGTGCTTCTGAGCCTACTGTGTGTGGTTCCTTCTGCCTGGAATGCCCTTCTCTCCCTTCTGTACTGGGCTAAAATTTTGTCACCCCAGGCCCAGTGCAAATACGCCTCCTCTGGGAACACTTCCTGGAGGGAATGCCTCTTCTGTGCTCTCATGGCTTCTGTGCTTTCTTGTCCCCTAATTGTAATTAGCTGTTTGGATTTGTCTGGGTCTTGCACTAGACGGATTGCTCACTGAGGGCAGGACCCTCATTTTGCACAGGAGCTTGAGAACCTGGAAGGAGGAGGCAAGAAGGGACCACTGATGAACGAAGAAGGGGAACCAGTATTGTTTGGGACCTAGCACCAGGCTGCCCCAGCCTGTTTCTGAACTTCTTTGGTCCTGGGGCCCTTAGTCCATGATAACTGGGGTATGAAAGTGAAAGTGAAGTCGCTCAGTCGTGTCCGACTCTTTGCGACCCGTGGACTGTAGCCCACCAAGCTCCTCCATCCATGGGATTCTCCAGGCAAGAAAACTGGAGTGGGTTGCCATTTCCTTCTCCATGGGTGAGGAGAAATGGGCTGGCCAGTGGCATTGTGGGCTTGCGTGAACATTATTCCTTCACATAAATTCTCTTTCCTCTAAATCCCTCTCACACTGCCCCCAAGGCTGGAGAATACCTACCTGTAATGAAGACTCAAGATTCAGAAATGTTCCACTTTCGGCCTGTGGCTTTTGCATCTCATCCCTTTCGGTGACTGGTTGTCATGGAAACCCGAGTGCAGGAAGCTCCTGCTGGCTCCCTTCCCAGGGTGGGAGCTGCAGGCTGAGTGCCCTATGCAGACTGTGGCTGAGCTGCTGCCGAACTGGCAGCTGGTGCTAGATGGCTGGAGCCTACACACTCTGGGCCAGACTGGGCCTCATCTTTCCTTCCTCAGTAGAAGTTAAGGACTTCCCTGGTGGCTCAGACGGTAAAGCATCTGCCTACAATGCGGGAGACCTGGGTTTGATCCCTGGGTCGGGAAGATCTCCTGGAGAAGGAAATGGCAACCCATTCCAGTACTCTTGTCTGGACGGAGGAGCCTGGTAGGCTACATACAGTTCATGGGGGTGCAAAGAGTCGGACATGACTGAGTGACTTCAATTCACTTCACTTTACTTTAATAGAAGTTTGTGGGTTTATCCCAGAGTGTTGGCCTGAGCCTGCCCCATGCACTTCAAGGCTGCAACCCTATAAACATGTTTCTAGGGGACCAGCAACCCCCTAGATAAACTCAGGTTGAGGTTCTGGACTGGGCCTGGGGTCTTAGTCTTGACTCTGCCACTGGTTGGGTTGGCTCTGTAGTCTTGAGCAAGGCATTTGATTTTCTGAGCCTCAGTTCCCTCATCTGTAAAATGGGGATGACAATAGCATCATGGGATTTCCACTTTTGGCAAGATGGTGAACTGGTACTCTGAAAGGCCCTCTCACTGAAATACAGCTAGATTCTGCATGAATTACAAAAATAAAGCAAAATGGACCATTGTTTTTAATGAATGCATTGCTGGGTTTGTTAGAAAGTAAGGGAAATCTCTAAGGACCGAACATTGTCTACCAAGAAAAACTGAACAAGGCAATGGGGAGCTAAAACTAAAGCATGACCTTGTCACTAACACGGAAACAGGAAAGTCAGGCTAAATGTTGAGATAAGCACTGTGATAGGCAAATTAAGTTTAGGGCAGAGGCAAGGTGAAAGAACTTAACTTGAAATGCCTGCATTGTGCCAGGGTCTCTTAAAGGGAGCTAAAGGAATTTCAGGTTAATAGCAGCCCCAACTAAATGCAAATACCTTCAGTAGGAATGCACCTCCAATGCCCTCAGGATTCCCACAGATTAAGTTAAAAATGAGCTAACAATCAGTGATGACCATACTACAAGGAAACAAGCCACTATGAGTGTTAGTCAGCAATGCAATAAACAATATGCTGAGACAATACGCCCTTCCGCAAAGATTTAAAAATATTAAATATTTTTTAAAAATCCAGCTGTATGTTGTCTACAAAAGTTACTCCTAAAAACACAAGGACAATAAAAGGCTGAAAATAAATATCCAAAATGATACATGAGGAAAAGTATCAACCAAAGGAAAGTTGGAGTGACTTCATTAGTATCAAAAAATAGTCATCAGGTTAAATATTATTATAAGAGATAAAGAGAGTTCCTAATAATGATTAAAGTTTTAATGGACTTGAAAGGTAAAACAATTCAACTCATAAAATAACCTCAAAATATACAAGGGAAAAATGAATAGAACTACAGAGAGAAATGGATAAATCCATGACTGTTATGGAAGATTTCAACATATCTCTTCTCCAACTTGACATATCCAAACTTGAACAAATAGATGTAGATAAAATCCTAAATCCAACAATTAGAGAATACAAAGGGTTTCATCCATACATGGGAAATGTATAAAAAGTGACTACATGCTAAAACATAATACAGTTCTCAATACATTATAATAATCTGGTATCATACAGATCATGTTTCTGTAACCTATAATGCAACTAGATTAAAAGTCAATGGTAAAACCATGCATAAAAATATTTCCATGTGTTTTTAAATTAGAAAAAAAATCACACTGAAAAGTTTTAAGTCCTTACGAATGAAGATATTGCATAGCAAAACTTTTGTAATGCAGTGTAAGTGGTAGTTTGAGGGAAATTTAGAGCCGTACATGCTTATAGTTTTAAAAAAGAAAGCTGAAAATTAGCTAAGCATCCAACTTAACAAAAATAGAAAAAAAAATAAAAGAATGAAAGTAGAGGAAAGAACATCATAAGTTAATAAAACAGAAAAATAAAGATACAGTAGAAGGAATCAACAAGGCCAAAATTAGTCCTTTGAAAGACTAATAAAGTAGATAAACATCTGGCAAAGTTTAAAAAGGATTTTTTAACAGGCATAGATCAATAATATTAAGGATGAGAAAGGAAATATTGCTACAGCTAGAGCAGAGATTTTAAAAAGAATGCACTATACAGCTTTGTATTAATAAATTTAAAAATAGGGAACTGCACAACTTCTTTGAAACACATGACTTATCAAAACCAGCTTAAGAAGAAAAAAAAATCCTGAATAGTCCTATAATCACTAAACATGATTGAACAGGTTGCTAGTCCCACATAGAAAACATTAAGCCCAGGTGATTTCAAACATTTGAAGAACGGAAATTACAATTTTATGCAAATTCTTCCAGAGAATAGAAAAGAGGGAACATTCATC
Organism: Budorcas taxicolor; assembly: GCF_023091745.1. Classification (NCBI taxonomy): domain Eukaryota; kingdom Metazoa; phylum Chordata; class Mammalia; order Artiodactyla; family Bovidae; genus Budorcas; species Budorcas taxicolor. Next base: position 156,709,266 of record NC_068920.1, on the reverse strand, counting down.
AGTTCACTTTGAGGAACCAGTATAACTTTATTACCCAAACCAGGACAACCTCATTCGTGTACCTAAATGCAAAAATCAAGAAAGAGTAGAAGACTGAGTCCAACAAAATATTTAAAAAATCACGACCAAATTGAGTTTATACAATGAATGTAAGGAGTGGTTTACCATTCATATATGTCATATATTAATACAGTATTATTGTTATTACCATATTATAATGTTATATATAATAGATACTTATTACATATTAGTATGTATTATATAGTCTATAATGATATTAATGTATATAAAATTGTAAATATGTACAGTGACATTAACAGGTTAAAGGAGGAAATCTATGGAGAAAGTTCATTTAATCACAATCAACATTTTTTCATGATTAAAATTCTTACCTTCCTAGGAATATAAGGGAATTTTCTTAATTTGCAAAATTTAGCAAAATCATACTTACTAATAAAAGATAAAAAGCATTATACTTAACAAAACAAGCTAAGGATCTTAATATCCTCCTAATCAACATTTTAGTGAAGGTCCTAGCCAATGTATTTAATATTTAAAAAGAGCAAGAAAGAGAAGAAAAGGAAGGAAAGAAGAATGATTAGAAAGAAACAAAACTATCACTTATAGATGAGATGATTATCTACATTAAAACAATCCAAAATGATATACCAAGAGATTATTAGGATTAATGAATTTTCAAGGTGGCAGAATATAAAGGTAATATTCAAAATGAAATTGCTCATCTCTATACTTGTTTATAAAACAATTCAGAAAAAGACAACATTTAAGATAGCAACAGAAAGTAAGGGATCTGAAAACAAATCTAATCAAAGATGTGCAATACCTGTTGAAGAAAATGATATAACTTTACTGAACAACATCAAAGGAGACCAATAATCAGGGAGATTTATCTTGTTCGGGACTTCCCAGGTGGCTCAGTGGTAAAGAACCCACCTGCCAATGCGGGAGATGCAGGTTCTATCCCTGGGTCAGGAAGATCCCCTGGAGAAGGAAATGATAACCCACTCCAGTATTCTTGCCTGAGAAATCCCATGGACAGAGGAGTCTGGCAGGCTATAGCCCATGGAATGGTAGAATCATGACTTAGCGACTAAACAGCAGCAGTTATTCTGTTTAAGGAGAGAAGGACTCATCGTCCATATTTTATCAATTCTCCCATATCGATCTACAGAGTGAATGTCATTCCAATCAAAACCCTAATAAGATTAAAAAAAAATTTTTTTTCGATTTTTTAAGCTGTACCTTGAGGTATTTGAGATCTTAGTTCCCAACCAAGGATCAAACCTCTGCCCACTTCAGTGGAGGTGCCGAGTCCTAACCACTGGACTGCCCAAGGATTCTCCCAGTAGAATTTTAAAAAATACTTTACTAACTGACTGTAAAATCTAAGTGGAAGACCAAAAACCCAAGACTAGCTGCATACTCCTGAAGAAAAAATGGTGGTTAAACATGCCTAAATGAAACCAGTGGAAACAGTGTCAGATTTTATTTTGGGGGGCTCCCAAATAACTGCAGATGGTGATTGCAGCCATGAATTAAAAGACAGTTATCAGTGGAGAAATAACTCCAGAAAGAATGAAGGGATGGAGCCAAAACAAAAACAATACCCAGTTGTGGATGTGGCTGGTGATAGAAGCAAGATCTGATGCTGTAAAGAGCAATATTGCATAGGAACCTGGAATGTCAGGTCCATGAACCAAGGCAAATTGGAAGTGGTCAAACAAGAGATGGCAAGGGTGAACGTCGACATTCTAGGAATCAGCGAATTAAAATGGACTGGAATTTAACCCAGATGACCATTATATCTACTACTGCGGGCAGGAATCCCTCAGAAGAAATGGAGTAGCCATCATGGTCAACAAAAGAGTCCGAAATGCAGTACTTGGATGCAGTCTCAAAAACGACAGAATGATCTCTGTTCGTCTCCAAGGCAAACCATTCAATATCACAGTTATCTAAGTCTATGCCCCAACCAGTAAGGCTGAAGAAACTGAAGTTGAACGGTTTTATGAAGACCTACAAGACCTTTTAGAAGTAACACCCAAAAAAGATGTCCTTTTCATTATAGGGGACTGGAATGCAAAAGTAGGAAGTCAAGAAACACGTGGAGTAACAGGCAAATTTGGCCTTGGAATGTGGAATGAAGCAGGGCAAAGACTAATAGAGTTTTGCCAAGAAAATGCACTGGTCATAGCAAACACCCTCTTCCAACAACACAAGAGAAGACTCTACACATGGACATCACCAGATGGTCAACACCAAAATCAGATTGATTATATTCTTTGCAGCCAAAGATGGAGAAGCTCTATACAGTCAACAAAAACAAGACCAGGAGCTGATTGTGGCTCAGATCATGAACTCCTTATTGCCAAATTCAGACTTAAATTGAAGAAAGTAGGGAAATCCGCTAGACCATTCAGGTATGACCTAAATCAAATCCCTTATGATTATACAGTGGAAGTGAGAAATAGATTTAAAGGACTAGATCTGATAGTTAGAGTGCCTGATGAACTATGCACTGAGGTTCGTGACATTGTACAGGAGACAGGGATCAAGACCATCCCCATGGAAAAGAAATGCAAAAAAGCAAAATGGCTGTCTGGGAGGCCTTACAAATAGCTGTGAAAAGAAGAGAAGTGAAAAGCAAAGGAGAAAAGGAAAGATATAAGCATCTGAATGCAGAGTTCCAAAGAATAGCAAGAACAGATAAGAAAGCCTTCTTCAGCGATCAATGCAAAGAAATAGAGGAAAACAACAGAATGGGAAAGACTAGAGATCTCTTCAAGAAAATTAGAGATACCAAGGAAATATTTCATGCAAAGATGGGCTCACTAAAGGACAGAAATGGTAGGGACCTAACAGAAGCAGAAGATATTAAGAAGAGGTGGCAAGAATACATGGAAAAACTGTACAAAAAAGATCTTCATGACCCAGATATTCATGATGATGTGATCACTAATCTAGAGCCAGACATTGTGGAATGTGAAGTCAAGTGGGCCTTAGGAAGCATCACTACAAACAAAGCTAGTGGAGGTGATGGAATTCCCGTTGAGCTGTTTCAAATCCTGAAAGACGATGCTGTGAAAGTGCTGCACTCAATATGCCAGCAAGTTTGGAAAACTCAGCAGTGGCCACAGGACTGGAAAAGGTCAGTTTTCATTCCAATCCCTAAGAAAGGCAATGCCAAAGAATGCTCAAACTACTGCACAATTGCACTCATCTCACATGCTAGTAAAGTAATGCTCAAAGTTCTCCAAGCCAGGCTTCAGCAATATGTGAACCGTGAACTCCCTGATGTTCAAGCTGGTTTTAGAAAAGGCAGAGGAACCAGAGATCAAATTTCCAACATCCTCTGGATCATGGAAAAAGCAAGAGAGTTCCAGAAAAACATCTATTTCTGCTTTCTTGACTATGCCAAAGCCTTTGACTGTGTGGATCACAATAAACTGTGGAATATTCTGAAAGAGATGGGAATACCAGACCACCTAACCTGCCTTCTGAGAAATCTGTATGCAGGTCAGGAAGCAACAGTTAGAACTGGACATGGAACAATAGACTGGTTCCAAATAGGAAAAGGGGTACGTCGAGGCAGTATATTGTCACCCTGTTTATTTAACTTATATGGAGAGTACATCATGAGAAACGCTGGACTGGAAGAAACACAAGCTGGAATCAAGATTGCCGGGAGAAATATCAATAACCTCAGATATGCAGATGACACCACCCTTATGGCAGAAAGTGAAGAGGAACTAAAAAGCCTCTTGATGAAAGTGAAAGAGGAGAGCGAAAAAGTTGGCTTAAAGCTCAACATTCAGAAAACGAAGATCATGGCATCCAATCCCATCACTTCATGGGAAATAGATGGGGAAACAGTGGAAACAGTGGCAGACTTTATTTTGTGGGGCTCCAAAATCATGGCAGATGGTGACTGCAGCCATGAAATTAAAAGACGCTTACTCCTTGGAAGAGAAGTTATGACCAACCTAGATAGTATATTCAAAACCAGAGACATTACTTTGCCGACTAAGGTCCATCTAGTCAAGGCTATGGTTTTTCCTGTGGTCATGTATGGATGTGAGAGTTGGACTGTGAAGAAGGCTGGGTGCCGAAGAATTGATGCTTTTGAACTGTGGTGTTGGAGAAGACTCTTGAGAGTCCCTTGGACTGCAAGGAGATCCAACCAGTCCATTCTGAAGGAGATCAGCCCTGGGATTTCTTTGGAAGGAATGATGCTAAAGGTGAAGCTCCAGTACTTTGGCCACCTCATGCGAAGAGTTGACTCATTGGAAGACTCTGATGCTGGGAGGGACTGGGAGCAGGAGGAGAAGGGGACGACTGTGGATGAGGTGGCTGGATGGCATCACCGACTCGATGGACGTGAGTCTGAGTGAACTCCAGGAGATGGTGACGGACAGGGAGGCCTGGCGTGCTGCGATTCACGGGGTTGCAAAGAGTCGGACACGACTGAGCGACTGAACTGAACTGAACTGAAATGCAACCAAGACATATCAAGTGTTAGGAGTTAAGATTGTGTGGTATTGGCACAAGATTAGACCCATAGACCAATACAACAGTAATAAAAGTTCACATGTGTAGAAACCTGACATGGGATAGAACTGGCTTTTCAGATGACTGGGAAAGGATTAACTATTTGATGTAAGGTGCCTGGACTCTTGATTATGGAAACATATGAAATTGGATCCTTATCTCAATCTGTACCTCCAAATAAATTCTTAATGGATTAAAATTTTAAATGTGAAAGTCCAAACTTTAAAATTTAATAAAAAATATAACAGAATACCTTTATGACTCTGGTAGTGAAGGATTTTGTAAATAAGGTGCACACGCACACAAAGGCATAAACCATAAATGTATGATGGATCAGGCTACATTCAGTCAGTTCAGTCACTTAGCCATGTCTGATTCTTTGTGACCCCATGGACTGCAGCATGCCAGGCTTCCCTGTCCATCTCCTGGAGCTTGCTCAAACTCATGTCCATCAAGTTGGTGATGCCATCCAACCATCTCATCCTCATTTGTCCCCTTCTCCTTCTGCCTTCAATCTTTCCCAGCATCAGAGTCTTTTCCAGTGAGTCAGTTCTTCTCAGCAGGTGGCCAAAGTATTGGAGTTTCAACTTCACCATCAGTTCTTCCAATGAACACCCAGGACTGATCTCCTTTAGGATTGACTGGTTGGATCTCCTTGCAATCCAAGGGATTCTTAAGAGTCTTCTCCAACACCACATTTCAAAAGCATCAATTCTTTGGCACGCAGCTTTCTTTTTGGGCTTCCCTTGTGGCTCAGCTGGTAAAGAATCCACCTGCAATATGGGAAACCTGGATTTGATCCCTGGGTTGGGAAGATTCCCTGGAGAAGGGAAAGGCTACCCACTTCAGTATTCTGCCCTGGGGAATTCCATGGACAGTATAGTTCATGGGGTCGCAAAGAGTCAGACATGACTGAGTGACTTTCACAGCTTTCTTTGTGGTCCAATCTCTCACATCCATACATGACTACTGGAAAAACCATAGCTTTGACTAAATGGACCTTTGTTGGTTAAGTAATGTCTGCTTTTTAATATATTGTCTAGGTTTGTCATAGCTTTTCATCCAAGGATCATGCATTTTTAAATTTCATGGCTGCAGTCACCATCTGCAGTGATTTTGGAGCCCAAGAAAATGAAGTCTTGTCACTGTTTTCATTGTTTCCCCATCTATTTGCCATGAAGTGATGGGGCCAGATGCCATGATCTTAGTTTTTTGAATGTTGAGTTTTAAGCCAGCATTTTCACTCTCCTCTTTCACTTTCATCAAGAGGCTCTTTAGTTCCTCTTCATTTTCTGCCATAAGGGTGGTGTCATCTGCCTATCTGAGGTTATTGATATTTCTCCCAGCAGTCTTGATTCCAGCTTGTGCTTCATCCAGTCTGGCATTTCGCATGATGTACTCTGCATATAAGTTAAATAAACAAGCTGACAAGATATAGCCTTGATGTACTCCTTTCCCAATTTGGAACCAGTCCGTTGTTCCATATCTGTTTCTAACTGCCTTCTTGACCTGAATACAGATTTCTCAGGGGCAGATAAGGTGGTCTGGTATTCCCATCTCTTGAGGAATTTTCCACAGTTTGTTGTGATCCACACAGTCAAAGGCTTTAGCATAGCCAATGAAGCAAAAGTAGATGTTTTTCTGGAACTCTCTTGCTTTTTCCATGATCCAGGGGATGTTGGCAATTTGATCTCTGGTTCCTCTGCCTTTTCTGGATTTAGCTCAGGTTGAACATCTGAAAGTTCTTGGTTCACATACTATTGAAGCCTAGCTTGGATAATTTTGAGTATTACTTTGCTAGAATATGAAGTGAAGTGAAGTCCCTCAGTTGTGTCTGACTCTTTGCGACCCCATGGACTGTGGACTACCAGGCTTCTCAGTCCATGGAATTTTCCAGGCAAGAGTACTGGAGTGGGTTGCCTCTTCCTTCTCCAGGGGATCTTCCCAACCCAGGGATCGAACCCTGGTCTCCCACATTGTAGGCAGACGCTTTACCCTCTGAGCCACCAGATGAGTGCAATTGTGTGGTAGTTTGAACATTCTTTGGCATTGCCTTTCTTTGGGATTGGAATGAAAACTGACCTTTTTCTGTCCTGTGGCCACTGCTGAGTTTTCCAAATTTGCTGGCATATTGTGTGCAACACCTTCACAGCATCATCTTTTAGGATTTGAAATAGCCCAACTGGAATTCCATCACCTCCACTAGCTTTGTTTATAGTGATGCTTCCTAAGGCCCACTTTGACTTTGCATTCCAGGGTATCTGGCTCTAGGTGAATGATCATACCATTGTGGTTATCTGGGTCATGAAGATCTTTTTTGTACAGTTCTTCTGTGTATTCTTGCCACCTCTTCTTAATAACTTCTGCTTCTGTTAGGTCCTTACAGTTTCTGTCCTTTATTGTGCCCATCTTTACATGAAATGTTCCCTTGGTATCTCTAATTTTCTTGAAGAGATCTCTAGTTTTCCCATTCTATTGTTTTCCTCTATTTCTTTGCATTGATCACTTGAAAGGCTTTCTTATCTCTCCTTGCTATTCTTTGAAACTCTGCATCCAGACCTTCTATTTCCATAAGCTAGAAGAAGTTATTTGTAGCACATATAACTAGCAAAGAATTTGTATCTAGAATAGAGTTTTTACAAACAACCCTAGAAATAAATACACCAAAGACAAACAACCCGAAAGAAAATTGAGTGAAAGACATATCCCAAAAGAAAACACTCAGATGTATGATGCACATCTGAAAAGATGCTCAACCTCGCTGATAGTAGATCCTTTGGGGCAGATCAAAATGGATAAGTACTGTCAAGGATGTGGAGCAATGAGAACTCTTCTTAATCGCTGTTGGAAGTGTAAACAGTAAAATCACTGTGGGAAACACTGTCTGACGAAGCTGACCCCGTGCATATCCTGGCAGCCCAGCAACTCCCCACCAGGTTATGCTCTTGAAAGACTCTAGTATGTGCATCAGGATCCATGTAGACGGACACTCACTGTAGCGCTGTTTGTTTTCATGAAAGGTTGGAAAAACCCAAGTATCTGCAACAGGGGAATTAATAAATGGAATATTGTATAGCAATGAATAATGGCCACATGCAGTAATATGGATGAATGTTGGCAGCAATATTGTATAAAAAAGGGAACTAGTAGAAGACTATGCATAGTATACTACTAGCATAAAATTCAGAAACATTGAAAACTGAAAAAATATAATTTTATGGGATCAGGAATTAGTGTTTTTTTTTTTTTTTAAGCAAGGCAATCATAAACACAAAATACAAGATAGTGGTTGTCTTTGGGATGAGGTATGGAGCAAGTTGGCTGGAATACACAGGAAGGCTCAGTGGTCTTGAGTATGTCCTAGCTCCTGTGTTTGGTAATGCTGTAGCTGGGTTCATAGGTGTTTATCTCACTTCACAACTTACAGTTATAGATTTTGTGTATATATAAAATATAACAAAAAGAAAAATGAAATCCAGTTATATATATAAAAAAAAAAAAAGGAATAACAATGACCAAAAAAAACCCCACCAAAGATTGTAAAATAAAGGGCTGGACAGACACAAAGATATTAATAGAATGAGAAAGACTAGAGATCTCTTCAAGAAAATTAGAGATACCAAGGGAATATTTCATGCAAAGATGGGCTCAATAAAGGACAGAAATGGTATGGACCTAACAGAAGCAGAAGATATTAAGAAGAGGTGGCAAGAATACACAGAAGAACCGTACAAAAAAGATCTTCACGACCCAGATAATCATGATGGTGTGATCACTCACAGTCACCTAGAGCCAGACATTCTGGAATGTGAAGTCAAGTGGGCCTTAGGAAGCATCACTACAAACAAAGCTAGTGGAGGTGATGGAATTCCAGTTGAGCTATTTCAAATCAGAAAAGATGATGCTGTGAAAGTGCTGCACTTAATATGTCAGCAAATTTAGAAAACTCAGCAGTGGCCACAGGACTGGAAAAGGTCAGTTTTCATTCCAATCCCAAAGAAAGGCAATGCCAAAGAATGCTCAAACTACCGCATGATTGTACTCATCTCACACGCTAGCAAAGTAATGCTCAAAGTTCTCCAAGCCAGGCTTCAGCAATACATGAACCGTGAGCTTCCAGATGTTCAAGCTGGTTTTAGAAAAGGCAGAGGAACCAGAGATCAAATTGCCAACATCCGCTAGATCATGGAAAAAGCAAGAGAGTTCCAGAAAAACATCTATTTCTGCTTTATTGACTATGCCAAAGCCTTTGACTGTGTGGATCACAATAAACTGTGGAGAATCCTAAAGGAGATGGGAATACCAGACCACCTGACCTGCCTCTTGAGAAACCTGTATGCAGGTCAGGAAGCAACAGTTAGAACTGGACATGGAACAACAGACTGGTTCCAAACAGGAAAAGGAGTACGTCAAGGCTGTATATTGTCACCCTGCCTATTTAACTTATATGCAGAGTACATCATGAGAAACGCTGGGCTGGAGGAAGCAGAAGCTGGAATCAAGATTACTGGGAAAAATATCAATAACCTCAGATATGCAGATGATACCACCCTTATGGCAGAAAGTGAAGAACTAAAAAGCCTCTTGATGACAGTGAAAGAGGAGAGTGAAACAGTTGGCTTAAAGCTCAACATTCAGAAAACGAAGATCATGGCATCTGGTCCCATCACTTGATGGGAAATAGATGGGGAAACAGTGGAAACAGTGGCTGACTTTTTTGGTGGGGGGCTCCAAAATCACTGCATATGGTGATTGCAGCCATGAAATTAAAAGACGCTTACTCCTTGGAAGGAAAGTTATGACCAACCTAGACAGCATATTGAAAAGCAGAGATATTACCTTGCCAACAAAGGTCTGTCTAGTCAAGGCTATAGTTTTTCCAGTGGTCATGTATGGATGTGAAAGTTGGACTATAAAGAAAGCTGAGCTCCGAAGAATTGATGCTTTTGAACTGTGGTGTTGGAGAAGACTCTTGAGAGTCCCTTGGACTGCAAGGAGATTCAACCAGTCCATCCTAAAGGAGATCAGTCCTGGGTGTTCACTGGAAAGACTGATGGTGAAGCTGAAACTCCAATACTTTGGCCACCTCATGCAAAGAGTTGACTCATTGGAAAAGACCCTGATGCTGGGAAAGATTGAGGGCAGGAGGGGAAGGGGACGACAGAGGATGAGATGGTTGGGTGGCATCACTGACTCATGGACATGGATTTGGGTAGACTCCAGCAGTTGGTGATAGACAGGGAGGCCTGGTGTGCTGCAGTTCATGGGATCGCAGAGTCGGACATGACAGTGACTGAACTGAACTGATCTGAAAGTACACACACACATACACACACACACACACACGTGTAGAATGTAGGGGTACCAACATTATTATCAATGCACAATTCAAGACCAAAACCATTAAACAGAACAAAGAGGAACATTAGCTAATGAAGAAAGCTACATTTCCTGGGAAAGGTAATCATAAACTTTATTGTATCAAGCAACACAGCAGCCAACTAATATAAAGTAAAAACTGCAGGGGAAAAACCTCAGTAGTTTATCTTAATGGTCTTCCTGCTCAGTGGGAGAAGAGTCCACCCTGCCATGGTGCTGCCGGCCAGGCCCACTCCTGAGCAGGTGGCTTTGAGCAGTAACCACAGGTGCCCACCTTTCCGAGGGATTTAGAAAGGGTTCAGGGAGTATGGCCAGGCTCCCAGGGATCCTGGTCCAGCCTCCAGCTCAGCTCCTGTATCTGCTTCTCTACTGGCCTCCCAAATGGATGACCCCTACTTCTTCCTGCTTCTTCTTCTGACCTGCCTGAGATTCATCAACTTTCTAGGTTCCTAGTCTAGACTGGCTGTGTGAATTTAGTAAGTGGCTGCACCACTCTGAGCTCTGCTGTCCCCTTCTGGACAGCATGAGGCAATGACGCACAGGCAGAAGTCCTGTCTGTGATAGATGGGGCCAGCCATGAGAGGGAGGGTGCATTCTGGCTGGCAGTCTCCCTTTCTCCCTGCTTCTCTTGTCCTGGCCTGTCTGAGCCAACCTGCTGGCCAGCACCTAGGAGGCAGCTTAGGACCGGCCACACCTCATGGCCCTGCTGTTGAGTCCTCTCTCCTGTTGTCCTAGGACGCAGCCTCCGCCTCTGTCTCTCCGGCCATTCCAAGGCACTCCTTGGCTTGGAGCCTGGTCTGGAGAAGTCCGCCCCACCCCCTCAGAAGGGCAGAGTGGCATAATATTTGAGGCTTTTCCTGTTTGTCCTGGTCTTCCTTGTAGGCAGAGTTGCTTGTTTACACTGGTGAGTTGCTCTCAGGATCTGCCACTCACCAGCTTTGTGAAGTTGAACAGGCTCCACTTGTCATAGCCTCAGCATGTTCATCTGTAAAATGGGGATGATAATACTTTGAGTGAAAATGCAATGAGATCATATCTAGAGGCACTGGCCTATGATAAGTACTCAGGACTCAGCAGCTGTCATTATGCTGGTTATCATCACTGTTAGCATTATGACTTATTGTTGGCAGAGTATTTTTACAAGCAAAAAAGACCTGTTGCAGTAAGTTGCTTTCTTCCAGAGTTGCAGCTTCACTTTGCTTTGCAGAGCAGGTTTCTGCTCATGTCACAGTCAGTCTGTTTGTGGACATTTTTCTGATGGGTATAACTTGATTATTTGCTCATTAGTAACTCGGCACCCGTAATTCACTTTTTCAGTTGAACACTGTTGCTTATGAAGTACCCCCACTGCCTGGCCCTGCGGCACAGCCTCCCAGTTTCAGCTGTGGGTGAACCAGAGAGGATTCCCTTCCATGTGTATGGGACCAGATGGGAGCAGGAAGGTACTCATGGCCAAGACCTCAGATGACATAGCTACCAACATCCCTGTAACTTGTGCCTTGAGGCTCAGGCCTGGCTGACTGGCAGGGACAAGCTCCCACTGACTGCCCCAGTGCCTCTTCTGGAATGGCCCTGGAGGCCATGGGAGGCCCAGGTGTCTGTTAGTCTCAGAGCATGGGGGAAGGAAGGCTGGTGTCCCAGGAAGTCCAGCTCCTGGAAGCTTCCCTGTCATGCCAGGCCCCATGCGAGAGCTTTACACTGTAGCTTTAATGGGTGGGTGGAGCCTTGCCATTGTCAGTGCCAAAGACCACCCCACATCCACCTCTTTCAACGGCTTCCCTGGTGGTTCAGATGGTAAAGAATCTGCCTGCAATGTAGGAGACTGAAGCTCAATCCCTGGGTTGGGAAGATCCCCTGGAGCAGGGCATGGTGACCCACTCCAGTATTCTGGCCTGGAGAATGCCATGGATAGAGGAGCCTGGTGGACAATCCATGGGGTCACAAAGAGCTGGGCTCAGCTGAGCGATGAACAGACTTTTCAAGGCCCTTAGGCCCCTCTTGGTTCAGTGTTCTGGGCTGAGTTAGCTTCCGGGCTAGGCAGAGGGAGGGGTATCCATGAATAGTCAGGCCCACTGTTTGAGCTCCTGGTTCGCTTGCTCATGCGACCCTCACGATGGCTCTGTGCTCATCCTTCAGTTCACAAAGGAACCAAGGCTGGGGGGTGGTTAAGTGACTTGCCCAAGGTCACGTGGCCAGCGAGTGGCAGAGCTGGGACTGGAACTTGACAACGTTACACTCACTTCCCATTCTCTGAAGCTGGACAGGGTGGGGTCCCGTCAGACACCAGAGCCCCAGGCACCCACCAGAACAGTTGCCCCCTCATTGGTAGACCACAGGGACTGAAATGATCAGAATGAGATACTGACCCTCACATCCGGGGCCCCCAACTGTGACCTGCATCCTATGTTCTGGAAGCATCCACAAGGGTCACTGCACACTGAGGCTGGAGCTGGATCTTGCCCTGGTGAGGGGGTCCCCTTTGTGTGCCTGGAAACGAGGCTTCCTGGGTCCTGAAGGAGGGGTGCAGGGGAAGGGGCCTGGTGGGGCGGTGGGGTGCTTGGCAGTCCTCCCCTCACCCCTGTGCGCCTCCCTCTGGGCTCAGGGAGGGCTGATTCCCCAGGAGCCAGGGCATACACGGCTCCCTGAGCCTCAGTTCCCTTATCAATAAAATGGGGGTAGTGCCAGAAGGTGCCTCGCAGGTGAGTGTGAGGAGTCAGACAGACCAACAAGGCTGGGAATCTCTGAAGCAAGAAGATGCTGCTCTTTCCCCCTCCCTTTTCCCTCATTTTCCTCCTCCTCTGTCTCTGTCACTGCCCCAGCTCTGGTTCAAATCCCAGTTCTGCCATTTCCGAGCTGTGCTGGCCTCAGGAGTGTTCCTTAACATCTCTGAGCCCACTTTCTTGTTCTATAAAATTGGAATGCTGAAGAATGCGTGGTATCGTCCATGTAAAGCTCTCGCATGGGGCTTGCAGAAACGTCCCAGAAGGAGAGTTTCTTCCCTCGTCTCTTCTCTGGCCATGATCTGAAGCCTGCATCATCTCTGCATCATCTCTTGAGCCTAACCCATGTTTCAGCTCTCACCTGCCTGACTACCGGTCGCCACCTCGTGGCCTGATGGATGACTGCAGGTTCAGAAGAAAAATTCAAATGAGCTTCCAGTATGTTTTGGGGATTTAGTATTCAATAGCAAAGTACCCCCAGGGGACGTAAGGAATGAAAGTAGGGTGCTGCCCACAGAAAGGCACCTGGATATTCTGTGCAGACAGGAGATCTGCGTGAGGGACTCCTGCCCTTTCTTGCTGTTAATAGATTCTGGGCTAGGAACTTCCTGAGCTTCATTCCATGGTTGATTTGGCTTCGACTGGGATGAGAGTTTTTCAAATGAAGCAATAGGGGTTTCTGGAACCATGGCGGGGCACATCATGGTCTTCAATGAATTAAAAGTTATATCTCCTTTATCGAAGGAACGGGTCCCGAGGTTTTTCATTTTTATGATTCCTCTTTAGGCCACAAATAGGCTACCCCAGTGGTTCAGTGGTAAAGCACCTGCCTGCAGTGCAGGAGACATGGGTTCCATCCCTGAGTGAGGAAGACCCCCTGGAGCAGGGCATGGCAACCCACTCCAGTATTCTTACCTGGAAAATCCCACGGACAGAGGAGCCTTGCGGGCTACAGTCCATGGGGTCGCAAAAGAGTCAGACACGACTGAAGTGACAGAGCACGCACGCCACGTATAGGTACTTCACATATACCCTATTATTCAAGTTTATTCTCAGCTAAATCAGGAGCGTGGGATGCCTGCCTGCCCCTGGCATGCCCAGCGAGGGCATCTCACCTCCTGCCACCTCTGGCCTTAGGACCCTGGGTATGCCCCGTCTCACTGGTCCCTCTTGCAGTTCCCACCTCTGAGCACTTGCGCTGTTCCCTCCTCCAGGAGGCTTCCCCTGATCTCCCAGGCACAGCTCATGAGCCCCCCTCCCCAGCTTTGAGGCCTTGGTGCTCCTCTCCGAGCTCCTTCTTATCTCCTTCCCCGATGGGCATGGGTCCTGGGAGGGTCTGCTGTGCAAAGGATGAAGACCAAAAGGGATGAGCAATCACGGGGCTGTCTCTAAGCCCCAGGGGCTGCCCTGCAGTCAAAGCCATACATAGAGCCCCCTGTCCATCCATCAGTGCCCAGGGTCAAGGTCTGCCTGGCATGGGGTCTGGGACACTCAGAGGCCAAAGAGGGCATCTGAGGAGAGCAGCGTTGGCCCGGCAGGGTGAGAGGAACTGCGGAGAGCAGGGACTTCACTGTCAAGTGGACATGGCGATTGTTCCCGCCCCACAGGGCTTCGAGGAGAAAGTGGAACAAGACATGTGAGGCTCAGCACAATGTGGGGCGCACAGCGAACACCCGCAGTGGCTGCACCCAGAGCAGTGAGCAGAGCCCCTCGGTCACCTAATTCTTTGCTTCAGTGCCCATCAAACCATTTAGCAGGTCAGCCACGGGCAGGCCAGCCAACTGCATTGCCCGAGCCCAGGGGGGCGCCCCTCTCATCCTGCTGGGGGACTGCAGCCGCTCTCCTTCAGACCACCCTCCTAATGCCTGTCGGACCACACATCTCACCCCCACCTGTCCTGGTAGATTCGCATTCCACCTAGCTATTGCCCAGACCTCACCCGCTCCAGTCCAGGCCTCATACCTGAAGTTTTCTCAGGGAAGGCGGCAGTGGTGAGCTCCAGAGGCAGGACCCAGCCAGGCCTCACACCCTTCAGGACCAGCTTTGTAAGTTGGGCTCAGAATCACATTCCTCTCCTGGGACCACCCCTCTCCTCGACTCTAAACCCTCCCGAACTCCAGGTTCCTGGGAAGAATCACCCTGGAGCAAGTTACTGCTCTCCAAGCCTCAGTTTTCTCATCTATACTCTTGAGAGTCCCTTGGACTGCAAGGAGACCCAACCAGTCCATTCTGAAGGAGATCAGCCCTGGGACTTCTTTGGAAGGAATGATGCTAAAGCTGAAACTCCAGTACTTTGGCCACCTCATGCGAAGAGTTGACTCATTAGAAAAGACTCTGATGCTGGGAGGGATTGGGGGCAGGAGGAGAAGGGGACGACAGAGGATGAGATGGCTGGATGGCATCACTGACTCTATGGACGTGAGTTTGAGTGAACTCTGGGAGCTGGTGATGGACAGGGAGGCCTGGCGTGCTGCGATTCATGGGGTCGCAAAGAGTCGGATACGACTGAGCAACTGAACTGAACTGACAATGGGATAAGGGCTGTTCTGGATTGTGAGGGTCGGTAGGCTGAGGTCTATGACTGGCAGTGGCATGGACTTGGCTAGAATCGGTCCTCTGGAAAGAGGGGCCTGGAGAGCGACCTTGTCTCACAGGCTCTCGTCTCCAGATCGGGCCTACATTTCCTCCCTCTCCCCTGACTTCACGTTCTGGGCTGGGGGCGGGGGAGGACAGGCAGGAGAGAGGGGAGCACCGGATTAGAACAGCCCCCTGTCCACCCACCCCCCAAACATGTTTTAGTGACAGGATTTTAAACGATTGCTGTCCGCGAGAGAGCTGTCAACTCACTGCTGGGGGGTGGGATGGGGGAGGGGGCTGGGAGGCGCCTCTCACAGAAGCCCAGGCCTGGGACTTGGATGGGAGACCTAAGTTAGTCCTGCCTCCATGCTGTTGCAGTTTGGACCACATGCCTCGATTTCTCTGAGCCTCAGTGAGGCCATTCGGAAGGGAAGAGTTTCCTAGGTCCCTGAGCCTGACCTTGGAGGACCAGGTTGCAGGGCCTGAGTGTGGGCTTGGGGAGGCAGCCGGGGTAATGTCCAGGCCATGGGTTTGCAGCCAAACCTGGTTTTGAGCCATGCTTTTGCTTCCCCTTGTTTACTTTGTTGTACCGAGCTGGTCACGTCCTCCTTCTGAGCCTTGGGTTTCCCTTCTGAAAGTGGAACCTTGGAGGAGACAATGAACAAGCCCAGAAGCCCCTGGGGCTGTGAGTCACCCGAGGCTGCAGGAGAAGGTGGGGTGCGGCCATCTCCAGGGGGTGCTGGTGCCCATGGGCAGAGAGAGGGGCTCCAGGTGCTCCTGGCTGTGGGAATGGGGAGGAGGCCGAGAAGGAGCAGCCAGACGATGGGAGAGGAGGAGAGCATCAGGACTTCAGGTCTGCGGGCTTGGGGCCTCTTGGATGCACAGCCAGGCAGAGATATACAATGATATCTCAGGAGTGGATGTGCAAACGTCTTCACCTACACACAGACACAAGTCTGAGACTCCCGACTCCATAGGCAGATCTAGACAGCCAGCTGCACACCAGACACTGATCACCTGCAGGCACCCAGCTTCCTGCACAACCTATCCCGGCAAACCGACCCATGGAGCCATCATCAACACTTGCTTACACATGCGCACACACACTGGTATTCCCCAAGGTACTCTAGGGAACCTCGAGACCTCAAGGAATATACTTTGAGAACCAAATTCCTTGAGTCTCTGCCATCTCCACACCCTAACCACCATCTCCCCTGGATCCCAGGGCCACCATCTCCCCTGGATCCAGCCCCGAGCCCTTGTGATTCTTCAGGATTTGGCCTCAGCTTCATTCTCCCTGTCGTAGTCCCCCGAGTGATCTCACCCACCCTGTGCCTCAGTGACCAGCTATCTGGTTGTTGAACACTTGGATGCTCAGGTCTGGCCCCTTTGAGGCTCAGCCCTGCCCCTGACATCTCATGGATACCCCAGACACCGTCAGCTCCCCGTGCCCCAGATCAGAGTGCTTCAGGGACCCTCGTCCCAGCAATCCAGTAACCTTGATGTTGCCTTCACTTCCCTCTCTCACAGAATCTCCAGGATCTGCTTCCTTCTTTCTCCCGTTACCACCCTAGTCAGAGCCGTCATCATCTGTCGCCTAGGTGACTCATTGACTCCCATCTTTGTCCAGTCCACCTGACCTACTTGGATCCATTCTCCACTCAGCAGCAAGACCCTGGATGTTCTGGCTTTGCCTCTGGCCTCATTGCTTCTCCCCCAGCCCCAAACTTAGCTATTCTTGCAGTTTAGGAGAGTCACAAGATTCTGCCTGCACCTGAGGTGTTTGCATAAGCTTGAAGAACTTGCAGACACTCCTCCTCCTCCTCACCCAGTCCCCCTACATCAGCTAACTTCCCATTTCAGCTGAATATGCAGATTCTTCCAGGAAGCCTTCCATGATGCTCCATCGTTCCAGATGAGGTTGGGTACCCCTGTAACAAGGCTGAGCTCACATCACATTGTCTGCTTCCATGAGGCAGGGACCAATCCCAGTTCTCAGCCTAGTGGCTGGCACTTAAGGGGCCCCTGTAGTGGTTGGTTGAGTGTGTTGGGGAAAGGGATGATTGAAATGGGAGGGAGGCATTTGTTTCAAGGATGGTGATGGGTCAGGGTTGGGACAAGACAAGGATGGGGAAGTGACGATTATAGGATGGAACAAGGGAATGTTTTGGCAAAGACCAGGGACCCCAGGCTCTCCCTTCCTGACCTGCTGACCCTGGCGCCCACTGAGAAATCTGCTGGCGTCTCAGGCAGGACTGGCTCGGGCCCCGTACAGCCCATCCCTCCAAGGAGAGGCACCACAGGTGTGTACAGGTTGGTTTATTTACAAATATACTGATGTCTCGTCTTTTTCTGTTGTTTCCATTTTCTGCGTTCGTGGAAAGAGGCAGAAGGTGAGAGTGGAGGGCAGGGTGGGGGTGGTGATGTGGTAAACGCTAATAAATAATTTAACAATGACAAGTTATTAAATAAAATGTGTCTGGGGATGGCGGGTGGACAGTGAGAGTCTGTACAAGGAGAACAGGAATGGCCGGCGGCCCGGGCCCCACACCTGGCTGAGCTGGGCTCCCGTGGGACCCCGGTGGGGCGGCCACGGCAGAGGCCCACCGGCAATGGCGCCATCCAAGGGCCAAAGGTTCGAGGGTCCCTTCTGCTTCCCCAGCCCCCAGGCGGCGTGTCTGTGAATGTGGGTCTATGAGCCTTCGTGTGTGTCTGGCTGTGTGTGTGTGTGTGTGTCTGTGTGCACATCTGTGAGTGTGGCCCTCACCCTTCTCCGCAGGGCAGAGTGAGCCCCAGAGCTGCAGGTACTCCCAGACGGGAGGTGAGAGTCTCACCCCAGGTGGTGCCCAGAGCTCAGGCTGGGGCCAGGCAGAGGTCAGCCAAGTCTCCTTCCCCCAAGCCTCACTACTAGGGCCTGCTCATCTGGACATGGTGGACCCCCCACCATGTCCTTCCTCTCCTCCAGGAAGCCTCCCGAGATGCCCACTGGCACTGGCCCCTTCTCTAAAGGCTCTGCTGGGCCCATGGTCTGACCCTTAGAATCAGTGTCCCTCTGTGTGGCCTCTCTGGAGGACTCCACAGCGGTAACACACGCCCTGTGTTACCAGGGACAGATCCCTTCCTCCCTCTGAGCCTCAGCTTCCCCAAAGGGAAGCAGAACTCTGCTTTCCTCTGACACTCTCCCCCTCACCCCTCACTTTCTCCCTCTTCCTCCAGAGAACAGTCTGTCACGTCCCCCTTCCCCTGGCTTCCCACCCAGGCACCACGTGATGGTGGTCCCACATCACAGCAGGCGTGGGGGTGGTCCTGGCCACTCACTCCCCGCCACCCCAGGGTAAGGCTGTGCTTTCCTACATGAAGTGGACAGAACCCAGTCATCTCAACCCCAACCCCAGCAAGCCTGACTGTTCCTGTGTGCTTCTGCTGGGTAGCCTTCTCTGAGCCTCAGGTTCCTCTTCTGAGAAACGGGTCCCCAACAATGTCTGGAAAGGCTTGGGACAGAATGTGTATGTCTCTCCTCCCAAGAGAGAGGTCCTCAAAAGGGGCCCTACATCTTGCTCATCTGTGTCCCGACACCCAGCCCAGGGTCGGGCAGAGCAGTCATCAGAGCCTGGGGGAAGCTGTAGTAGCGTGAAGGAGTTAACCTACACTGGCTGATGGGGTGTCTCTGGCACAGGGAGCTGAGGACCCTCTAGCCTGGACAACCTGCAGATCATCAGGATGTGTGTTCTGTACCAGCTCCTGGCAGGGGGCAGTGTCACGGCAGAGACAGAGCCCAGGTTGGACTTGGGGTTTATGCGACCCGGGGCGGGGGGGCAAGGCTACTGAAAGGAGTCATGTCCCGCAACCCAGAGGCCGTTCACTAGGCACAGAGGACGAGGAGCTGGCGTGGCGCCCCTGCTCTCCGCTCTGGCTCTATTCCTGACTGGCTGAGAGGCCTGTCCCTCCCTTCTCCTGGCCCAGTTTTCCAGCTGCGGAATAACGGGCAGACTAGTTGATCCATTCCTGAGGTTTCCTTCAGCATAGAGTCTGGGAGAGAAGGGCCAGGTCTACTGGGCAGGGAGCATCTACCCCAGACCTGCTCCAAGTGCCCCAGCATGACTTGACTATGTGGGCCCAAGAGGAGAAATGGGACCAACCTTCAAAAGGACAGAGTGGCTGCTTTAAGGGACCAGTGGAGACCCAGGACCCAGAGATGGCACAGAACCCGGGCTGGCTGAGGCTGCAGAAGGACACGGGGCATCGATTGAGACCCTGTGGAAGTTTGTGGAAGAAGAGGAGCCCGGAAGGACCAGCCTGGCTGATGACAGTGGGGAGACTGGGTTATATCTGTTCTACACGTTTAGAGGGAAAGCTGGAGCCAGGCTGGGGGAGTGGGGGTAGGGGCGGGGGAAGTACAATTTTAAAAGGAAGAGCTGGAAAAGGAAAGGCTTTTAAAAGGAAGCTGGAAAAGCCTGGCTTTGAAAAGCGAGGACAAAGGCTGAAAGGGACAGAGGTGAGATCAGCAGAAAAGGCAGCTGAACTTGGGGCCCGATGAAGTAGTGAGCTCCTCGTCACTGGAGGTGTGCAAGAAGAGGCAGCAGCAGTTTGGGTGAGAGCCCAGCATCAGATGGAGTGCCAAGGGGGTGCTTCTGAGACACCTTCCCACCTGGAGGCTGTGCCATGTGGCCTGATTCTGCCTGGTTCTGGGGCCTCTGACTGCCCAGGCAGCCCCCATCCAGGCTAAAGCTATATCTGCATCCATGTCCTCTGTGCTCTGACCTCGCCTCCTCTGCCCTTCCTCCCGCCCCTCCTATTGCTGTCCGAGGGGCTCCCTGCCCCCATCTGGCTTCCTTCCCCTTCCTGGCGTGGCAGGGCTGACCCACAGGGGCCTCTCTTGTCTCTCAGCGTGTCTGGGGACCCGTGTGCACATCCATATGGGTGTGCCTTGAAGCGTGTGCGTGTGCCTGTATGTCTCCATCCCTTTGAGTCGGCCTGGGCTCAACCTCCCCGCCCCTGGCGCCCCCGTGACGCCCCCTTCCCCAGGTGAGAGCTGTGGTGGGCTTGGCCCACCTGCCAGGCTCATCCCCCTCCCGCCCCAGGTAGAAGGGGTGATCCTAGGCTGGTGGGCCTGCCCCCAGAGGTGGGGGGAGGTGGGCACAGGGTACACAGGCTTCGCACGCCATCGTCTGGGGCATGCACGGGGGGCGCTGCCTCGACCTAGGCCTGCACCATGGAGGTGGCCTGGACACAGAGGAGGTTTAAAAAAATAGAGAGAATTTAAGCTTCCCATAAAAGAGAGGGGGAGGGGAGGGAGGCGATGGAGGCCAAGGTGGGGCTGGGAGGTGAGTGGCTGTCCGAGAGTTCTGGGTCCCTGGGGGTGACACGGTCTCTGGGGGCAGGACACAGTCCCTGCCCAGGCTGCGCCCATCTGCCTGTCTGGCTGTGCCTGGTGGGCATGTTAGCCAGGCCCGGTTGGCCGAGGGGAGGGCACCGTATGGCTGTCTGCAGAGTCTGTGCGGGCGGTGGGGCTGGGGGTGGTGAGGCAGCGTCTGCGGCCAGCGGCCCCCCCTCCAGGACCCTTGCCCAAGCGTCCGTGCCGCCAGGCTGGCTCTCAGGAGGCGAAGTAGGAACTCTGCATGGAGTAGAGCCTGTCGATGGGGTTCCCCACGCGGGCCTGCAGGGAGCCCACGTCAGAGGAGCCGAGGAAGCAGTCGCTGAGGCTGGTTAAGGAGGTATCGCTGTCGATGTCGTGGAAGATGGAGTCGTTGCCTGGAGATGGGGGGGCAGCAGGCAGAGGGGGTGGGCGTCAGCACCGGGGGTCCAGGTGGGGGGCTTCTGGGGGCCACTGGCCCTACAGGCCGTGTGGCTGGAGGTGAGGGAGGGACAGGATGACTGCCGGCTGGCGGGGGTTTGGGGGGCTGCAGGTGGGGGTCTCCAGGGTGCCCCCTTCCCGACAGGAGGAGGCAGGTGGGCTGTGTTGGGCCTGCCAGGACAGGCTGGGGGGGCAGGGGCGGTGCTGGGCCATGAGGGGTGGGGCAGCTTACCATAGGGGTTCATGTGGTCACCTGGCATTTGGGGCGGCGTGAGGCCCTGCTGGAAGGGGTCGCTGCTGCCGTAGGGGCTCTGCTCCATGGCCACAATCTGCTGCTGCGGCGGGGCCAGTGGCGTGTAGGAGGCCATCATGCCCTCCATGCGGCTGGACAGGACCTCTGGGGAGAGACCACGCCCTCACTAACCGCCCGGGGCTGTCCTGGCCTAGGGGCACCTCACAGATGTACCCCAGGAGTCCCCCATGGCTTCCCATCCCACACGACCTCCACCCCGCTACCCAGTCCAGGCTGCCCACTGCTGTCCCTTTGACCTCCTCCTTCCCAGGCCCTCCCCATGCTGAGGTTGCCCGTGACCTTCCAGGGTAACTGAGCCTCCATATCTGACCCGCCCCCACCAACCTGCCCGAGACACACACACTCCAACGCCTCTAGAGGAACTAGTTTATCCAAAGTCAGAGGCTTCTGGTAACAGCCAGTAAAGACTCATGACGCGTGGGCGCACTGAGTGCCCTGCACCTGCAGCACCAAGGTGGAGCCTGCACTTGGGCCAACAAGGCTCAGGGAAGGAGGGCTTCCTGGAGGAAGGGGCCTTCCACCTCCATGTAGCTTCAAGAACCAGCAGAGGGTTCAACCAGCCTAGCTAGGGGCAGGATGCCAGGCTGAAGGGTAGCAAAGGCAGAGAAAGGAGAAACTGCCCGGTGGGAGCAGGGAGCCCAGTCCACAGGGCTGGGCATGAGGGCAGGAGAAGGTCATGCCTCGGGAGAGAGACGGTTCCCTGGGGACCCGAGCTGAGTGGGGATCGGAGTGTCCCCCGAGGCCGTAGGAAGCCAGTGGAGGGTCTTGGCTATGGAGGGAGCGTGGAGAAAAGCTGGGAGGGTGGAGGACAGAGGCAGGGCCCATCAAGAGGAGACAGGTGGGGCGAGGGGCTTGGGTCCCTATTAAGGTAGATGCAGGAAAGTCTGAGAGGGGCACGAGGGACCTGGGAGAAGAAATCACCGCCTGATGGGTGACTGAGCAGATGCCATTCTCGTGGGACAGGACAGGTCAGAGGTGATGCCCAGGTTTCTGGTGTGGGTACCGGGTGGGTGGGGGGCGGGGGCGGGGAGCAGCAGTGGGTGTTGTGTGCGCATGGCCCGGGAACAATGGCATGAAGTGCAGTATGGGCTGTGATGAGCTCGAGGGGACCTGGAATGTTCTTGGGGAGACTGCGTCCAGGGGGCAGCTGGGAACACCGGAGAGCGAGACAGAGCGTAGGGGCAGGCTGAGATGCCCGCAGCCACGGCGGCAGCCCCCAAAGGCTGGGCTGTCTCAGGAGAGGGGGCAGGGACAGGACAGGGAGAGCTGGGCTCTGAGGCCACGCATGGCCCTGAAGCCCCGGGTCCAGCCTGGGACACTGGCCTCAGAGTCCTGAACTGCCCATCAGCGCCTTGGCATCTGCCTCGGGGGACTCATCTCCAGTGGGAGCGGACAGCAGTGGCCCCCACCCCAGTCCAGCAGTCTTGGGGAACACCTGGGACCCCCTCCAAGGCCTAGAAGGCTCCAATGGGGTCCCACTGGGGTCCGGGAGGCCAGCTCCAGTCCAAGATGTGGAAACAGCATTTGGGCCAAGCTCAGTCCACCCTGGACTCCTCAACACCCTGCAGACTTTCTCTGGAGATTTCTCTGGAGACTTCTGCTGAATTCTACGTGGGCAGGAGGGTGTGTGGTTGTGTTAAAAGCACAGGTTTAGGAGCCCGACAGGAACGTCCCTGGGGTCCAGTGGTAAAGAACCTGCCTGCCAATGCAGGAGACAATAAGAGACTCAGGTTCAATCCCTGGGTTGGGAAGATCCCCTGGAGGAGGGCATGGCAACCCACTCCAGTATTCTTGCCTGGAGAATCCCATGGACAGAGAGGAGTCTGGAGGGCTACAGTCCATGCACTTGCCAAGTCAGGCACGACTGAGCAACTGAGCACGTATGCAGGAGCCCTACGCTCAGGGCCAAAGCCTAGCTTTGCCCCTTACTAGCTGAGTGATCCCCGCGAGTCCCTGTCTCCTGAGCCTCAGTCTCCTCATCTGTGAGATGGGCGATAACAATGCCCCTCCTCTCAGGGATCTGTGAGTTAAGTGAGACGGAAGCTGCTGAATGGTGAGGACCGAGCCTGGCACACAGAGAGGGTGAGTGTGGAAATTCTGTCCTCGCCCCGGGCCGCCTCCCCCGCCATTTCTCCTCCTCCCGTGTCCCGTGGTCCCCACTGCCTGTCTGCTGATCTCAGCAGCTTCCCAGGCACCGGCTCCCTGAGATCTGACCCCTGGGGCGGGAGAAATTTCCTGGGGGTCTTGTGACAGCCTGAGCCCGCTGGGCCCTTGGCTCACCTTGGCCCAGCCGCTGGGAGTTCTGCTGCTCCTGCTGCTGCTGATGCCGCCGTGCCAACTTCTTCATCTGCAGGAGACACGGTGCATGCCAGCCTCGCCTCGGCCCCCCCCCCACCCCGCGCACTCCCGCCCCACCCTCATCAGGCCCCGGCCCCCTGCCAGCCCGCCCTCCCCCTCGCCCAGCAGGGTGGCCGGTGGCCGGTCCTCACCTTTGCTCTTTGGTTCTGGAACCAGACCTGGACCACGCGCACGCTGAGGCCTGTCTCCGCCGCCAGCGTCTCCCGGACCTGCCCAGAGAAGAGGGGACGGGTCAGGCCTGGGGGTGGGCAGGCACCGGGAGGTGGCAGGTCCGGGGGGTTGGGCGGGGAGGTGCAGGGACGCCCAGGTCCCTGCAGGAGTCTGGAAAGGCAGCGGGTGTGGGGGTGTCAGCCCCCGCCCCACCCCGGCCGCCCCTCACCTTCCGGCAGGGCTTGGAGGAGACCTCGAAGGAGGCCTTGAAAGCTCTTCGCTGCTGCGTTGTGAGGATGGTCCGGGGCCGCTTGGGCCTCCGCGGGTCCTTTCCATCGTCCCCACTGCCCTTGCTCTGGCTGCCCTGTCCCTTGGCCGGCTTCATGTCCCCATCCTCATCCTCGCTCTTCACTGTGGGGGACACGATGCAGCGGGTCAGCCGTATCCTCAGGAACCCGCTGCGTGCTGGGGTCCTGTCACCTCCTGCCAACACCTGGCACGACTCCCCCAGGGCCTTCAGGGTAAAGACCGCCCCCTTCCCTCGGCCCACAGGCCCCGCTTCATCTCATCTCTCATCTCCTGTCCACCCACTGCCCCACCCAGCCCGGTATGTTCCCTTCCTCAGCAAACGGTCCTTGCATCCTTATCTCAGCCCTCTGGGGAGACCTGAACCAAAGCCACCAGACCCGCCCTGCTGACCAGAAAGACAAAGGAGGGCACCCTGGTGAGCAGGCACAGACACACGCTGCACACTCAGATGTACATGCGTTCAGAAGGGCAGAGAGACAGGCCCACATGGGGACAGGTTTGGGCACTGCAGAAATACGCAGGTGCACACATATGGCGTGCACACGTGTGGCTGACACACGGAAGGGAGCACAGCTACGCTGATGCTCACAGGCGGCCGATCTGCCATCAGGCCCATGGCCCTCCTGATGAGAGGAGCTGGCAGCTGTGCTCAGTCTGGCCCTGGGCTTCCCCTGACCCAAGCTGCCTGGGCCCCGTCTCGGCCTGTGGCCTCTGGGCCCTGGGGGACCCCAGCCCAGCATGCTGGCCTTCAGGAAAACCAGTTCCCATGGCACTAACCCAGCACCGGCCAGGCCTCAGGGCCCAGAGAGGAGGCTCTAAGGAGCTTGACAAGCAGAGACACACACTCTGGTCGTTCTCACTCGGGTATGTTCGTGGCTGTGACGTGCGCATGCACTCACATACACGTACACACAGGTGCATGCTCTGAAGCAGGGACACACAGGCATGCACACGTCTGGACACACACACACACCTGTATGCAGAAGCATGCATCTTCACCCAGCAACCCCACACCCACTTGCATGCCCAAGTTATGGGTCTCAGAGATGCCGGCCCCAGACAGACAGCAGAGCCTCCCCCACCCCCCATGCCTCCTGCTGCCCCCAGCCCATCTTCCTCCAAGCATGAGTCCCTGCGGAGGGGGGCCTCCCTCCGAGAAGCCCTTCCTAGGCCTGGCAGGAATGTGCCAATGGCACCTGGCTGGCCCCCGCTCTCCCTCAGGAACCCACACAGCCTGGCCACCACGGTGCCCTGCCCAGGCGTGGGCAGAAGGACAGAGGCATGGGCAGCTCATGCCCCGCCTCCAAGGGCTCTGGCAGGGACACGGCTCCTTTGAGTGGGCAGGTCCTCTGACCATGGGCTCCAGGTTCCCCACAAGGGCGTGGCAGACCAGGGCACCTCCTCCTCACGGCCCCTGCTCCAGTCTGTCTTTGCCACCCCCAGGAATGACCAGGTGCCAGCCTGCTTCCTGACTTTTTCCTCCTTAATAACTTGTCCCTGGTTGCCCCTGCCCCTCCTGCCAGGAGAGCTCCAAACTGGCAGTCTTTGGGGGGCTGGAGCAGGGTGGAGAGGAGCCTTCACCCCAGGAAATGGAGGCTTTCCCTCCACTACTGAGGACCCCAGTCCCCTCACTGCTGAAGACCTGGGGGGCGTGATGGAGACAGGATGCATCGGATCAGATGCCTGCAGACTCAGTGCTGGGAGAGACCCCTGTGAGGTGGGGCTGTGGTGGGTCACAGCAAGGGAAAGGGGGCGCTGCTGGGCCAGAGAGCAGGGGGCATGCGTTCGTGTGTGCGCAAACTACAGTACATATGAGCACATGGATAAATGTGTAGCCAGATGCTTACTGCACGAATGTGCTAGGGCATGTGCACATGTGTGTGTTTACATGGGTGTGGGCTTTGGCATGCTTGGGCATGTAAGCACATGTCTACACGCAGACATGTGTCCGTGTTTTTACATTCCTGGGTGGATGTATCCACACACACATCTTATGTGCTTGTGTGTGTGCATGTATGATCACATGCACCTATACTTGTATGTGATCGTGTCCAGGTGTGTCTGTAGGCCTGTGGGGCCATGCACAAGTGTCTGTGTGCACCCCACATGTGAACACCTCCGTGCATGTGTGCACTGGCTGTGGGCGTGGGTGCAGTGTCTGTGTGGGGTACGGGTCCCAGGGTCAGGAGCGGGTTTCTCCTGCAGGGCGACCCTCCGTGGCATGCGTGCCAAGCCCCCCACCCGCCCTCCACCCCGGCTCTAGCCCCAGCTCACCGGAGTCAGACTCATCGGGGCTCACGGAGCTGAGTAGATCCTTCTCCTTCTCATAGTCACCCTTGCACAGCAGCTGGCCCTCCTTGAGCACAAACTCGTCACCTTTGCGTAGCTGCCGCTCACACACGCAGCAGCAGAAGCAGCCCAGGTGGTACACGCACTCCAGTGCCCGCATCACGAACTCGGTGGGGGCGATCTTCTCCATGCAGCCACTGCACTTGGCTGCGAAGAGCCTGTGGGTGCACAGAAGGGGGCATATTGGCTGGGCTCGGGGGTCCCTCCCAGAGGCAGTGCCCAGAGAGCACCTCTTTCTCCTGCCACCCGGAACCCCCAACCCAAGTGGGAGAGGCCTTCCCTGGGCACAGAGCCAGACAGTGGGAGCCCTACCCCTTGGCTGGCAGGGCCCCTGATGACCCTAAGATGGGCACTGGGCATCCTGCCCAGAGATGTCAGCTCAAGAGTCTGCCTGCTCGGAGGCACAGAGGCCACTAGAGGGCAGAGTGCAGGGCCAGCCTCCACCTTCCCTGAGAGCCCGGTGGGCCCTGCCCTGAGCGAAAGGACTGGCAGCCTACAGGTCCCGCCTGCCCTTCAGCATCCATGCTCGTCCTCCCTGGCCCTGCCTCTCCCCCACATCCAAGTGATCCCCAGCCTTGCCCAACCCATTACTCAGCCTGGCTCCCTCCCGTCCTGCCTGAGGGGCTTGCCCCAGTGTCCTCGCTGGTTCACCACCTCTCCAACCCTTTGACTCACCCTCCAGGATGAGAAACAGAGGGGTCTGTCCAAAGCACACATGTGATCACGCTGTCTCCCTGCCCCAGACTCATCCACGGCTCCCTCGTGCCCTCAGGAGTACCTCCGAGTTTCTGAGTTTGGCCTTCAGGCCTTTCATAGTCCCGCCTCCCCTCTTACCCCTCTACTTCCAGAGGCTGCTGCCCCACAGAACAGCCTGAAGCCCTCCAGGGCATCATCACCGTGGCCCTCTGGCATGCTCTTCCTCTGGCCCTTGCCTCAGCCACACCTGTTTATTTCTCATTTCAGCCTAGAAATCTCCCCCGTGAACACATAGTCACAGAACACGTGTGCAGTATCAGCCGCTCTTCTAAGCGCTCTGTGTACAGAAGTGCATTTCATCCTTGCAACAACCCTATGAGGCAGGAAATATTAATCCTATTTTAGAGATAAGAAAACTGAGGTGCTGGGAGGCAGGCACGTGCTCAGGGTCACGTGGCTAGTAAACGTCCGGGGCCTGATCCTGCCCCTCCGTGACAAAGAGGATCCATCTTTCATCTCGGGAGACAAAGCTGGGGGTGGGGGTGGGGCGGGTCTTCGCGACTCTGGCGAGTGAGCACAAGGGTCGGAACAGGGCCCCGCCCCGGCCTGCACCTACTGACCGCTCCTCCTGGCTCCCCATCCCTGTCACGTGCCCTGCTCTGTGGGAACTCAGCCTCAACAACACTTTGATGGAAAAATTTATGAAGAATCAAATTATTGCTGCTGGGAGGGAATTAAAACCATTTTTCATTCCCTGCGTCCCCGGGCCACGTCTGCGGGCGCCACCTTGGGAGCACTGCGCGCATCCCATCCCTCTTTATGGCCCGCCATCACAGGCGCAGATTACCGCTGCAATTCTCAGCTAATCTGTTCTGGAACAGAAACGGCCATAAACGCGAGGCTCTCGGCCTGCCTCCCTTCCCGGGGCTGCCATCCACGCCACCCACGGTGAGCGGGTGGGGCACAGTGGGCAGGGCCAATCCCAGCCCTGCCTGCTGCCCTGGCACCAGCTGAGGCACTCAAACTGGGGACACCCCAGCAACCCCTGCCAGCCACCTCTAGTCTACCCAGCAGGCTCCTGCTCATCCTGCAATGCCCAGCTCCAACGCCACCTCCTCTGGGAAGCCTTCTTTGATGCCCCAGTCTGGGGGAGGTGGCCTCCTCTATGCTCACCTCAGGCCTTAGTTTCCTCTACTGTGA
The DNA here is from genome assembly GCF_023091745.1 of Budorcas taxicolor. NCBI lineage: Eukaryota > Metazoa > Chordata > Mammalia > Artiodactyla > Bovidae > Budorcas > Budorcas taxicolor. Next base: position 156,680,852 of record NC_068920.1, on the reverse strand, counting down.
AACAGGGATGTCAACAGGACTTTCCTCAAAGGCTGCTGTTGTCAGGACTCAATAGAACTGATCATTTAAGTCAATGAATGAGTCCCAGATCAGAGTGATGGCACGTGGCCCTGTTAGCTCCCAGTTCCACAGAGGCCCACCTGATCCACCAGGAGGCCTCAGTGTCTGCAAAGCCTGTAAGTGAAGGCTTGGCTCAGGCAGGCAGGACCTCAACTGGCCCACACAGCACATGGTTTCACCAGGGGAGTATGAGCCAAAGTCAGCTCCAATTTGGCCCTCTGGCTGGAGACCTTTGTTCAGGGTGCAACCCACCCAACTGTCCATGGCACCCTAAGCAGAGGCCTCTAGGAACCGGGCTGGCCCTCCAGTTCTGCCAAGGGGCTAGGGAAGAAGCCAGGTTCGCAGAACCTGCTGCTCTGACATGGGGGACACTTCTGCCTTGCCCCTCTCACTGCCTGTCTGTCCTCCTCCCCATGCTCTACCTCCTGACCTAGGGGCCCCATGAAGGGCTGCAGCCTGGTCCCTGTGGCCCATGGGCAGATAAGTGCTGGGGCATCTCTGGGTCCACCTGGCAGGGCTGGGGCCCCAGGCCAGGTTGGCACACCTTGGGTGGTTCCCAGAGAAGAAGCCCTCTGAGTCTAGGGGAGGGGGTGGCGGCAGCGGTGGGGGGTGACCTGCATTTGCAGGCGCTGCCACCATGCAGGCTTCACTCAGAACAGCCGCGCTAATGCCTTGGCAGCAGGGGGTCGATTGCTACTTTCTCCAAACTCATCAACACAATCTATTATTAATACTTCTCCAAAGGCTCGGTGCCGCCATTACGGAGGCAGCGCCAGCCACTCGGGGCATCATCTGTTATCTAGATTGCAAAAACTCGGGAAATAAAACAAACCGTGAACACTTTATAAACGGAATGGGCCATCCGTTTGGTCTCCAAGCATCTTTCCACCCAATAAAACATCAGGGGGGATGCATGAAATACTTGCTCCCAATTATGGGGCTGCCTTTGTCTACCACGCCAGGGTGAGAGCTACAAACAGCGTGTGTGGGAGGGGCTCGGGCACCAGCGAGAGCCCCTCCTTTCTGTGAGCCCCTATTCCCTCCCTAAATCCCTCTCACCACACAACATCGGTGGAACCAGCCATTGAGATGCAGCCCCAAGCAGAGGCGGGTGGCAGTGGAATCAGATGGACTCAGGTTCAATGCCTGTTTCTGCCGCTTGCTGGCTTGTAAGTAATTTTTTCCCTCTAAGCTCGCTTATCTGTACAATGGGCTCAACAATGCTGCCGGTTTCTCAGTGTGAAATGCACTGAGTTGTCAGGTTAAAGCTGTGAGCACAAAGGGAGTGAAGGGGGCGCTGGGGAAGCCTCTCTGTGAACATTGCCTGGAAGCTGCAAATATTGACCGGAGACGCAGAATGGCTAGGGCTGAAAAGCTCCGCGCCTCCCCGCCTCTCTTCCCCTCCCGCCCCAAAGCCCGCATGAGGGGGCCGGAAAGCAACAAGGGCCGTGGGTTTGGACCCCTGGAGCCGCTCTCCCGCCCTCCCAGCTCTGGGACCTTGGGCGAGTCTGAACCTCGCTCACTTCCCCCCCTGTAAGAGCACTGGGCCAGGACTCCAGATGGGCGCGCTTCTGCTTCCCACACTGGGGCTGGGAAGCCTGGATGCAGCAGGTGCTGGGGTCAGGGATGGAGGGCGCTGTGGGGCGGCGCTGTGGGGCGGCTCCGAGGCTCTGGCCAAGGCAGAGTTACCTGTGGCTTTCCCTCTAACGGTCCGTGCCCTCTTGGTGCCAATCTGCCTGCCCTGGCCCCTCCCCCAATCCAGAAGCTCCAAAACTAGACAAAGACTCGTGAAAGACTCGTGGCCACAACACTTGCTGCCAACCCATGCAACCCTCTTCCCCATTTTCCACGTAAACCACCTACCCTTTCCACACGCTGTCCCCACAACCTAGAAGGCCATTCCCCCCACTCCCAACCTTTGGCTGGCAAAACCCTGCTAATTTGGAAGGATTTAGCTTGGGCATCCCTTCCTCCCAAAGCCCCCTCCTCCCTTCCAGTCACAGACACACTTCATGTATTTCCAGGTACACATTCCCCAGGGCCACCTCTGTGTCTTAAGCACTGAGCCCAAGTCCCCGCACACACTAAAGGTAAGCAGTGAATGTTTGCTGAATGACTGCTGAAGCAGCCAATAGAGTGCCGTTTAGCCTGTGAGGAAGGGCAAGCTGGTCTGTGGGAGCCCCATCCACCTGCCCTGGGGAGACAGGGCCCCCTGGGAGGGGAGCTGTGCGGGGAGGTGGGGGAGCTGAACTGGGCAGCTTGGTATTCCTCTCCATAACTTTTCCCTGTGTGACTTTAGTCAAGACATTTTAACCTCTCTGAGCCTCAGTTTCTTCATCTGTAAAATGGGAATGATGGTACCCACCCATGGGGTTGCTGGGAGGGCTAAACCCATGTAAAGTTCTCAGCCCTCTGCTGGCACTAAAAGGCATTTCACAACAGCTGGTGTCTGCCTTTCTCCTGCTCTGTGTGAGTCCAACATGCTTTCCTCGATCACCCTGGAAGCAGCCTTCCTGACACAGACGCTAACCATGCTCCCTCTCATCTCCATCCTGGGTTCTGAATCCATCCTTCCAGCTTCTGTCTGGAGGCTGGATAGAGCACTCCTGGCTCAATTCTCTGGCTGTCTCATTAGTATCATTGATCTCAATTAACATCTAGCTGCATCTCCCCATTAAGTCCTCACAGAACCCTAAAAGGAAGACCCTGTTTCCATCTCTGTTTCACAGATGAGCACAGGAAGGTGCAGAGGGCAGGTTCAAAGTCACATGGCAGCGTCACCATATACTCCCTCCTTGCTCTGTGTATCCAAATGTTTCCGTTCATCAACTACCCTGGCCCTTTGCCACCCCCACGTCTGTCTGCCCTCAAGGCTCTGAACACTCCAAGTTTTTATCACTTGACATGAGCCCAGCACCTAGTAGGTGTGGCTGGGTGTATGCATGTGTGTATGCTAAGTCGCTTCAGTTGTGTCTGACCACGTGCTACCCCTATAGACTGTAGCCCTCCAGGCTCCTCTGTCCATGGGATTCTCCAGGCAAGGTGGCTGGGTGGGTTTTCCTTAAACCAAACTGAATATCTCCCCCTGCAGCAAATACATCCCCTTCCCCCAGGATCATCTGTAATCGCAGAGTAAGAAATTCCCCTTTTCAGGATGTCCTTCCCTTAAAGTGTTCCAGGCTAGGACAACACATCTCCATCTCCTCAGAGCTTTCATTGGTTTATTTGTTTAATGCTCAATGTAGTAAAGTCATAAAGCTAATAAACAAAATTCAAAAAACCATTTTTTTCAGGAGCGTGTGAACATGGGTTACAAATCTGATTGGTTCATTTCTCTTAAACCATTGATGGACTTTCCTGATGGCTCAGATGGTAAAGAATCTGCCTGCAATGCAGGAGAATGGGGTTTGCTTCCTGGGTCAGGAAAATCCCCTGGAGAAGGGAATGGCAACCCACTTCAACATTCTTGCCTAGAGAATCTCATGGACAGAGGAGCCTGGCGGGCTATGGTCCCTAGAGTCACAAAGAGTCAGACACAACTGAGCGACTAACACTTTCAAACCACTGATGCCCGCAGACATACATGCAACGCAGGTGATTCTTGTACTTCTCATCAAACTGGTTTCCTAATGGCCCAGGGTCTCTCCGGCCTCTCCTCCTGGGTCTTCATCCTCAGATCTTGGAGGCCACACAGCATGCACTAGGCTTGGAATGCTGGTTCTGTCATTTCCTCACATTGGAATCACACACAAGTCCCTTCTCCTCTCTGAGCCTCAGTGACCCCATCTGTCCAGTGGGGTCACAGCTGGGCACATGAGAAAGGCTTGATAAGCGCAGATCACGATCACTGGCATCATCTATCCAGGCCTTTCCAGCATCAGTTCACTCTCCTTGCTGAGAAGGTCCTCTGCCTCCTCACTATACGGCCATTCCCGGACTCCCGTCACTGCACTTTACAGTTTATGTAGCTCCTCGCTGGGTTCTCAGTCCAAGAGCTCCCAACAGTTTTAGGAGACGCGCATAGATCTAATCATGGCTCAAGGCCCCACTCTACCCTGCCACACCTGGCCTTCCACGCTCTGCTCTAGCTGACATGCTTCTCATTGCTCCCTGAACACAACGAGTCCCTTCTGGCCTCCTTAGCACCTAAAATTCCATCTGACTCTATAACCTGTTTTCTCAAACTCTTCCTTTTTTTTCTTGTTGAACTTATCTTCAGCCTTCAAGACACAATTCAAAGCGTCACCTCCTCTCTGAAGCCTTCCCTGATGCCTCCAGATCCAGATATTTGTGTGTCTGAACTCCCCACTGTCTTAGAAAGAGGGAATTAATTCAATCCCCTACTCTTTGCTCTGGTATTGAGTTGGTGGTTAGTGACTATTTGTTGAGTGAATGAATAACCCTGGGAGAAATGAAATAGGCAGTCATTTCAAGGGAATAACAGAAGGACAAGAGAATATTGGACATTCTGCTTTTGGGGGAGTTTGAGAACACTACCAGCTAACAAGAGAAGCTGAACTTGCCCTCGTGTGCCCTCTTCACAACCACACACTGTGGAGTCCAGTGTCCCAATGTTTTATTAACAAAGTTCTCTACATGCCTCGCCTTAGGCTGGAGTCTTGCAGTAACACCTCCTACCCTGCATGGCACCTGCATCCGTGGTACAAAGGGAAAGCCCTATTAGTATAAAATGACTTCTCTGACCTTCAAGTGAGTGGGCCAGGCCTGGACACCTGACTCAAGGTGGGCCAACTGGACCCTCTGTCCTGTGTCTCATCCTTCTCCTGCTCATTCAAGGGTCCTTTTAACCCCTCACCCCCAATCCCCAGCCTTGTCCTCAGAGGTGTGCATTTCCATGACTCCAACACCAGTTATGTGGCCTTGAGTCATTTACATTCCTTCTTTGAGCCTCAGTTTCCTCTTCTGTAAAATGAGGGTGTTAATCCCTCCATCACCTGGTGATATGAGAAGGCTAAGCCCAGAGGATGTCTCAGGAGGTGTGTGCCCCCTCTCTCTCCCCAGTCTACGTCTCATGTGGTGCCCAAGGCTGCTCTGGAACCTCTTCTGCCCTTCAACTTCAGTCTGAAGCCCCCATCACATGGCTGGGTCTGAGTTCTCCCTGAGGTATGTGCTTCTATGAGACCCTCACCCAGGGTCACACTGGGGAGCAGGCAGCTTTTGAACCTGGTTTCCCCTAGAGCAGGGGTCCCCAACCTCCGGGATCTAATGCCTGATGATCTCAGGTGGAGCTGATGTAGTATTAGTACAAACAAAGGGCACAATACATGTAGAGCACTTTAATCATCCTGAAACCTCCCCCCACCAACCCCTGCCTCAATCTGTGGAAGAATTGTCTTCCATGAAACCGGTTCCTGGTGCCAAAAAGGTCAGGGACCACTGCCTTAGGGCCTCTCCAGGCCCAAGTCCTACAGTCCCTGGAAGCAGTCCCTCCCCGGGGACCACGAGGCTAGGCGCTTGGAACTGAAGCCCCTCTGTCCCCACCTTCACAGATTCACCCAGCACACACCCAAGCAGGCTGACTGTGCTAGGCTTGTGCAAGACGCTTGGGGAACAGAGTCAGACCAAATCTCTACCGGTGGGAGGTGGCACAATGTGACATGTGCTTTGATGGGGTACACTCAGCAGGCTGGGAGTGGGGCATAGAAAGGCATGCTAGCCAATCTGGAGGAGAGCTGGGGACTTCCTGGAGAAGGTGACACGACAATTAAAAGAACCCAGTCCTAGAGGCAGAAGGAACGGTCTGAAGAGGCTCAGTCCCAGCTCTGCCTGACCTTGGCGCTCGCCACCTCTCCTGTCTCAACCTGTTTTCCAGTTTGAAAACTGGGATCACAGCCCCTACCTCACAGGCGATCATGACCCCATGTTGACCCCTCTGTGCCACACCTCTACAGGCTGGTGTAGGACCCCAGGGTGGACCCGCCACAGAGCACCAGGACAGGCCCCAGGTGCTGAGAGCTCAGTAGGTGATTCCTGTCAGAATGGCTCCTGGGACTGTGGTGTCCGTCAGGGGTGAGCTGGTGTTCATAGGAGCAGAGGGCACAAGACCCTGGACACTGGGAGGCTGCCTGGCCCTCAGAGGAGCTGATGGGGTGAGAGCAGGCAGAAGGAGTTGCCTGGCCGCCTCCCTCCCCGACTTGTTGACATCTCCCCCACGTGCCTGCTGCGTCCTTATCATTCCGGGCGTAGCTGTTTTTTATTTTGAGACAAAAAGGGGCCTGTTGATGGGGATCCAACTCAAACCAGCTGCAAACATCTGCTTTGATGCGGCGGCGGCGGCGGCGGGCCAGGCGGGCGGCGGCGGGAGCCGCAGGCGGGGGCCCCGGTGCGCGCGTCAATCACGCGGCTGGAATGCTTGGCGGGGCCGGGCGCTGGGACCGGCGGCGGCGGCGGCGGCGGCGGCCGGCGCGCGGGCCTCTCCGCAGCCTCGCCGAGCCGGGGCCGGGCCTGCAGCGAGGGCTGCCCCAGCGCTTCCTGCGGGCGCACAGACCCAGCTGTGCGGGGCCGCCGGCTCCACGGCCCTTTGATCCCGGCCCGGGGCGCTGTTGGGAGCCCGCAGCCTGGGGCTGGAGGTCAGGGGCCAGGGGCAGCGAGGGATGGGTCTAGCTGGGAGCCCGGGGTACCATCCGGGGGCTAGCCCGGCCGGGCAGGCACACATTAGGTGACTACACACACATTTATTTGGCACCTACTACGTGCCAGGCAGTCTGGAGGCTGCGGTAGCACAGTGAGTGAAAGGGATGGTCTCTCCCAACCATCCACCCCCCTCACCCCGCCCCCAGCTTCCAATTTAAAGAGCAAGGGGACAGACAGGAGGCACATCTCTAGCAGAGTATAACAAATAGACAATGATGAATCACGATGAAGCAAAGAAAAGCGAGGGCAGCGGCCAGGGAGGTTAGCAGGAACAGTCTCAGGCCTTACTGACATATCTGGGGGAAAGAGTTCCCAGCAGAGGGAACAGCAAGTGCAAAGGTCCTGAGGCCTGAGTGTACCTGAGGTGTTGGCGAGAAGGCAAGGAGATGATGCGGCTGGACAGGTGATCAACAGGGCAAGGGCTAGGAGGTGCAGAAGCATTGGCGGGATGGGGGTGGGGTGGGGAAGGGCAAGTCACCTGGTGTTTTGGAGAGAGGGTCTTGAGCAGAGAGGGGTTATGATCTGATTTGCATTTTAACCAGGTTCCTCAGACAGCCATGTGGGGGCCCAGAGATGCTTTGGGAGTTCATCGCAATAATCCAGGCAAAAGATGGTGTCAGCTGAGACATCTCAGGGAAGGTGCTGAGAAGTCGCCCTCGCTGGGATGCATTTTGAAGGGAGACAGGGACATCAGAGGACGTGAGAGAAAGGATAGAGGTGTGGGTGAGTCCAAGATCAGGGGGCCTGAGCAACCAGAAGGATGGAGTTGCCACTAAATGAAATGGAGACTGAGGCAGGGTCGGGGAGGGCAGCATCAGGAGTGTGGTTCTGTACCTGTTCACCCCGAGCTGCCTTCTGATCGCCATGTGGACGTGTCCAGAGGGCAGCGGCCTGTGTAACTCTAGAGCTCAGACAGAGATCCAGGCTGGAGATGTCATATGGGAGCTCCCAGTATAGACACACACACACACACACACACACACACACACACACACACACACACTCTCTCTCTCAGCACCTGATAACTAGTTTCTCACTTCTGGGGCTCTGACCCCTGGGGGACTAGGGGCAAGCCCCAGGAATTTTTTTTCCATTTGGGGACACTGGGGCTTCTCTACTGACCAGATCTGTCTTGGTGACATCAGAGAGAGATAGTCGGTGGTGCAGGGCAGGTGGAAGGTGAAGCATCATGTCCTTCTGACCATGGCCCCCCCACCCCCACGTGCTTGCCCTCCAGCCAGTGCCTAGTGCACCAGCAGTCTGTGCACTCCAGGCCAGGACTTTGGCTTGATGCTCTTTCCTCCCTTGTCTGCCCTTCACTGGCAAGTCCCATTCATCTGATGGCTCATTTATTTACTCATCCACCTAACATTCACTGAGCACCTACTATGAGCCAGGCCAAATGCCTTACCCTCCACCTGCTCATCAACCCCTCTGAGCTGATCCCATGTTGCCTTCCCCCATTCTCACTGAGTCACCAGCTCCTGGCTGTCGAATCCAGCAGCCCTTATTATTGTTATTATTTCTTGCTAAGATTTATTAAATGTTTTCCTTCGTCCTAGGCCCTGTGCCTTATTTGCATGCAGACTCCTCCTATATAAGACCCCTTAGTCACAGACTCTGGCACTCTTTTCACAAGAGAGGAAAGTGGTGCTTGGAGAAGGTACCACCACCTCTCAGAACTGGCAGAACTGGGTTCAAAGCTGGGACAATGGGCTCCCTGCTTGATGCCTGGACCTCCCTGGACCTCCTTGTGCTCAAGGCCGTCTCTTGCCTCAGCCTCATCCTCCCTGCCCGCCACTGCACTTGCTCCATCAGCTCAGAGCTGTAGGCCCATGACCTGGGTTGGGCCTGGGGGAGCAGAAGGTCCAGAGGTGAGGGGCTGACAACACAGGGGCAAGATGAGAAATCCCACCACATGGGATGGAGAGGCCTTTTGGATTTCTCTCCAGGGTCCCGTGTGGCCAGAACAGGCCGGGCTCAAGGATGCATGCCTGGGAAGGGCTGAGTGATCCAGGACAGAGCCTGAGGAGGTGTAAGGTCAGCGGGGTGGGGGGCAGGACTAGGGGGGCTGTCTTCCTGGGTCAGCAGGGGATTACAAAGAGTGCAAAAGACTGAATGGGGCAAGTGCAGGCTGGGATGGCAACAGGACTGTGTCTAATTCCAGAGTCTGGGCTCTGTGTAGGCAGTGGCAGAGGAGCAGAGAGGCCATTCCGAGATGGCGCAGTTGAATATAAGCAAAGGCAAGAAGAAACAGAGCCCATTTTCAGGGTTAGGCAGACAGTGGGTCAGAAAGGTTGCAGCGTAGGTGAGAAAGGAGAAGGCTCAAACCAGAGGCCCCAAATGTTGGGCTAAAGAAGAGAGAAGTCAGGTTTCTTTTGTTTCCATCTACTCGTCCTTCTATCTAGCCATCCACCCACCCACTTGCATAGCCTCTCAGCCAGTTATCCATCTATCCACCCACCCCTCCACCCATCCACCTTCTCAGCCATCCATCCATCCATCCATCCGTCTGTCCACCCACACACATCCATGCACCCATGCGTACATGCACACATCCATCCACCTGCTGGGCCATCCGCCCATTTCCCATCCATCCAACCATACACACACATCCATCCACCCAACACGTACTCAGGCACTCACTCTGTGCCAAATCCTATGTCACGATTCCTCCTCTTGAAAGCAGAAACTGCCTTTTAAGGCTTTACTGTAAGGCTTGTTGATTCTGTAGTGAAAGTCGCTCAATTGTGTCTGACTCTTTGCAACCCCATGTACTATACAGTCCATGGAATTCTCCAGGCCAGAATACTGGAGTGGGTAGCCATTCACTTCCCAGGTCTTCCCAACCCAGGGATTGAACCCAGGTCTCCCACATTGCAGGTGGATTCTTTACCAGCTGAGCCACAAGGGAAGCCAGTTGATTCTGTAAGCATTTACCGAATACCCACCACGACCAAGCACCATGCTAGGGGATGAAAAATCCATGGGGATTTCACTTCCTCTCAGTGAGCTCCTGGTGTAATGGAGGACAGGGTATTCCAGGGGAAAGGAGATCTCGGAAGGAGAAATCCCGGATACCAGTGGAGAGCCTCACAGCTGGCCATGCTGACAGTCTAGCCCCATCGTTTGGACCCCAAGGATTTGGACTCTCTATACACAGACCACAGCATTTTAATTAGAGTTATAACAACATTGATAAACTTCCTTTGAGCAAGTGTTTTCCGGAACAAACTCCATTAAGGCAATTTAATTTTTTGAACAATTTTCTTTCTAGTGCAGTTAAATAATTTACAACTTTTTCCATTTCCATTATTATTTTACTAAAATTATTTTCATTGAGATAAATTATTTCCCATGAAAAAAATTTCAATAATGGTTTGCTCCATTGTCAGCTTTGTGCTTGTATTATATCCTACTGATTATCAGGGTTTGACTCTTTGGTTAATTTGTAGCCAGTGACATATTTTCACCAGGGTTGTTTCACTGCTGTCAGTTGTATTTTGTACTCCTTAATTTACCAAGTTAAATTTCCCCCCAGGCTCAGGTAGGATGGTTTTTAATGTTAGCAACAAAATTTACAAAGTTTATGACCACAGATATTACCAGGCAGCCAATGAAAACGCGCTCAGGGTCAAAACCATGGGTCAAGACAGCCTTGTGGTGTCATAGCAGGGACTGCGAATGTCCAGCTTCAGCTGGGATCCCACAGACTAAGTGTTCTCTTTCTCTCTCAAAGACCATGACCCCTCCCCTGGCACCTCCCTCTCCCACTGCAACTCCCAGGCTCCGATGGCTGTCTCTCTATACTCCGGACAGAAGTCTGAGTTTATCAAAACAGCCCTTAATCAAGCTGGTACCCAGGAGCCCACTACTCAGCACAGGCATCCAGGGGCAAGAAGAGCCATCTCCTCCCTTTTTCCCTACCCTATACTCCTCTGGATGCAGCCGGAGAGAACACTGTTGGTCCAGTCACGGACAGCCTCACTGCCCAGTCTCATGAGGTCTGGACCGAGTCCCCTCCTCCTACTCTCTGTCTCACACACACACCTGTGCGCTCCTGCTGTCGTTTCCGAACCACACCCTGGCATCTGTTCCCACCGTGGCTTTCAGGAACCAGGGCACCCTGTGCTCAGAGCTGCTCGCATAGGGGCCTCCCAGTGCCTCCGGATCCCCCTCGGGGCGGGAGTCCCTCCCTTAGGTTGACCCAGCTGGTTGGGTAGAGGCAGGGCTCCATGCCAGGTGAGTCTGGCTAGTAACCACCCCTGCCCTCCTGGGAGCTAAGGCCCCAGCGTTTGGGAGCCGGAGACCTGCTCTCAGCCAGCGGCCCGGCTGGACTCTGCAGGGACATGGCCACAGGGCGTGGGCAGAACGGGTCCGGGAATGAAGGGCTTGAGCGGCCTGAGAAGTGGGTGGAAGGAGCGGACCGGGGAAGGGGCATCGAGGGGAGGTCGGAGGGGAGGCGTTCATCCTCTCCGCTCAGCCCTCAGCCCGGGCCCCTCGCTAGGGAGGAAGAAGAGGCTCCGGGAGGCCGCCTCCGCTCCCGGGGCTCCGCGCTCGCTCGGGCGCCGCGGGCTGGTCAGGGCCCCGGTCCCCGCCGCACACCGCGCACCGCGCTCCGTCCCCGCCGCCCGGCCGCCCGTTTAGCGGGTAACTGATCGCCCCGCGCCCCGCCCCGGCCGCGCGCCGCCCGCCCCAGCCGCTTAATCACCGCCCGCCCGGCCGCATTAGCATAGTAATGGCCTTTAAATTGAGCCTCTTTGTTTTTTAATTAAGCTCCCAGCAGGTACAGAGAAGAGCGATTATTGAGGAAGCTGCCAGCGCTAATCGCCCGCAGTCATTTGACAATTAAAAAGCACCGGGCTTTAACCCTTTCCCCGCGCCCTCAGCCTTTCCCTCGGCATTTATCGAGCGCCGACTGTGTGCACGCCTTCCCCTTGGGGGGTCCGCGGGCCTCGCCCCTAGAACTGCAGACGGACCCCCGCCCACGTCTGGATGTAGCTAAGAGCTAGTAAACTGAGGCGCAGAGAGGGCAGGTTATCTGGGCCAACACACACAGCTCAGCCTGGGGACTGGCAAATCGGGTGCGGGAGAGAGAAATTCGGCTGTCTGGGCTTTGCGCCCGGCAATGAATGCCCTCTGCTTGGTGCACGGGCACCTTGTCAGTTGGGCGGAAATCCTCCTGCTTTAAGACCCAGGTGGGGCACCTACCAACTCCATGGCAACAGCCCTCGCTTTGGCAATTTTTTTGTTGGCGTATACTTGCTTTACAATACTGTGTTAGTTTCTGCTGTGCAAGGAAGGAAATAGCTATGTGTTAGTTGCTCAGTCACGTCCGACTCTTGGCGACCCCACGGACCGCCAGGGCTCCTCTGTCCATGGGATTCTCCAGGCAAGAATACTGGAGTGGGTGGCCATTCCCTTCTCCAGGGAATCTTCCTGATCCAGGGATCGAACCTGGGTCTCCCGCACTGCAGGCAGATTCTTTACTGTCTGAGCTATCAGGGAAGCCCAAATCAGCTATACCTATACACATATCCTCTCCGTCTTAGATCTCCCTCTCACCCACCCACCCACCTACCTCCTTGGAATTCTGAGAACACCGTCTCCCCATGCTGTTTCACCCCTTCCCCAAATACCGATGTGGTGCCTACTGTGTGCAAGACGCAGTGGTGGGTGCTGCGGACAGCTGTGAATAAGCCAGAAGTGGGTTCTGCCCCACACGGACCTACAAGCCGAGAAGGCAGGCAAGCGAATAGGAAGACTGCACGATGGTCCAAGAGCCAGCCCAGGCTGGGGGCGCGTCAGAGAAGGCCACTCTCTGGAAGACAGAGGTGTGAGCCAGGGAGGAAGGAGACTCGGCCAGGTGAGGATGGGAAGTGATGAACAATCCTGGCAGCAGAGGAAACAGTGCTGCAAAGGCCCAGAGACAGGCCAGCATCAACCAGAAATAAACGTCGCGGAGATGGAGACGGGGAGGGAGGGGAGAGACGGGATGGGAGGCTGCAGAGTAGCAGGACCAGTGTGCAGGGTCTTGGAGCCCATCGACTTTTAAAATTGGAGGTGTTTTTCAATAGTTGGATGTATTTTTGAATAGGTAGTGCATCACCTGTTTTACGTTCAAATGTAAAAAGTGTTCACTGCAGTCTCCGTCCCTGTCCCTAGTCCCTAGCAGTGCAGGTCCCCTCCCCAGCAACCAGCCCAATCTTCTAGTCAAGCTCCCTTCCCAAGACATCCCACACAAGGAATATACAAGCCCCTGTAGGGTCCATCATTCCTCTCCCTCCACTTTTTTTTTAAAGGAGGACTGGTTGGGAGTTTGGTTCACGTTTATATTTTTTATGCAAACACTACACACTGTACTCCTGATATCCATACCCCTCCCCGCCCCACCTGCTGGAGAGAATGTCCAAGTCTTGGCCAGGAGTACCTCCTTTTACAGCTGCTGGATACTCTATTGTACGAGCAAACCCTGATTTATTTAACCCATGCCCCGTTGATGGCCTTGTGGGCCATTTAAAGGATTTTTGTCTTAATCTCAAGAGCCACGGGAAGCCATTGAAATGTGCTAAGTGGGGAGTGGCTGGAGCGATTTACATTTTTAAAACATCATGTTGGCCCCTGAGCAGGGACCCAGGGTCCGGGGGAGCATAGGAGCGGGAGCAGGGAGACCAGCTAAGAGGATCACTGTGGGTTCCCTGCCAGTGAGAGGTGCAGGGGGTCCCGGCCAGGGGGTGCAGGAGTGTGAGAAGGAAGTGGGTTATTCTGAGAAAGTGATGTAGGGCAGGAGACTGACTGGGCTCTGGGCTGGGTGGGGGGGGCCTGGGGTGGCCTCCTTGCCCTGATCCTGCCAGATGGTGGATGCAAGAGATGGGGTTGGGGACACATAGTGGTGATCGGGGGACAGCATGAAGACACCAGGTCTGAAGGCACCCTGGTCTCGCAGTACCAACAGCCAGCGTGTCTGATTCATCATGGGGACTGGGATCTCCCTCCACGGCAGGCTTTGAGACCCCTGCAGCCAGCCTCGTATCCCACCTCTGCCTGCTCTCACTTTAGACAGGCCTGTTGCTGCTGCTGGCCCCGAACCCCCCTTGCTCTGCACCAGGCTAAGGTTGTGTTTGTAGAGGCAGGGCCCTGAGAACCCCGGCAGCTGGCCCCTAGAGCATGGGTGTGGGGTGAGGCGGAGGGTTCTGGATAGTTTCTACCCCTGGTCACCACTGGGGAGGGGGAACACCCTTTTCCTCTGCCCGGGGCACCCAGGTGGGAGTGAGGGGGTCGACTCCATGTCCTGGAGCCCGCTAAGCTTTTCCATGACTCAGAAGACACGCTCCCAGAGGAGCTGGGAGCTCCCAGACAGAGCCACCCCCTGCCCCACTTGAACCCCATTGAAGGAGGCAGTGAGCACTGCAGGCAGCTAGGGGTTAACAGTCGGCCCACCCCCATCTATCAGCCAGCATCTCCCAAACAGACGGACAGACAAGGCAGCTGTCCAAACAGGCCTGTGTACCTGGCCACAGTCGCAGAGAGGACAGGGCAATGGCTGTTTACTCTGCTTCCCTCCCCCAACACAGTCACACTCACACACACACACACACACACAGACAGCCCTCCACCCCTGCCCCTCCCACCACCCTGGAGAAGATTCCTAAATGCAACTGACCAGGAGGAAAGGATGCCCTTGATCTGGGTGGAGGGGCTCCAGGAGTCGGTGGCTGAAATGGTAGCCCGAGGCCCCACAGACGCCCGAGGCCCCACAGAACTCAGTCCCGGGCACCCACTCTCTGTCCAGGAGGCTCCTGGCGATGATGCCCAATGCCTACTTTCTGGCCCAGAGTGTTTCTCAGGATCCGGAGACTTGGAGAAGCTGGTGTGTCTGGGGAATCGCCTCCTCAGATCACCTACCTGGGGACACATCTGCCTGGGGTGGGCTCCGCAGGGCGGGCTCTCCAGGCGTCCAGGCCCCACACCAGCCCGCCCTCCGCCCTGCTCCTCACAGCTCCCAGGCAGTCCCAGCCCAGCGTCCCAACCCTGACTCCTGAGAGGCCTCAAGAGAAGCTGACCTCTCTAACTGGCCTCCAGACGGGCGTCTCCAGCTCCCGGAGGCTGCCCCCAGCCAGCCTGCCCCTCCGCCTCAGCGACCCCTGGGTCCTGGCTCTCCCCTCACACCTGTCACCACTTCTGATTCATCATCAGGCTCCGTATGGCTTTTGAGCTAACTCTCCTGATGGGGGGTGTGAGTTGTTTAGTGGACTTGGTGTGGCAGGTCCCCAGGGGGCCTGGCCGCCGGCATGCCACGCCCTCCCCTTACTCTGCTGGTGGCCCTGCTCATTCCCTCAGATCCCCTCAAATGCCCTTTCTCTTGGGAGGTGCCCCCGCAGGGCCAGGCTCTCCCCCTGCCTCAGCACCAAGAGTACTGTGTGCTAAGCACCTGTGTGCATGCCTGGCCCTGGGCCGTGTCCACACATTCTCTCACTTCCCCTCAATCCTGTAAGGCAGGGGAAATGACGACCATTTCACAGATGAGAAGACTGAGGCCCAGAGAGGCGATGTGCCTTGTGGCAAGCCTCGCAGCTACAAAGTTGCAGAGCCCCAAATAAGAGAGAAGGTCTGTGTGTGACTTGGCAAAGGACAAGAAAAGCCGCTGGCTTGGTAAGTGAGCAGAGCTCCTGGCACTGTGCCTGGCACAGGCGGGCAGTAAGAAGTGCCCAACTCTGACAAGTCCCTGTTGCAAGGTTCCCCCCGGGAGAGGAGTCTGTGAATCTCATCATATCAGGTCATCACTTGACACACAGCTGGCATTACTGGGGTGGAGGGGCGATTGATAAAAGCACACACTCCCGCTTACGCTGTGTGTTCTGTGTCCTGCTTGACTGACAGCTCAGAGAGGACGCTCTTGTCCTGTCTCATCTTGCCAAACACAGTGCTGCGGGGACTCTGTCCTAGGCTGTGTACCCTCTACCCCACCCCCGGAGGCCAGGCCCCGGATCCCTCCTCGGCACCCCCACCCAATGTGACATCTTTACGGCACATGCCGGGCCTGTGAAGGCCTGGATGGGGTGAGGGGGGAAGGCAGGACACCTCTCAAGTAACGGATTGTAAATTCCTGGGCCCCGGCTTCCATCTCTAACAACCTCCTCCCAGGGCTCACAGCGCCTGTCCCTTCGCAGCCAATTTAAATGAGGGGTCCCAGACCTGGGCGTAAAGCATTCCAGACTTGGGAGAGGGGGCAACTATTGTTTCTCTAAGGAAAAAAATAAAATAAAATCAACTGGGTCTCTGCAGCTTCTAACGACTCTCACATGTGTTCCCGCCGAGGACAGCCCTCTACAGTGTGGGAGCCCCTCGGGGGCACAAACCCTGCTTCTCCCCAGAGTCTGGGAAGGAAGGGCCCTGATCCCCATTATACGGTGGAAGAGACTGAGGCTGGGGGAGGCAACAGAGATCCACTGGGCCCTGGCCAGCACTCACAGAGGGGACCAGGGGCCAGCTCGCTCAAGGTCACCAGCCGGCGCACGGACGAGCCAGGCCCCCCTCAGGCCGACAGGCACCCCTGAGATTTGAACCGCCACCCCTCTGACTCCAGAGCTGGAGACCTTTGCCCTGCTTAGCGTGGCATCCCCCCAAGGCCAGGAGCATCCGCTGCCCTCTTGCAAGGGGCCTGGTCCCCACAGCCCTGCCCCGGGCAGGTCCCCTTGCAGCCTACAGCTGGGGCCTGAGAGCATCAAAGCTGGTTTTTAATAAGGAAGATGAATTTTCTTGGAAGCCCGGGTTTGGAAGGCGGGGGCAGCAGAGGCTGCGACCGAGGCTCTCGCTGCCCTTCTGGTGGGAAGGCAGTGGAGGCCTGGCCCGTTGGGGGCTTCAGCTGTGGGGGGCCACTGCCCCGGGCCTGGAGGGAGCTGGCGCTGAGCGGCCTGAGCTCTCTCCTTGCGTAAGCCCACAGGATATTACACTGCCTTTGTGTGCCTGGTGACCCAGCTGCTGGTTATTGAAAAATTCCACCGCTCAGCGCAGGGCAGGCCCGCTGACCCCTCATCCCGGGACGCGCCTATCTTTCAAAAGATACGGGATTAGAGGAGCAGACCCGACCTGGAGCAAAGCCCCGTCTGGGGTGTCTGTGTTTTCGTGGCCTCTCGGGATACTGACTGGAGTGGGCTCTTGGCGCAGGATTTAATTAGTTGGAATCAGCCTGCGATTACTGCGGCGACTATTTACCCAGCCACTCTGCGGTCTGAGCCCTGCTCGGAACAAAGATGGGCCCCTCGGCCCCACTGGCCTGGCCAGGGGCCCCAGCTGAGCCCCAGCCCAGCTGCTGGGAGGGGAGGGCGGCGGGCCTGGCCAGGCCTTCTGCTGGCGCACCTCATTTAGCCAATATTTGTGGGTTTTCGCAATGCAAAGCATCTACGTGGGGCTTTTAAAAAATTAAAGCATCTCGAGAAATTTATGGTAGATTTCCGCGCGTGGCCCCCTCCCCCAGCTCATGGCTTGGCGGCGGTGGTGGAGCAGGGCTGGGTTTACCAGGGTGGGGCTGCATCCTGCCAATTCGAGGGTGAGCTGGGCGGAGACATGGGCCCAGGATGTCCGGCTCTGGGAGTGTTGGGGAGGTGTCCTCAGCCTGAGCCTCCCTCACCCCCAACTCTGCCACTGGGACGCCCCCTTGGTTATGTGTCTGTCTGTCCTGCACTCCCCACCAGACAACCACTGTGGCAGCAGTGAACTTGGTAAGGGAGAAGAGGTCTAAGTGCATACAAGTCTCCTGTGAGCTCAGCTTCCACCACGGAACACAGGACTCCACACAGACACCCCTTCCTGTACACACGCTTGTGCACATGCCTGGGTTGCATATACCAATAGTCCACAGCGCCCCGCCATATCCACCTCCCTGAGCCTGACAACATGGACCACATGGGCACATATCCGTACACATGCACACACAGCCACTCACAGCCACAGGAACATCTGTATCCGCCCCACTCTGCCCTTCACACACGACTTCACACATACACATGAGTGTCTGCACCCCTGTGGACACACATACTGTCCACACAAATTCATATGCACACTAATCCGTGCCTCCTTTCGGGCCTGCACACCACTACATCTACAGGCTGGTCTCTGAGCATGTTCACACATTCCATTCTTGTGTACAGACGCAGATGCACGTACATTCCCACCGGGGGGAGACATCGTGTAGGCGTGTCTAGCTGCGGGAGGCGGTAGGGGCTGTTCCAGGAGCCTGTCCTTAGCAGGCTGTCATCAGATCGAGGGCCAGTTCTGCTGGCCTCCGTTCCGGGAGGCTGAGGCACAAGCCAGAGGTGCTCTTGGGAATTCAGATCTGAGAGGCCTCCCAGTGGCCAGTGCCGGGCAGAGCCGCAGGCTGGGGTCCCGGTCAGTCGGGCGGGTCCCGTGTGCTGGCACCAGCAGTCTCGTGCCCCGGAGCCTGGCCCTCAGCCTCCTCTGCTGGCACCCTCCCCCGCACTGGCCTCCCTCACCTCTGCCAACGTCCAGGAGGCCCTGGGGAGGTTGGGGGCGGTCATTCTGGGGGCAGGAAAGTGGGCTACGCAGTTTCCAAGGGACTCTGGGCTCCCTTTCTGCCCTGCCCTACATATAGGTGAGCCCCAGCTCCAGCGCCACATGGCTTCACAAGTACACAGACACACACAGAGAGAGACACACTCATGACCCACATACATACCTACAGATACACCCATGCGGACACATAGTCACACCTAAGGTGACTGCAATGCTATCTACTTGCGCAGGGAACCCTGCATGAACATACAAAGGCATGCACAGGCATCTGAAGACACAGAGTACGCACAGACACACACAGAGACACAAAAACCCAGGCACACACCAACACACAAGAATACAAGGGATGCTGGACAAGCAAGGACACGAACAGACACATGAAACAGCCACACTGGCCCACACAGGTGCCCAGCGACACACCTAGACATACTGGTATACACACATACGCACACACACATAGATACACACTGTAGGCCCAAGTGAAGCTCTTGTTCAGGAGAAAATGTCTAGGAAGCTTCGGCTCTCCTGAAAGCGGCTACAGGGTTAATGCTGGGTGGGACGGGGTCCCGACAGAGAGGGGCGTGGCCGGCCCACAGGCCAGGCTGGTGGTGGGTCCAGCGCCCCAGCTTGCTGACTGCCTCCTCTCTGCGCAGGGTTCCAACCTCCCCCATCCTCACACCCTTGCAATTTCTGCCCTCATCCCCATTTCTGCCCTCTCGGTCCAGCACTGTTTAGGCCTCCCTGCCCTCCATCCGTCGCCCCTTGGCCCAGCCCCATCTCAGGCACAGGAGGTCCCAGACCTCACAGGGACTCTGCTGTGCTTTTCTGTCGCTCCTTGCACACGCGGTCATCTCTCCACCTTTCACTCCTGCCCGTCTGCTTCCATCTTCTCTGCTGTGTGGGCCATGCTCTTCCTCCCCATCCCTGCCCTCAGCCTGCGGGGCCAGGGCTGCCCAGTGCTTGAGGTGTCTAGAGAGCCCCTTGGCTGGACTGGACCCCAGGCCTGTCACCATCTCTGACTCCATTTCTAAATGGCAAACAAGACCAACTACATCTCGGTTTTTTATCCAACAAAGCATCCATGGTGGTTTACGAAAGGGAGAAAAAATGCAAACTCGCTCTGTGGGTACAGGGACTGGCCCCCCAAGGGCTCCTTGCTCCCCACTGGAGCATCACTCCTTGCTAAGCATCACTCCAGGAGGGCCAGGGCCCAGAGAGTTGGGGGAACAGAGGTGGGGGCTTCTTCAGAGTCTGTGGGTTCATCTTAGCTTTGTGACCCTGGGTTCATGACTTCACCTCCAGAGACTCAGTCTCCTCCTCTGTAGAATGGGAGGTTGTAACCTGCCTTTGCAGGGTTCTGGTGAAGATATAAGCAGAGTGTGAGTGCTGAGAATCCAGCACAGTGCTCAGGAAGGGTCTACCACACCCGGCCCAAGACCCAAGCACCCCTAATACTGAGGTTCCTATGGGTCCCTGGCCCCAAGAAGAGCCCTGTCCCCGAGCCCCAAACTTCCTCAGCATCTCTTCCTCTCCCTCCCCATCCTAACCTGCCAGGACACTCAGCCACCTCCTCAACCTGCCCACCTCTCCCCATCCTTGGCCAGCCAGGCTCCAAGGAGACTGTCCACACCCAGTGAGTGCATCTTTCCCCACATAGCCTGGTTTCAGCTTTCTCCACTTGTGCCAAACTACCACTCAGATAAAAACACACGACACCTTCTAGACTTAAGGGCCTCACTCATTCATTCATTCCTTTAACCAGCCAGTGTTTCATGAGCAGCTTCTATGTGCCAGGACTATGCAAGGAGCTTGACATCCTCCTCTGCCTTTTACGCTTAGCCATCCCTTTTTCCTGGTAACTATGCAACTCTCTGGGCTGCCGTCTACGGGGTCGCACAGAGTCAGACATGACTGAAGCGACTTAGCAGCAGCAGCAGCAGCAGCATGATGGTGCATGGTCTTGGTCCCCACCCCCACCCCACCCCCACATCTGCAGGTTTCTGGTTCTCCACCTGCTTTCTAACGCCAGGAGCCCCGGGGCTCTGTCCCTTTCTGACTTCGATCGTCACTGATGCCAAATACCCTCAAGCCACCCCCTCCAGTTCTGTAGCACTGACCCCTCCTTCAGGCCCCCCTCCTCCTCCCCTGGGCTCCAGACCGCTTCATCCACCTGCTTCCTGGGCTGCTCCAAGTAGGAGCCCCAGGGCAGCACTGCCCAATGTGTTTACACCCCGGTGCCCGTCACGTGGCACATGTGCACAGAGATCTATGAGCCAGGATGTTTGCTGATGTATTGCGTGTGTGACAGCAAAGCACTGGCTGCAGCCCAAGGGGCTGTCGGGGGGGAAATGGGTTAATAAATCAAAGCACGCCCATTCCCTGGACTGTTAAGTCGTGGTTACAAAGACGGGGTAAATCCACACGCACCGACATGGGCAGATGTCCTCAGCGGGTTGCCGAGTGGAGCCGCCAAAGTGCGGAGCAG